>NW_017259374.1:70892-77955 GCF_001594045.1 Atta colombica
TATATATATATATATATGTATAAGTTATTTATTACAGCTATCGTATGGAGCAAGCCATGACAATTGGTATTAAACGAATGAGTGACATAAAAAGTGCAAATTTGATTTGCAAGGGCATAATTTATGCCATAGACATACATCGCAAAGCTTTGAAGTAAAGTATTATCAAATCTGTAAATTAATTTTAAATAAATTGTATTCAATTTTATATGTACATGTTTCTTCAAAAATTTTAGTTTGAAAATCTATAATTATATTTTATTGTAATTTGAACATTAATATTTAACATCAGAAAAGACATAATTAAGATATAATTAAGAAGATTATAAATAATAAAATATTAATATCAATGTCAAATTTAAACCTATTCGGAAATGATCAAGGAATTTATTTTTGAATTTATTTCTATATATTATGACACATTTATTATATATTATATAATGTATATATTATACATAATATTTTTTCCTTGAAGGATTGTCCAAATTTTTATATCATCATTTAATACGACATTTTTTATTATGATATTGAATGGAACAGTTTTTGCAAGCCTTAATCTTTATCGAGTAAGTTTGAATTTTTATTTTTTTAAGTATACTCTTAAATAAATACTCGCATTCCAGATTTTTCGAGAGATATCATCTGGATATATTGGAGAAAAAATGATACAGTGCCTCATAATATTGAATATTCATTATATATACACATTCCTTTCTACCAATATTGCGCAACAAATTATAGATCATAACAATAGCATATTCGTTACAGTGTAAGAAATATTCTTATGTGATAAGTGAAAGTTAAAATTTTTGCAATACAAGTTAGAGTTATACAGTAATAGTACAAAATTTGTAGCAAAAGTTGAAATATTTCATAAAATAACTATATATTATATACATATATATTTACAAGATAATTAAAAACATCTATTTATCATCATTTATTTTATCATCATAATATTATCATATATAATCGATATTGATTATATTTAATCGTCATTTCATAGATACAATGGTTACTGGTATGTAGTTCCTTTACATGTGCAAAAGCTAATATTGTTCCTATTACAAAGAGGCACTAAAACTTTGAAGATAATGATTGGTGGATTATTTATTGGTTCCTTAGAAGGCTTCGCCACGGTAAAAATTAAATCAAAATTTATTCGATAATATATTATTAAAATATTTATAATTAATAAAATATTTTTCAAACAATTTTGAAGAAAATATTTTTCATTGCAGCTAGTCAGCGCGTCATTCTCTTACTTTACATTAATTTATTATACGAATCAATAATGTGCCATCTAGCTTTGTATAATCTTTAGACAGATTATAAATATGTACAGAATTTTAATGATAATGTTACAATGTTATATGATAAATGGATAGATTAAATGGATAGAACTTGGACTTCGATATTATCAAATTAATGGAAAAAATATAGATAAACTAACTCTGGCAAATACGCCGCGATGGGATTTACGCCGCAGAAATAAAAAAAAAAGTAGAAGGAGTGGACGTAATTTTCCTGCAACTACTCTGTTAAATGCCTTTATTTTACATTATTGTGTTTTGATTTTAGCTTCTTACTGTTAATATCAATAATTTATTGTGAGTTATATAATTATGAGTTATATATAGTATTGAATCGATTTGTCACTGTAATAAGTAATGCCATCATAAATTATAATTTACATAAAATGATTAATGATTTAGGGCGTAAAAGACTTAGTGGTTAGTTGATACGTACATATAGTGGATTAGTAAAGCATGTTGTGTAGCAAAATACAAGTGCTTTACTTTCGTATTTTTTGTTTAGTTTGTTGTCTTATATATCCCACCTGTTAGGGACATACGGCATTTTTAGCGAGCAGGATTTATGCCCAAAGTATACAAAGTGCGCAGATTGAATTCAGTGCACTAAATGTAATAAACGTATTATATGAAATATCTTATGTCATAACACTTGTAATATGTGTAAGAAGGTTATAATTATTATTTATTACTTCATATACATATTTACCATTTTTATTCTTTAATAAAATTTTTTATAAACATTATAAACATATTTTATAAGTTATTGTGTCATTATACGTCTTATTTATATGCATTATTTGTAAATTTGTCATGAGCCGTATATATCCATATCCCTCTTCCTCCTATAATTAGTCATATATCCCATCTCTATGAGATGTACAGCAAAAATGCAAGGATTTCAAAAAGTTTATTTTTTAATACGAAAAATAAATATTTCGGATTTCTAATATTTGTTTCATAATAGTAGACACTAGAAAGTTTTTACTGATAGTTCATTTACTATAAACATAAATAATACTTAATAATACTTAATAATATTTAATAAATTATACTTATATAAAATAATACTTAATAATAATAAGTTTTTAAGAGAGATGCGGCTGGAGTTACCCTAATAAATAAAATTGTTCAAAATTATTTTCTATAGTTCTTATCATTTTACTTATTGTAATGTGTGCATGTTGATACATTAAATTTCAAAAATATTCAAAAATTTATAATGTGTTATTATTGCATTAAATTTAAATAAATACATCCTTTTGATAACATAAGTGGTGCAAAGTTAGAAGATTTCAAGAAAATAAACATTAAAGTTTGACTTAAATATAAAAATTGCGTAGTTTACTAACTTGCATATGATATGCAATATTTAGCGTTGCTTAGGCAAACATGTCATACAAGTGTACATTAGACTGAAATAGGTGGAAATGTAGTGAAAAGCTATGAAAAGTAGCGATTGCGGCTGCGCGATTTTTGCACGGAAGAAGTCCTCGTACGAACATTTCTCTATGAGAAAAGAACATCTGTTAAATTGCTTTTAGTGTGAAATCAATCATTTATTCCAGTATTCCTATAATTTATTTATAAACGTTCTTCTAAGAAAATTTCATAAATTATGCGAGTCTAATTTTATAGTTGTACTTAATGCTTTATCCTATAGGATAGAAAAAAGAAATTTATTGAAAAAATTGTGTGAAAAAAGGAGAAAAGTCTCACTGAATAGGAAAGAGGGGATAAAATATATGTCCGCCGTTAAATATATGTCTACTTTTCCGTTAAACGCGTTTTGGTGCTCACGAAGAAATGATCTGTCTCGAAACTCGACATTTTAGCCTCAACCGAATTCTGTTGCTTGTCGTTGGTTTATGGCCTTATCAACGATCGCTCATCATTCAATTTCAGTTACTTTTATTCTTTGGTACTCTGATGACTTTTATTATATTTCAAGTATGTTGAAATTTTAATTTTATTATTAAAGTAAAAAAATACGTTATTGAATAGTGAATATTATGATTTATATAAAACAAAACGTTATTTCAATTATATCCGTTAGATTATTAATATAATAATTATATTATATAATATTTGTCTTTTTGAAATAAAACTATCGTATACAATATTAAACTTGCACTTTTTACTATCTCACTGAATATATAATAGTACATAGTGCATAATACAAGAGCAAAGAGCAAACAATTTATTAATTAAGTAATCTGCTATCACTTGCTCAATGCAGCTAATTCAGTAAAATATTTATTGCAGTTTACAACATTATTAATAAAATGTACTTCAGAACACATTCTCAAAGTTTTTTCTACTTCATTTTTTTTTATATGTTTCGCGATCAAATATAATTCATTTTGGATTAACGCCGATACCGTAAGAATGTTATCAATCAAATATCAGATAAATGGAATCTTCAGTATAATGAAATTGTTTAATTTTTATATTCTTTTTCGTATTCTTATCAGTTGGGACCAAGTTATTCTGGGTGTTTTTTATTTTCTTTCAGTTCATCATGGCTTAATCCTTTATAATTTTTAATTATAATATAAAAAAGACAGAAAGTAACAGGTAATTTGGTCCTAATCGACGAAGAATAGCAACAAATTAATGAAGAAAACATTTAATTTAATCATTTTCAAATTTTAATGAGAAATATAATATCATTGATACGATAGATAAAGAGTTTGTTGGAACAACTTCAAGATGTATGTAATAAATTAAAAGATGAAAATGAAATCGCTATTATAGAAAAATGTGGAAGCAAGGCGAAATGTTATACAATTGCAATAATACGTAAGACAATGGTAGTTGAGTCTTTTATATTTTCAAAATTAAATAAAATGTAATCATAAATAATATATTTTTTGAAATCGAAACAAGATTCTATCTTTCCTCAATAGAAAAAAAAATTTTTTTAATTAAAAGCTAATAAAGTTTGATTTATATATATATAAATAATTTTATAAAATTTCTCTCAGTGTTTGGCATGTGCGGTGAAAGTACTTTAACTTTTCTACAAATTTGGCCGTATATTCAACACTTTATTCTGCTTAATAACAGTTCTCGATTAAATCCTTCAATATACATGACAGAATACTTTATTGATCAAGAAAAATATTTCCACTTTATCATGTTGCACGCATTAGCAGCTAATTACATAGGATGTACCGCAATGATAGCGACAGGAACGATGCTTCTTGCATATCTTCAACATACCTGCGGAATGTTTAATATCGCCAGGTAAATAAATAAAATACTAGAATGAATACAATAAATAAACGATATTTTGTTTGTCATCTAAAACGAATTTAGACGAAGTAATTATATGGATAAAATTCTTTACAGTTACCGTATTGAACAAGCAATCAACATTTTACAAAAAGATGACTTAAAGAATGAGAGCAAAATTTATAAGGAAATAATTTATGCTGTAGATATTCATCGCAGAGCTATGGAGTTAGTATATGTATATTTGATAAGAATACATGTTAATATATGTAAATCTAATAAGAAATACTTAATACATATAATAACACGTACTTTTCCTTTTTTAAAGGTTCACTGACTTTTTAATATCAAATTTTGAGGGATCATTTTTCTTCTTAATAGCAATTGGCGTAACTTGTCTTAGTCTTAATCTTCTTCAGGTAAATTTCTTAATATTTAATCGTGATTAAGTAATATTAGAATTTCATTGAAGAATCAAGAAAATAAAAAGAAATAAGCAAATATCTTTTTATTGTAGAATATATAGATTAAAAGCATTTATGAAAACAATTGTATCCAATATCTTTTCTCATAAATCATGACTACAGTATACGTATTTGTTATGATACTACATACACAATTATAATTATAATTATAAATTATAAAAATATAATTATAAAAATATTAATCATTATGTAACATAACACTAATCTATGACATATTTCATTATGCAAATATATATAAACAGATTAATACGAACAATACAGAACAATATGATTTGAAGAAGTTGATAGTAAATGCGTAACAAACATCATAACTTTTAGGCTGCATCGTATCGTGATAATATTGAGCAACTTATACTACCTCTTTTAATTATAATCATCCTTTACGTATACTTATTCGTATCCAACTGGACTGCGCAAGAAATTACGGATCATAATGAATACGTATTTGCCACAGTGTAAGAGAGATATTTTTATCATATTATATAAGAGCACTTATTTTGATTCTTGTAATAATAATTGAATATATCACAGCAGAAACTAATACGACTCATCGAACAAACATGTTTATTATAAACATTATTAATAAATATATTTTATCTTTTTATAATTATTCTTATCTTTATCAATTTGTCACTATTTTGTAGATACAACGTTCAATGGTACATAGCTCCGTTACATATACAGAAAATGATGTTATTTCTATTGCAAAGGGGTACTAAGGCTTTTCATATGATTCTTGGTGGAATATTCGTGGCGTCTTTGGAAAGTGCCGCTGCGGTAAGAAATACATGTACAATATATATATTAGTTCATAGTAAAATCTTCTATTTCCTATCCACGAATTGTTTAACTTTTTGCATTTAGAAGTTTGTTATGAAAATATAATGCATATCAATAAATATCTATTATTATAATACTACATACACAATGTCTTATAATTAAAATAAAAAGAATTAATCATTACGTAACACATAATAACACTAATATAATCTATTATAATAATGTACTACAATAGTATAACTTGACATACGAGCTCGTATAAATAAAATTGATGTTGAGTTTGTTGTCATACTTGACACTCGACATAGAAATGCAAAGAGTTAATAGAAAATAGTATCAACAATCAATCTGAAATACTCGTTATTTAGAATCATGCTCTACATTGTATATACTACAGATGTAGATATATATATAACAGATGTTGTTAATTATTAAAAAAATTGATTATTCAAAACTATTAATTCCCAACCATTTATTGTAGCTAAAAAAAATTCTAATATATGTTTATAATGTATTACAAAATAAAACAAATGATATATATTTTAGCAGCTGATGAGTACTTCAATATCATATTTCACTGTTCTCTATTCTACAAAAACTTGAGAATATAAATTAATAATAATAAAATAATTTTTAAAAAATCGAGCTTAATATTAAAAAATCGGAATGGAAAGAGAACAGCACAGATGAAAGAAGGAATATTGGAACCATTATGATTTCACATTTTAGGTAATATGTGCTGAAGTATCAAATTTCCGCGATAGAGAAAAACTATTTTAATGAAATGAAAACACACGCATATCGGGGATAAATAATAAATAAAAATTACATAATGTAAAGTTGACGATATTACGACATATAATGCAAATCTTCTTTCATCCACCCAAATTTTAATTAATTTATTTGAGAAGATGCATTCTTTACGTAACATGTAACAACATTTTTTTATAGTTCCGTTATTAAATAAAATGCAAAAGAAATACTTTTGTGATTACTTTTCTTCTTATATAATGCGTAACTATATGTTATTTAATTTTTAATGATGTATATTTCCAATATATAAGTATTTCAAGTAAAAAGTTCCACAAACTATCATATATTTGTATAAATAGCTTGAAAATATAAAATAATCGACTTAAATAAAATTATTGATTATTATACATAAATAGCAAAAATTTTTATTTATAATACCATAGTGGATAATGTTAGAAACATATATAGATACATATATAGAAACATATATATATA
>NW_017259374.1:78055-81760 GCF_001594045.1 Atta colombica
ATGAAACGCATATTACAAAGAAGAGTGATGAGTGCGCTTGCGCGGTCCTCTATCGAATTTCTCTATGAGAATATTTTTCCATGGAAATAAACACTTGTAAAATTTCTTTCATGTTATATCGATCGCTTAATCATACTTTTTCTTATAAAACAGTGTTGAACTGTAAGTATACTTTAATCTAGCGACATTGTATTTCGCTTTGAATGCTGGCATATTAAGCAATTGAAGTTACAATTTAGTAATAGAGAAAAATTGAAATATTTTCAAGCAATTATTAATTTGATACAATTGAAAAAAAAGAATAGGCAGTTTTTTCTTTTTCACGATTAAATGTACTTTAGTATTGTTCGTGTTTACAAAGATGATTTGTCTCGAGACACAACACTTCAGATTCAATAGATTTCTTTTGCTTGCGATTGGTTTATGGCCTCTCCAGAGATCGAAACTTGCTCAAATTCAATTTACTATACTTTTTACTATTTTGACAACTTTTATTGTATTTCAGGTCGTAATAAGTTATTTTTTTATACAAAACAATAATTAACAGACTAAAATTAGAAACTTATTAATCACAATAAGGAATTATTCTTTAAATATAAAATTTTCAACAGAATTACTTATTTGCAGTTTACAACGTTTTTGACTTCAAAATGCACTACAGATCTCATTATCAATGTTCTGTCTTCCGCATTTTTCTTCATTTGTTATGCAATTAAATATCATTCGTTTTGGATTAACGCCAATACTGTAAGTCAAATATTTACTATACAGTTTCTAAATAAATATTCGTGATAAATAAATCTTCAAATACACATGACATTTTAAAAATATTTTATATGAAAACTGCATAAAATATTATTGATGTAATAGATGAGAGTTTCATTAGAACAACTTCAGCATGTTTGTAACGAAATAAAAAATAAAAACGAAATAGCTATCATAGAAAAGTATGGCCGCATAGGGAAACATCAAACGAGAATAATTACGAGTAAGATAATATATATATGCTTACATTTTAATGAATTATTAATAACAATAAAAAATTTAAAAAGCTTAAATAAATTTTACTTAAATAAATTCTTGATACTTATATATCATTTATTTTCTAATTTAATATTAGTATTTGCCGCATGTAGCGTATCAATTTATCTCTTCCTGCCAATTTGGCCTCGTTTATTTGATATAATTCTGGCTATAAACAATTCCCGATCACACTCTGCAGCGATTCATATTGCAACAGAATACTTTGTTGATCGAGAAAACTGTTCCTACTTAATTATTTTGCATACAAACGCAGCCTTGTGCATAGGGGCAACTGCAATGGTAGCAACAGGCACGATGCTGATAGCGTACTTCAAACATATTTGTGGAATGTTTAGCATTGCAAGGTAGAACTCAAGACAATCATTTGTTTTAAAAAGTAAAAACTATTCTTCGTTTATTCTTAATTAAATCTAGAAAAATTAAGGACTTACAGAAAAAAATATGTATTCATATAGTTTCCGTATTAAGAAGGCAATGGCAATTAATATGCAACAAGATATTAATGAAGAACAAATGGTTATAATTTATAAAAGAATAATCTGTGCGATAGACATTCATCGCAAAGCTACAGAGTCAGTACACTTTCTATAATAACTGTATAATATGTTATACTAATATTTCTTTCATTTCTGAAGGTTTTCTCAAGTTTTTCTAAAGAGTTTTGAAGGATCCTTCTTCTGTTTAATAGCGGCTGGTATGATTTGCGTAAGCAGCACTCTTGTTCAAGTAAGTTTTATTATTTTACTATTAAACGTATCTTTCCATGAAAGATACAATTTTCATGATATTATAAGATTAAATAAAGAATCTTTAATTAGAATTCTTATGAAAAAATAATTTTCATTAAAAAGATCATTCGAAAACTCATGATTATTCTTCGTTCTTTTTTTTATAATCGTAAGATATGTGCATTATTCGCAAACGTAAAAAAAAATACAGTTTTCTAATATGCGCAATCAATAAAGAAAATAATTTATTATGTAATGCAAGTTCTATAATTTGTCCTAAGGAATTACAGAAAATTTCTTACTTGTAAAAAGTTAAAATACATATATAACACATGTTTTATATTTTTTAGATCATATCATATAATAGCACAGGGCAACTTGTATTACAACTTATATACATAAGTGTTCTCTACATGTACATATTTTTGTCCAATTATACCGCACAAGATATTACAGATCACAATGAATACATATTTGCTACCGTGTAAGAAATTTGCGTACGTTCATATTTCAGTAATTGTATTATAAATTCTTGTAACAAAATGCTGAATTAACGAAAGTTCAGAAACAATACTATTCTTGAACGAACATACTATAACAATTTATACTATAACAAATATTTTTATTTTTTCATGTTAGGTTTTACATTAATTTATCATTGTTTTGTAGATATAATGTTGAATGGTATGTGGCTCCGTTACACATACAGAAAATGATATTATTTCTACTGCAAAAGGGTACAAAGGCTTTTCATTTGATCCTCGGTGGAATATTCATTGCGTCTATGGAAAGTGCTGCTACAGTAAGAGATATATACAAAGCTTTTGTTTCCCGCGAATATTATTGTTTAATCGAAAATAATAACATTCACAGTCATTCAAAATTTTGACTAAGTTCCGAAGGACTACTTGACTGTGGCGGATGCGTTTCGGCTCGGATGTTTTCATATTTTTGAAAATGTTGCTGACTTTTACTGAACATTGAAACTCGCAGCTGTGCCGTGGGTTTTGGACGACTCGTTCATCCTGATCCGTCCATGTGGCGTGACGATGGTAGAAGCAGGCACCAGGTGTCCATGCGGACACCGGCTTCGCCATTTTCGCGAGCATTGCATTATTTTTTTTGTTTTTTTTGTATATCTCATTAGGACGTGATCTGGCCGTATCGACCATCGTTTATTATTTCGGGAGGCGGGAGTCATTATCCAAGAAGAAGAAAAAAAAGAAGAATATTTTGATTTTAGAATTATTTAGATACTCAAGTGAAGTAGTTCTATTAAAATAAGTGGAGAGAAAAAAGTACATTAGCTGAACCAAAAAAAAAAAATAGAATAAGAAACAGAGAAAACTGTTTTATTGATACTATACATTCATTTGATGTGTTGCACTCAAAAATATTATACTGGGTTGTCCGGAAAGTTCGTACCGATTTTGAAGGACAATTGAAATGCAGAAGATTTAAATTTTAGTATACATTAAATTTAAATCTTTTGCGGCACGAACTTTCCAGATAACCCAATACAATAAATCAACTTTCCTAATTTGAAAATACAATGGAAATACATTGGATTAATCTGAAAAAAATAGATGATTTAAATAAATAGGAAGATGCCAATATTACATCCCTTAACGTTTAAACAAAATTATAACAAAAGCACTGAGGATTAGAACAGGTGTGTAATTACATTCAACTTTTAGTTTATTGGAAATGAAATGATACTTTTACAAAAACAAGCATTGAATTTTTGTTTAAATCATAAATTTTTTAAAAAAGCTTCCGATATAATATGGAGTTCGTTAAATTGTACTACTGAATTCGTAAATCATAATGCGCGCCCGAAAACAGAGGAAAAGCATGGGCGGAACCATCTGCAATCGTTAAATACATAAATGTGCGGAAGATTTCTGTTCTCCTCCCCCCCCCCCCCCCGCGC
>NW_017259374.1:81860-87802 GCF_001594045.1 Atta colombica
CAAAGTCAATTTTTTGTAAATTAAACCTCGCACCTCGCTTTGCGTGCAAATTTATGTGGAACCGCATTTCATGTGGAAAGTTGTAAACCCCCTCCCCCCAACCCCAAACTGAAGAAAGGGAGACGATTTGAATATCAATAAACAAACGTTAACATATCGTAGAAGTCAATAAAATGTATGCTTATGTAGCTTGAAGTTTAGAGCATATAGATCATGAAAATGTGATCGCAGCACATGTTTTTATCGCAGTGTATTCCGCAGCTGTGACAAATTTTCTAACTTTGATACAGTCATTAACTTTAACGTTTAATATCTCGTTTTATAAGGCAGTCTTACACTTTTTCTGTCACATTCTTTTATTTTGTGCAAAAACGCGTCAAATGAGCTTATTTCATCGATATCCGAAGTGAGGTAGTTCTTCTGCATAATTATCAAAATTAATAGATATATTAAAATCTTATTCTTCGCAGTCCTTCAGAGTTTTATAGGTCTTTTAATAATTCTTCGCGATGCTAATCAAACCGAACAATGCGTACGAGCTGCTCGGAGAGCTCGCGTCATTTGCGAAAATTGTACCGATTCAATATAAAGATCAGGGGCAAATACGATTTATCCTCTCTTTACAAATTTGCCAATTCTCTCTTTACAAATTTGTCAATAGTAACATAACTTACAAATATTTTGCTAATTTTATGCTATTCGAAAAGAATTTAAATATCAATTATCACCAGGTAGTACACTAAGATTCAATTATCATCTTGAACTGAAAGCACTTTAAGTAAATTATACAAAGACTTAGATCAGATATCGAACAAATCAGTTTTTAATGCAACTTGTAAACAGACGGCTCGAAGACAAAAATGATAGTTCTTAAATTATGTTACTAGCGTCATATCAGTGTCATCACCCTTAAAAAAAATGTTTCGATTAGAAAATACAATGGAGATACGATTTAACTATCGACATGACTTATCTACATTATATTGTCATTCCATTATTTTAACAGACATTCTCCACTTCAAATAGTTTCTTATAGAATGAAATAAAAGAAGATATTTTCATTACAGTTGATGGGTACTTCAATATCTTACTTCACTGTTCTCTATTCTACAAGTACGAAATAATAATCACAAAATAATTAAGACAGGTATGTATAAAAGTGAAAAAGATATGAGAAAGTAAGAGAGGGAAAAAGGAAAAGGAAGAAAAATGTAAACTAATTTGATCGAAATCAAGCCTTCAGTTTAGCCTTCAGTTTTAGGTATCGCTTCCTGTAAGTATCATTTTGACTCGACAAAAGATAAAAATTATTATTTAATTAAAGAAATCGACATATTATAAAATATTTATATAAAAAAATATAAAATTTAAAATTGATATTATATTAATAAATCACAATGAAATGTATGTAATAGAATGGGTCGTATCTGCGAAGTCTATTATCGCACAATTCCCTCGAATGAATATGTATTTTTTATGAAAAATAAATATCTGTTGCATTATTGCTATAATCAAATCAATCGCTTAACCATGCCCCTTTTCGAGAAAAGTGAATTAGCATCACGTGTTTTTTTATCGGACAATAATATTTTCTTCTGCATTGCATTTAATTAAATCAAAATAGGAAATTCAGCATAAATTTAAAAAAGTGTTTCATTGTATTTCAAGCATGTTAATATTTTTAACTACAACTAAATAATTTAATGACTCGCATAATAAACAAAATATTAAGTTACAACTTGTAGCGATTTGAATAATACAAGAGATCTAAGATCTTGTCAAAAATTTTTCATATTATTTCAATCCTTTTATCTATTATATAACAATTCAATGTTAGTATCATTGAAGAAATAATATTACAATAACATATATTATAATAAAAATTTAAGAAGAGTTTAATTTGAAATCGTATCAATTTTTCCTCTGATTTTGTACGTGCATTAATTTATTGTATATAATTAGAAAAAGCAGATAATCTTCAAGAATTTTTTCACTAAATGAAAGAAACACTAATTTTAATATAATACGATGTATAAAATTATTTTTTACAGTTAAAATATTTATGACTCTAAAAACAAGATTTATTAACAATGTTTTCTTTTTATATTATTATTGTAATATTTACAATCAGATACAATTCGTTTAGTATTAAAATAAAAATTGTAAGAGTAAAATAATTATTTATATATGTTATATATTGAACTATAATAAAAGATCAAAAATTCCTGGAATTAATTTATAACACAAAATAACAATTAATTTTACAACACAGATATAACTAATTTTATTTATATGTATATAACATTTCTTTTAAAGTAATTCTCTTGTAGCGCTACAAATTTAGAAATGTTTGAAAGCATTCCTATAAATCACTTTCTGATACTTTTCAGTGTTCTTATCACATTTGCAATTGACTTCTTTAATATTCAATAAGAACCGTTGTTTTTTCATGTAAGTCGAAATATTTCGTCGTGACAGAAATATAGTGAGAGAATTGTTTGAAAAAATGGATATACGAAACAGCTTGATTTCTTTTGCACGAAAACATTTGCACAACGATCATTAGATGTCAAGCAGTATCTTGCCGGGCATAATGTTACGACTGTATAGAGCATATATATTTTCGCGATTTAGTATCGCTTTACTTTTTCCTGTTTTCGCTAAAGAAGTTTTGAAAGATTCGCTTGAGCGAGAATATGAAGTGACTGAAAATGCGATGAAAGTATTGAAAGACTTGTCGAAAAATGATTTTCAGTAATACTTCCAAATACTAACTGTTACAAATGCAGCTGCCTAAGAGACCTACTTTGAATAAAATGTTGTGTAAATAAAATGTTATGCAAATGAAACGGTTATTCATGTTGTAAAATTAATCTCACACTGTTAAAAATGTCATCAAATTTAATATATATTATACTTTAAATTAAATTCAACTTTATGATACTAAATTAAATTTAATGTATCTGCAACTGAAAAGCATATTTGTGTACATGAAATATGTGTATTTTTCATAAAATTTTACGAAGATTAGTACAATATTTTTTATTAAAGTTTATATAGATTTACGTAAAATTTAATATAAGTAAACGTTAAATTTATATTACTTATAACCATTTTCATTTACAACATTAAATATTTTCAATGTGCCTGCTTGAAATTTGCTTCCATTACATGTAACGGAAGTAAATTTCTTTTTATTTTTTTTTACAATTTATTTAGCACTCGATGCAGAAAGTATGAAATAGATTTTATTTCACGTGAGAAGCTTGTACGACTCTCTGTCAAGAAATAAATTCACAAGTACATTTCTATGAAAAATAAACATCTGTGTAATTTTCTATATTAATGATCGCTTAATTGCTAAAAACTTTTCTTAAAAAAAATTTATTGAATTTTCAACGTTATTCAATAAATACAAATTTATAAAAAAAAGATCAATTTGTGAAAAATTGTTTTATTTTAAATTGAAATGTAGAAAATAAAACTTTTCGATGATTTCTGATATTAATCTTCGTTATTACTTTGATATTTACATCATATAACCGCAACAATGTTATCAGCATCAGAAAACAATCAATCGCACAAGACTTGAGTTGCAGGAATAGCGAATATACTGAATAGGGATACTCTAGTTAATGCTGCTAATATCGAGAATCATACAATATAACGTTATATTGGGTTGTCCGGAAAATTCATGCCAATGTTGAAGAAAAATTGAAACGCAGAAAATTTTAATTTAATAAATGTATACTAAAATTTAAATTTTAGTCGGCACAAATTTTCCGGACAATCCAATACTCCCACCAATCAATTATATGGATTCGTTTAGATACTATATTTTCTGCAAAGTCTCCTTTATTTCTTTATATATGAAAAATGCAAATAAATTGGTGTCTTTTTTCTTTTTGGACAGAGCCTCGTGAAAGAAACTTCGCTAATTTATATTTCACTTACATAAGAAATAAAAATAAAAAGAATCATTTCAATAAATGTATACTATTAAAAGGAAAATGCCAATTTTAACTTAAAGACGTATGATGGAATTTCTAAAATGCACAAATATTAAGATTAATTTAATTTTCTGCATGTCTAAAAAAAGTTCACTATACGTTATTAAAATCAATCTTATGATTTTATTTGTTAATTATGTTTAATCAATAGTGTACATAATTTGGAAAATGTACTATTACACCGTTGACATGTAATAAATGATATATGATAATACTACTGACATTTAATTACATTTAATATTTAATAAATTTATTTCATTTTCAAATGATAAAATATTCCGCTTTAAACTGTTAATATTTCCGATTTTTGACTTCCTATTGAAAGACGATCTTTGAACCATAAATATAATAATCTGGCATACGTCAATGTTTTACATTTCATAACAGATTCAAAACGGATCTATCAAAGGAATATTACATTAATACACACACACACACACGCGCGCGCGCGCACACGCACACACATACAGAAATGATGTTATAAATAATATATATATTATATATAATAATATGAATATATAACTTATATTAGATATTAGATTAGATGAGAAAAAGTTCGATATATATATATATATACACATAAACATACATTTTCACTTTTCTAGTTTAATACGAGGGTAAACTCATTTTCAAAATGTTACACAAACTATTAGTAATGTCAATTTCATTAATTTTTTTCGATAGAGATATTATCAGAAACTTTTATTTATAACACCACTGTGGATAATATTATACAAAGTATATAAAAAATATAAATAAAATTTAATATTTAGCATTACATAAAATATTAATAAGGCATTGATTTCAATAGTTTACAAACAAACATTTGTTGATTTTTAAATTTAATAACTAACACTAGTTCAAAACATTAAACGTACCTTGCGAGTGTATGCACTAGAACGAAACGCATATTACAATAAAAAGCGATGAATGCGCGGTCATCTATCGAGTTTTTCTACACGAATGTTTTTCCATGGGATATAAACACCTGTTAAATTCCTTTCAATGTAATCGATCATTTAATCATATTTTTCTTATAAAAGTGATGAATTATAAATACTTTAATCTAGTGACATTATTGCATTTCGCTTTGCATATTAAGCAATTGAAGTTACAATTTGCTAAAAGAGAAAAATTGAAATATTTTCAACCAATTGTTTAATAGAATCGGAAAAAGAGAATAGGTAATTTCTTATTTTTCACGGTTAAATGT
Source organism: Atta colombica (assembly GCF_001594045.1). NCBI lineage: Eukaryota > Metazoa > Arthropoda > Insecta > Hymenoptera > Formicidae > Atta > Atta colombica. Next base: position 87,084 of record NW_017259374.1, read on the forward strand.
ACTTCAGTGTTTACAAAGATGATTTGCCTTGAGACGAAACACTTCAGGCTCAATAGATTTCTTTTGCTCGCGATTGGTTTATGGCCTCACCAGAGATCGAAACTTGCTCAAATTCAATTTATCATACTTTTCACTATTCTATCAACTTTTATTGTATTTCAGGTGAGAAAAAATCCATACGAATTATTTTCACACGAAATAATTAACAGACTAGAATTCGAAACTTATTAATCACGCTAAGCAATTATTCATTTAATATGAAATTTTCAACTGAATTACTTATTTGCAGTTTACAACGTTTTTGACTTCAAAATGTACTGCAGATCTCATTATGAATGTTCTGTCTTCCGCATTTTTCTTCATTTGCTATGCAATTAAATATTATTCATTTTGGATTAACGCCAATACTGTAAGTCAAAGTTTATTACACAGTTTCCAGAATATTCATCAAAACAATATTCATGATAAATATTCATGATAAATAAATCTTCAAATATGACATTTTTTAAATGCTTTATTTTTTAAATATTTTATACGAAAACTGCATAAAACTAATAAAATTATTTATGTAATAGATGAGAGTTTCATTAGAACAACTTCAGCGTGTTTGTAACGAAATAAAAAATAAAAACGAAATTGCTATTATAGAAAAGTATGGTCGTATAGGAAAACATCAAACAAGAATAATTACGAGTAAGATAGTATATATATATATTTAC
>NW_017259374.1:87902-90612 GCF_001594045.1 Atta colombica
AATTTTACTTAAATAAATTCTTGATACTTATATATCATTTATTTTCTAATTTAATGTTAGTATTTGCCGCATGTAGCGTATCTACTTATCTCTCTCTGCCAATCTGGCCTCGTTTATTTGATGTAATTCTGGTTATAAACAATTCCCGATCACACTCTGCAGCGATTCATATTGCAACAGAATATCTTGTTGATCAAGAAAACTGTTCTTATTTAATTCTTTTGCATACAAACGCAGCCTTGTGCATAGGGGCAACTGCAATGGTAGCAACAGGCACGATGCTAATAGCGTACTTCAAACATATTTGTGGAATGTTTAGCATTGCAAGGTAGAATTCAGTACAATCATTTCTTTTATAAGTGAAACCTATTGTGTGTATATTTTCAATCAGATTTAAAAAAAATTAAGAACTTACAGTATTAAATATGTATTCAAATAGTTTCCGTATTAAGAAGGCAATGGCAATTAATATGCAACACGATATTAATGAAGAAAAAATGGTTATAATTTATAAAGGAATAATATGTGCGATAGACATTCATCGCAAAGCTACAGAGTCAGTTCACAATCTGCAATGTCTGTATAATGTGCTCTACTAATTTTGTTTTATTTCTGAAGGTTTTCTCAAGTCCTTATAAAGAGTTTTGAAGGATCTTTCTTCTGTTTAATAGCGGCTAGTATGGTTTGCTTAACCAGCACTCTTGTTCAAGTAAGTTTAATTTTTTGTTATTAGACGTATCTTTCCATGAAAGATACAATTTTTCATGATATTATAAGATTTAAAAAAGAATCTTTAATTAGAACAGTTATGAAAAAATAATTTTCATAAAAAATAAGATCATTTAAAAACTCATGATTATTCTTCATCTTTTTTTTATAATCGTAAGATATGTGCATTATTCGCAAACGTAAAAAAAAATACAGTTTTGTAATATACGCAATCAATAAAGAAAATAATTTATTATGTAATGCTCAATAATTTGTTCTAAGGAATTAAAGAAAAGTTACAAAATTTCTTGCTTGTAAAAAGTTAAAATATATATATAATATATGTTTTATATTTTTTAGATCATATCATATAATAGCACAGAGCAACTTGTATTACAACTTATACATATAAGTTCTCTCTACATGTACATGTTTTTGTCCAATTATACCGCACAAGATATTACAGATCACAATGAATACGTATTTGCTACAGTGTAAGAAACATTTGTATCGTACGTTCATACTTAAGTAATTGTTTTATAAATTCTTGTAATAAAAAGCTGAATTAACAAAAGTATTCAAAAATAATACTACAGAGTGCGTCACCAAAATCCGGACAAATTTCAATTTAAATTTTCCGCTATATGTGTGCCTCCGCCACAGATTGTGTTGACAGAGAAAGCCTTCTAGAAGACAATCATTCTCAAAATGACCGTGATACTGAAACCAAGTGCGGAATATAATCGAAGAGTAGCGATCATCGAAGCCTTCACGCTAGGCGCTCAGCAACAGAATTAATTCGGATCATTTTTCTTTGGATACCTTGAGACCGTTTATGACGTTATAGCAAAATACACGGCTTTAGAATAATTCAACGAACGTTCTAGTATCGAGAAAGAGTTACTCGAAAGAACACACCGCGAGGACCCTCGCAGTCGTTGGAAGGGCTCAAGCGCTGATTTCGGATGACCCAATCGTTACAAAATTAGCATCGATTGTTGGTGTAAGTGAGCCAACAATGCTCGAATTGTCGAGGAGGATCTTCGATACAAATCGTACACATTAAAGATACGACAGATGTTCTCCTCCAGAGCAAGTCGAGTTGTTTGCTACAATCTGTTATTATGTTCTTTGAAAAACGAAGCATCGGGAATAAGATTCTTTTCTGATAAAAAAATTTTTACTGTTGATGCCAAAATTAACCGGAAGAATGACCGATGAATTGCCTACAGAATGTCCCTATTGTTGTCAGAACGAAAATTCCGGCCAATGTTCATGTGTTAGGTGTTGTGTCCAATGAGGGTGATGTCATGCCACCAAATTTTAAAAAAAAAAGGGAAATTATTACAAAAGAAGTATATTTGCGCGTTTTGATGGATGTAATCAAGCCGGATGGAAATTGTAGCGTCCGGAAAACCATATGTTTTTCAACAGAATGATGCATCGATTTATTCGAGTCACTGGATTCAAAATTGACCGTCGATGTGTTTTGGTCCAAGACATTTCTGGCTTCCCAGTAGCCCAAATTTAAATCCCTTGCATTACTGTATGCAGCGTAGTTGCAAAGGCTCACAAACAAATCTCGGCATCCCAATGTAATTAAGGACTGCTATTGAGGCAGCATTTGTCGGCATGGACAGCTACATTAAAGCAAGCGTGCGAATGCTTCAGACCGAGAATAGAGGTCGTCATTCATCTAATGGCGATATATCGAATAAATGTGCTCTACAGGGATCCTCCAAGTGCCGTATAAAAGGATATTTTGTATATTTATAATATTTAATTTTTTGTATATTTATAATATTTAATTTTTATAAATAACATTTTGTTTAAAGAAATTGTTTGATTTGTCCGAATTTTGATGATGCATCCTGTATTCTTGAACGAACATACTATAACAATTTATACTGTAACAAATTTTTTTATTTTTTCATGTTAGGTTTTCAATCAATTTATTATTATTTTGTAGATATAATGTTGAATGGTATGTGGCTCCGTTACA
>NW_017259374.1:91234-97411 GCF_001594045.1 Atta colombica
AGCATTTGTCGGCATGGACAGCTACATTAAAGCAAGCGTGCGAATGCTTCAGACCGAGAATAGAGGTCGTCATTCATCTAATGGCGATATATCGAATAAATGTGCTCTACAGGGATCCTCCAAGTGCCGTATAAAAGGATATTTTGTATATTTATAATATTTAATTTTTTGTATATTTATAATATTTAATTTTTATAAATAACATTTTGTTTAAAGAAATTGTTTGATTTGTCCGAATTTTGATGATGCATCCTGTATTCTTGAACGAACATACTATAACAATTTATACTGTAACAAATTTTTTTATTTTTTCATGTTAGGTTTTCAATCAATTTATTATTATTTTGTAGATATAATGTTGAATGGTATGTGGCTCCGTTACACATACAGAAAATGATGTTATTTCTACTGCAAAAGGGTACAAAAGCTTTTCATTTGATCCTCGGTGGAATATTTGTTGCATCTATGGAAAGTGCTGCTACGGTAAGAGACATACATAATGCTTTTGTTTCCCCTGAATATTATTGTTTAATCGAAAATAATAACATTCACAATTATTCAACATTTTGACTACTTTAGAATTAATTAGATTTAGAATTAATTTAGAATTAATCAACTAAAGTAGCTCTATTAAAATCAGTTGAGACTGAAATGTAAATTAGCTGAGTTAAAAAAATAGAATATAGAACAGAGAAAACTGTTAAATTGGTATTATTGGATTGTCCGGAAAGTTTGTGCCGATGTTGAAGGAAAATTGAAACGCAGAAGATTTAAATTTTAGTATACGTTTATTAAATTATATAGATTTGTCGGCACGAACAACACCTTCCGAACAACTAATATATATTCATTTGGTGTGTTGCATTCCAGAATATTATACAATAAATCAACTTTCCTTATTTGAAAATATATTGATGGATTAATTCAAAAAATGAATTTTTTTTTAAATTAAATCTCGCTTTTCGTGTAAAGTTAGAAGCCTATGGAACCGCGCTTCGCACGGAAAGGTGTAATTCTCTCTGAACAATGAAAAGGAGATTTTAATATTAATAAACAAACGTTATCGCTGTAAAAATGTATGCACATGTAATGTAAAGCATGTAGATCATGAAGATGACTGCAACACGTGTTTTCATCGTAGTAGCATTTCGCAGTTGTGATAGTTTTCCTAATTTCGATATAATCGTTAATTTTAACTTAATATCTCGTTTCGCAGGGCAGTTCCGCAATTTTTTCTGTAAGATCCTTTTATTTTACAATATGCGTCAAATGAGCTAATTTCATCGAAATCTTTCTTCGTGACCAATACTAATCAAACGTAACCTAACAAAGCGTACGAGCCGCAATGAGATTATGAGAGCTCGCGTTGAAAATCGTACTGATACAATATAAAGACCAGCGACAAATATGATTTATCTACCTCTCTCTATTTTTACAAATTTGCCAATAGCAATATAACTTACAATTATTTAACTAATTTTTTATGCTATACACGAATAGAATTTAAATATCAATTATCATACTGTAGTATACTAAGATTTAATTACTACCTTAAAATGACAACACTTTAAGTAAATTGCACAAAGACTTAAATCAAACACCGAACAAAATCAATTTTGAATGACACTCGTAAATAGATGACTCAAAGACAAAACAAAGATAACAGTTCTTAATCCATATTACTAGCGATACATCAGTATCACTACCCTTAAAAAAAAATGTTTAGAAAATACAATGGTGGTACGATTTAACAATCGATACGATCATCCATCTCAGTTTTATATTGTCATTTCATTATTTTAATAGGCATTCTCCACACAACTTCAATATAACTTCATACAGTTTGAAACAAAAGAGGATATTTTCATTACAGTTGATGGGTACTTCAATATCTTACTTCACTGTTCTCTATTCTACAAGTAGGAACCAATAATTGCAAAATACTTAAGACAGGTATGTATAAAAGTGAAAGAAATATGAGAAAATAAGAGAGGAGGAGAAGAAAAGAAAGAGAAATTTAAATTAATTTGATCAAAAAATCATTTAATATTTGGTTTTAGGTGTCGTTTCCTGTAAATATTGTTTTGATTCGACAAAAGGTAACATTTATTATTTAGATAAAAAAATCGACATATTATAAAATATTTATATAAAAAATATAGAATTTAAAACTGACATTATATTAATAAGTTACAACATACGTACATTGAAATATAAAAATATAGTGTTAGAAGGGGTCATATCGCATCTGCGAAGTCTCACGATTCCCTCGAATGAAGCATGTATTTCTTTATGGAAAATAAATATCTGTTGCGCATTATAGCTATAATCAAATCGACCGCCGAACCATACTTTTTCAGAAAAATGAAATGAATTACCATGTGTTTTTTTTATTCGACAACAATATTTCTTGCATGGCATTTAAATTAAAATAGGCAATTCAGATTAAATTTGCATAAAAAAATATTTTATTATATTTCAAGCACGATAATATTTTTATAATTAAATAATTCAATGACTCGCAATAAACAAAATATTAAGTTCCAATTTGTAGTTATTTAAATAATGCACGAGGTGTATCAGAAAGGACAATAGATTTTTCATATTACTGTAATCTTTTTATTTATAATGATTCAATGTTAGTATCATTGAAAATATAATATTATAATAACATATTATTGTAATAAAAATTAAAAAATGGTTTAATTTGAAATCATATCAGTTTTTCCTTTGATTTTATACTTCTATTTAGTGTATATATTTAGAAAAAGCTGATAATCTTCAAGAAGTTTTTCACTAAATGAAAGAAACACTAATTTTATAATAAGATATTATGATATAAAATTATTATTTATGACTCTATAAATCGGAATTATTTAACAACGTTTTCTTTTTATATTATTATTATTATTGTATTATTTACAATCAAACACAATTCGTTTAGTATTAAAGTCGAAAATGTTCGAGAAAAATAATTATTTATGTATGTTACATATTGTAGTATAATAAAAGGTCACACAAAAAGTTCCTGGAGCATTTCTTTTAAAGTACTCCCTTGAGTAGTGCTACAAATTTGCTAATGTTTGAAAGCATTCCTAGAAACGTTCTGTGTTCTTATCGCATTTGCAATTGACTTCCTCAACAAGAACCGTTGTTTTTTCGTGTAAGTCGAAATATTTCGTCATGTTAAAAATGTAGTGATAGAAATGTTTGGAAAAATGGATACACGAAACAGCTTGATTTCTTTTGCACGGAACCATCTGTACATCGATCATTAGATGTCAAGCAGTATCTTGCCAGGCATAATGGTACGACTGTATAGAGAATCGGCCATATATGTTTTCGCGATTTAGTATCGCTTTATTTTTTTCTGTTTTCGCTAAAGAAGTTTTGAAAAATTCTCTTGCACGAGAATATCAAATGAATGAAAACGCGACGAAAGTACTGAAAGACCTGTCGAAAAATGATTTTTAGTAATACTTCCTTTTCAAATACTAACAAATGTTGCAAATGTATGCAGCTGCCTAAGAGGACTACTTTGAATAAAATGTTGTGTAAATAAAATATTGTGTAAATGAAACGGTTATTCATTGTAAAATTAACCTTACACTATTAAAAATGTCATCAAATTTAATATTCTTTAAATTAAATTCAACTTTATGATTTGAATTAAATTTAATATATCTGTAACTGAAAAGTATATTTGTGTACATGTACATGAAATTTAGTACGTTTCATAAAATTTTAGGTTTTTATAAAATTTTAGAACATTAATATTTTTTATTAAAGTTTATGTAGATTTGCGTAAAATTTAATATAAGTAAACGTTAAATTTAAATTACTTATAACTTCATTTTCATTTCCAACATTAAGTATTTTCAATGCCTGTTTGAAATTTGCTTCCATTACATGTAACGGAAGTAAATTAATTTTTTTAATAATTTATTTAGCACTCGATGCAGAATGGCATGAAATAGATTTTATTTCACACGAGAAGCTTGTTCGACTCTCTGTCAAGAAATAAATTCACAAGTATAATATATTTCTATGAGAAACATCCGTGTAATTTCCTATTTTATATATACATTAATGATCGCTTAACTGCTAAAAACTTTCTTAACAAAAATTTATTGAATTTATTTCCAACGTTATTCAAAATACATAGTAAAAAATATTTGTATATTTGTGTTGAAAACGGCCCAATCACATTTGTGTTAAAAGTTTATGTTGAATTTTTTAACACATACAAGTGATAATTTAAATAACATAATGTGATTATGTTATTTAAAGATTTTTTTGTGAAATTGATATTCAATATTTTTTAGTCAGTTTTAGGTGTCAAAATGATAGAATTTATGAGTAAGTGAACAAATAACATAAAAGTAATGTGGTTTAAAATGTAACTTCTAAGACAAATGAATAAAATCCATGTTAATTTAATAAATAAATGTTAATTTTCTGACAAAAAATATGCTTGCACGGTTTGTTTACAAACTGTGTCGATGTTATCTTTCTTTATATTTACTCTCTTACATAATATTTGTGTTATCTTCTAACATACATATTTTGTGCAAAATTAACTCAAAAATTTGAGTGGACCGTTTGAGACATACGATTTTGTTAAATTCCACACATTTTTTCCAATTGTGTAGTTTTGTTGACACAACTATTTCTCGCTACTCTAAATTATATTACATAATACAATTTACAAGAAAATGGAAGTTATAAAGTATTCAGTCGAAGAGGAAGATGCGCAAATTATCACTGATTTTCGCAATCAAGTTTCTTTCCTTGTAGAGGATCTGTAACGAGTTTAAATATTTTCATCTCAATCGGGTACTCTTCTCGCTCTTAGCTTATGATCATATTATCGATCAAATCTCGTTCGAATTCAGATAATTTTGTACTTTGGAATTCAGATAAGTTATATTATTTTCCAAATTAATATATTATGTACAGGATTTTTAATTGTATTATAAACACATATGTTTACTAGAAATGTGTGGGTACCTTAATTTCAGAATAAAATGTTTGATTCGGATTCTCGAAACTCTAATTGGAATCCGATATTCAATTGGGGACAATATTTTTCTGATCGCTTCTAAATTTTTAAGTTTATAAACTTTTTCGTATGTATTATGTAATTAAATGCAAGAATTTATGAAAAAAAAATCAATTTGTGAAAAATTGTTTTTTTAAATTGAAATTATAACTTTTCGACAATTTCTGATATTAATTTTTTATTTATTTTCGGTATTTACTTCATGGTCGCAACAATGTTACTAACATCAGAAAATAATCATTCGCTTAAGACTTGAGTTACAGGAATAGCGAGATATTATCTAGTAACTGCTACTATCTAGTAATTAATATCGGGAATCGTATAACGTTATATTTCCACTAATCAATTATATCGGTTCGTTTAGATACTATATTTTCTGCAAAGTCTACGAATTTAATTCTTTATATGTAAAAAATTCAAATAAATTTGTTTCTTTTTTCTCTTCCAGAGCCTCGTGAAAAAACATCGCTAATTTACATTTTGATTCACTTATACAAAAAATAAGAATAAAAAGAATTATTTCAATAAATGTATACTATTCAAAGCAAAATGTTTAAGTTAAAATTAACATTTAAGTTACAATAAAATTCACAAAGATGTATAGTGAAATTTTTAAGCATGCAAAAATATTAAAATTAATTTAAATTTCTGCGTGTCTGAAAAAAGTGCACTATACGTCACTAAATTCAAAATTTTAGTTTTAATTATGTTATTCAATAGTGTACGCAATTTAGAAAATGTAGCGTTTATATTATTGATATATAATAAGTGATGTGTGACAGTAACTAATAAATTTATTTCATTTTCAAATGATAAAATATTCCGCTTTGAACTGTCAACAGTTCCGATGTTTAATTTCCTAACGAAAGATTTTGAACATGGGTATAATAACCTGGAATACGTCAATGTTTTGTATTCCATAAGAAGTTCAAAACAGATCTACAAAAGGAATATTGCATGCTGCTATGTGTACACTTACACATACAAACACACACACACACACACACACACACACACACACACACAAATACGCGAGCACACAAGCACGCATATAGAAGTATTATAAATAATATATATATTATTATATATATATATATTGTAATATGTACACATAA
>NW_017259374.1:97511-108394 GCF_001594045.1 Atta colombica
CAATGTGTTATATAAACTATTAGAAGTGAATTAATTTTTTTTGATAACAATATTAGCAGAAACATTTGTTTATATATAACGCCACTGTGGATAATGTTATACGAAAGTATATATAAAATATAAATAGTTTCAATATAAAACGTTACACACACATAACATTTTAATAAGGTATAAATTTCAATACTTCAAGAATGAACACATTTTGTTCATATTTAACATTAAATTTAATGATCAAACTAGTTCAAAACATCAAACATACCTTGTGAATGTATGCACTAGAATGAAACGCATATTATAATAAAAAGCGATAAGTGCGCTTGCGTGATCATCTATCGAGTTTCTCTATGCGAATGTTTTTCCATGGGATATAAACACCTGTTAAATTTCTTTCAATGTAATTAAATCGATCGTATAATCATGTTTTTCTTATAAAACTGTGATGAATTCTAAATATTTTTTTAATCTCGCGACATTATTGCATTTCGCTTTGCATACTGGCATATTAAGCAACTGAAGTTACAATTTACTAAAAGAGAAAAATTGTAATATTTTCAAACGATTTTTACTTTAATAGAACGGAAAAAGAGAATAGGCAATTTCTTATTTTTCACGGTCAAATGTACTTCAGTTTACAAAGATGATTTGCCTTGAGACGAAACACTTCAGGCTCAATAGATTTCTTTTGCTCGCGATTGGTTTATGGCCTCACCAGAGATCGAAACTTGCTCAAATTCAATTTATCGTACTTTTTACTATTTTAACAACTTTTATTGTATTTCAGGTGGTATTAAGTCATTATTCATAAGAAATAATATTTAACAGACTAGAATTCGAAATTTATTAATCACGCTAAGGAATTATTCTTTTAATATGAAATTTTCATTAGAATTACTTATTTGCAGTTTACAACGTTTTTAACTTTAAAATGCACTGCAGATCTCATTATCAATGTTCTGTCTTCCGCATTTTTCTTTATTTGCTATGCGATTAAATATCATTCGTTTTGGATTAACACTCATACTGTAAGTCAAATATTTATTATACAGTTTCCAGATGAATATTCATTGAGGAATTAATTATAAAATGTAACATTTATTTAATATTTTATACGAAAACTGCATAAAGTAATATTGATGTAATAGATGAGAGTTTCACTAGAACAGCTTCAGCATGTTTGTAACGAAATAAAAAATAAAAACGAAATTGCTATTATAGAAAAATATGGCCATATAGGAAAACATCAAACGAGAATAATTACGAGTAAGAGTAATAGTATATATGTGCTTACATTTTAATGAATTATTAATAATAAAATTATTATAATATTATTATAACAATAAAAAATTTATAAAGCTTAAATAAATTTTACTTAAATAAATTCTTGATACTTATATATCATTTAATTCTAATTTAATGATAGTATTTGCCGCATGTAGCATATCTATTTATCTCTTCCTGCCAATCTGGCCTCGCTTATTTGATGTAATTCTGGCTATAAACAATTCCCAATCACGCTCTGCAGCGATTTATATTGCAACAGAATACTTTGTTGATCGAGAAAACTTTTCCTACTTAATTCTTTTGCATACAAACGCAGCTTTCTGTATAGGAGCAACTGCAATGGTAGCAACAGGCACGATGCTGATTGCGTACCTCAAACATATTTGTGGAATGTTTAGCATTGCAAGGTAGAATTCAGTATAATCATTTGTTATAAGTGAAATCTATTGTTTATTTTCAATCAGATTTAAAAAAATTAAGAACTTACAGAAAAAAATATGTGTTCATATAGTTTCCGTATTAAGAAGGCATTGAAAATTAATATGCAACAAGATGTTAATGAAGAAAAAATGATTATAATTTATAAAGGAATAATATGTGCGATAGATATTCATCGCAAAGCTACAGAGTCAGTACATAATTCTACAATATCTGTATAAAGCAATCTACTAATTTTTGTTTTATTTCTGAAGGTTTTCTCAAGTCTTTATAAAGAGTTTTGAAGGATCTTTCTTCTGTTTAATAGCGGCTGGTATGGTTTGCTTAACCAGCACTCTTGTTCAAGTAAGTTTTATTTTTTGTTATTAAACGTATCTTTTCATGAAAGATACAATTTTCTAGACATTATAAGAGTAAATAAAGAATTTAATTAGAACAGAATTTTAATTAGAACAGTTATGGAAAAATAATTTTCATTAAAAATAAATTCGTTCGAAAACTCATGATTATTTCGTTCATCTTTTTTTTATAATCGTAAGATATGTGCATTATTCGCGTATATGTATGTCACAAAAATAATACAGTTTTCTAATATGCACAACCAGTAAAGAAAATAATTTATTATGTAATGCATTCTATGCATTATTTTCTTAAAGAATTATAGAAAAATTACAAAATTTTTTGCTTATTAAAAAGTTAAAATATACGTATAACAAATGTTTTATATTTTTTAGATCATATCATATAATAGTACAGAGCAACTTTTATTACAACTTGTATGCATAAGTATCCTGTATATATACATGTTTTTGTCCAATTATATTGCACAAGATATTACAGATCACAATGAATACGTATTTGCTACAGTGTAAGAGACATTTGCGGCGTACGTTCATACTTAAGTAATTGTTTTAAAAATTCTTGTAACAAAATGCAGAGTTAACAAAAGTATTCAAAAATAATACTACAGGGTGCGTCACCAAAATCCGGACGAATTTCAATTTAAAGTTTCCACTATATTGTCCTTCTGCCGGAGGTTATTGTTGGCGTCCAAGAGAGCCTTCTAATAAACAGTCATTTTCAAAATGGGTGTGATATTAAAACCAAGTGAGGAGTATAATCGAAGAGCCGCGATCATCGAAGGCCTTCATGCTGGGCGTTCAGCAACGGAAATTATTCGGTTCTTTAGATATTTGAGATCGACCGTTTATGATATTGTGGCAAAATATACGGCTTTAGAACAAACGAACATTCCAGTATGTCAACGAGAAAGGATTACTCGAAAGAACACATCGCGAAGATCCCAGCCGTTGAAAAAGCTCAAGCTGATTTTTGACTCAGGTGACTCAGGGTAATCGTTGCCAAAATTGGCATCGATTGTTGGTGTAAGCGAACCAATGCGTCGAATTGCCAAGGAGCACTTTCGATACAAATCATACACATTAAAGATACATCAGATTCTCTCTGCCAGAGCAAGCCGAGTTGTTTGCAATCTGTTATTGTGTTCTTGCAAAAACGAAGCATCGGGACGAATTAGATTCTTTTCTAACGAATGAGTTTTTACTGTTGATGTCGAAATCCGGAAGAATGACCAATGATCCTCGCCTACAACACCGAGGATGTCTCTGTTGTTGCTCGAACAAAATTTCCGGTCAATGTTCACGTGCTGGGTGTTGTATCTAGTGAGAATGATGTTATGTCATCAAATTTCAACAAAAAAAAGGAAACTGTCACAAAAAAGTGTATTTGCACGTTCTGATGGATATAGTGAAACCGTGGATGGAAACTGTAACATCCGGAAGGCCATATGTATATTTTAGCAGAACAGTGCACTGGCTCATTTGATTCAAAATTGGCTCTCACACAACGTCGATGTGTTTGGTCCAAGAAATTCTGGTCTCCCAATAGAACAGTTTTAAATCCCTTGGACTATTGTACGTATGCAGCGTGAAAGTCACAAACAAGTCTCGCCATCCCAATGTGACGTAATTAAAGACCGCTATGTAGGCATTCATCGGCATGGATAACGCTACATTAAAGCGTGCGAACGAGAATAGAAGTCATCATTCAAATAATGGGGGATATATCGAATAACTGTGTCTAGGGATATATACATTGTAATTACAATGATTGCCCTATAAGGATTCCCCGAGTGCCAAGTAAAAAGATTTTTTGTATATTTATAATATTTAATTTTTTGTATACTTATAATATTTAATTTTTCCTTAAAAACGTTTTGTTTAAAGAAACTGTTCAATGTGTCCGGATTTTGGTGATACACATCCTGTATTCTTGACCGAACATACTGTAATAATTTATATTATAACAAATTTTTTATTTATTCATGTTAGGTTTTCAATCAATTTATCATTATTTTGTAGATATAATGTTGAATGGTATGTGGCTCCGTTACACATACAGAAAATGATGTTATTTCTACTGCAAAAGGGTACAAAGGCTTTTCATTTGATCCTCGGTGGAATATTCATTGCCTCAATGGAAAGTGCTGCTACGGTAAGAGACATATATAAAGCTTTTGTTCCCCGCGAATATTATTGTTTAAAAATAATAACATTCACAATCGTTCAACATTTTGACTACTTTAGAATTATTTAGATAATCAATTAAAGTAGTCCTATTAAAATAAGTTGAGACTGAAATGTAAATTAGGTAAGCTAAAAAATAGAATAAAGAACAGAGAAAACTGTTAAATTGGTATTATATATCCATTTGGTGTGTTGCATTCTAGAATATTATACAATAAGTCAACTTTCCTTATTTGAAAATATATTGATGGATTAATCCAAAACAATGGATTTTTTTTAAATTAAATGTCGCTTGCAAACTTAGAAACTTACGTGGAACCGTGCTTCGCGTGAAAAGTTGTAAAATCTCTGAAAAGGAGATTTTAATATTAACAAACGTTATCGCTGTAAAAATGTTAGTAAAATGTATGCACATTTAGTGTAGAGCATGTAGATCATGAAGATGTGACTGCAGCACGTGTTTTCATCGCAATATTTCGCAGCTGTGATAGATTTTCTAACTTCGATATAATGGTTAACTTCTACTTAATATCTCATTTTGCATGGCCAGCACTTTTTTCTGTCAGATCTTTTTATTTTATACAAAACCTAAAATCAAGTGAGCTAATTTTGAAATTCTTTCTTCGCGACCAATGCTAATCAACGATACCTAACAATGCTTACGAGCCACGAGGAGATTATGAGAGCTCGCATCGCTTATGAAAATTGTACCTGTACAATATAAAGACCAATGATAAATACGATTTATCTAACTCTATTTTTACAAATTTACCAATAGCAACATAACTTACAATTATTTAGCTAATTTTTTTTTGCTATACACGAATAGAATTTAAACATCAATTATCATACTGTAGTATACTAAGATTCAATTACTAGCTTAAACTGATAATACTTTAAGTAAATTGCACAAAGCCTTAGATCAGACACCGAATAAAATCAATTTTGAATGTCACTCGCAAATAGACGGCTCAAAGAAACAAAACAAACATGACAGTTCTTAAGCCATATTACAAACGTTACATCAGTATCACTATCCTTAAAAAAAATGTTTAGAAAATACAATGGAGGTACGATTTAATCATCGACACGAACATCCAACTCAATAATCCTATATTGTCATTCCATTATTTTAACAGACATTCTTCACACAACTTCAATATAGCTTCATACAGAATGAAACAAAAGAAGATATTTTCATTACAGTTGATGGGTACTTCAATATCTTATTTCACTGTTCTCTATTCTACAAGTGCGAAATAATAATTGCAAGATAATTAAGATAGGTATGTATAAAAGTGAAAAAAATATGAGAAAATAAGAGAGGAGGAGAAGAAAAGGAAGAAATATAAATCTAATTTGATGAAAATCGTTTAACCTTTGGTTTTAGATGTCGTTTCTTGTAAGTATCGTTTCGATTCGACAAAAGTAAAAATTATTATTTAGATAAAAAATCAACATTTTATAAAATATTTGTATAAAAATATAGAATTTAAAACTGATATTATATTAATAAGTCACAACATTAAAATATATGTCTTAGAAGGGGTTGTATCGCATCTGCGAAGTCTATTATCGATTCCCTAAAAAGAAGTATGTATTTCTTTATGGAAAATAAATATCTGTTGCGAGCATTATTGCTATAATCAAATCGACCGCTTAACCATATGTCTTTTCCAGATAAGTGAATTACCATAATGTGTTTTTTTTATCCGACAATAATATTTCCTTCTGCATTGCATTTAATTAAAATAAGCAATTCAGCTTAAAATTTACATAAAAAAGTATTTTATTTCAAGCATGTTTATATTTTTAACTATAATTAAATAATTCAGTGACTCGCATAATAAACAAAATATTAAGTTATAATTTGTAGTAATTTGAATAATGCAACCAAATCTATCAGAAAGGACAATAGATTTTTCATATTACTGTAACCTTTTAATTATAACAATTCAATGTTAGTATCATTGAAGATATAATATTACAATAACATATTATATATAATAAAAATTTTAAAAACATTTAATTTGAAATCATATAAATTTTTAATTTTATATCTAATTAATTTATTGTATCATTAATTTATTGTATATATTTAGAAAAAGCTGATAATGTTCAAGAATTTTCTCACTAAATGAAAGAAACATTAATTTTAATATAATACGATATATAAAATTATTTTTTATAATTTACAATATTTATGACTCTAAAAATCAGATTTACTTAACATTTTCTTTTTGTATTACAATATTATTATATTATTTATAATCAAATACAATTCGTTTGTATTAAAATTGAAATTGTACGAGAAAAATAATTATTTATATGTGTTACATATTGTACTATAATAAAAGGTCGCACAAAAAGTTCCTGGAATTAATTTGTAACACAAAATAACAATTAATTTTACAACACAGAAATAACTAATTTTACTTATATGTATATAAGATTTTTTTTTAAAGTAGTTCCCTTGAGTAGCATTACAAATTTACTAATATTTGAAAGCATTCCTAGAAATCTGATATTTTCTTATCACACTTGCAATAGATTTTCTCAATAAGAATCATTATTTTTTCATGTATGTTGAAACTTTTCGTCGAAATGTTTGTAAAATTTGAAGCACCAAACAACTTGATTTCTTTTGCACGGAAGCACCTGCACATCGATCAGATGTTAAGCAGTATCTTGCTAGATATAATGTCACTGCAGAACATCCGCCATATACATGTTTTCGCAACTTAGTATCGCTTTACTTTTTCGTGTTTCCGCTAAAGAAGTTTTGAAAGATTCTGTTGCGCGAATATGAAGTGACAGAAAAACCTGCTGAAAGACCTGTCGAATAATGATTTTCAAGAATATTTCCAAAAACTAACAAATATTGGCAAATGTATAGAGCTACTTAAGGGGATTACTTTGAATAAAATGTTGTGTAAATGAAACGGTTATTCACATTGTAAAATTAACCTTACACTATTAAAAATGTCATAAAATTTTATATACTTTGAATTACATAAATTAAATTCAAATTTATAATACTAAATTAAATTTAATATACCTACAATTGAAAAGTATATTTGTGTACATGTACATGAAATTTAATGTACTTTTCAGCGAGCGCGTGGCCCATCGAAAACAGGTGATAGTCAGAAGGTGCCAGAAAGATCTGATGCGTAAGTAAGCGGGATGGGCACTTCCCAGTTGAGTGTCTCCAAGTAGTTTTGGACTATTGTTGGCGTGTGCGATGGTGCGTTGTCGTGGAGGAAAATCAGCTTGTCATGTCTTTTCCAATAATGCAGCCTTTTTTCACGCAGAGCACGGTGCAATTTGATCAGTTGTTGGTAGCGGTGAGCATTAAAAGTTTCATCAGGTTTTAACAGCTCGTAGTAGATGACACCCTCCTGATCCCAATAAACGCACAGCATCGTCTTCTGTCCGAAGCGATTTGATTTTGAGGAAGATGATTGGGCGGGATCAACCCAAGATTTCTTGCGTTTAGGATTCTGAAAATAGATCCACTTTTCATCGCCTGTCACAATCCGTTGCAGGGACGACTTTCTTTTTTATCTGGCAAGCAGAATTTGGCATGTGTTTTGGCGTCGCTCCATCTGCCTATCGTTCAGTTCATGCGGCACCCATTTTCCGATCTTTTGAACCTTCTCCGTGACATGTAGCCGCATGGAAATGGCTGCTTGAGAAACACCCAATTGCTCGGCAAGCATTTTTTGTGATTGGGTATCGTCCTCGTCCAAAAGAGCCTGCAATTGATAGTCCTCAACCTTCCTGAACCGATTTTCACGCTTCTTGTCACTCAGGTCAAAATTGTCGTCAATGAACCGGCGAAACCAATCTCTGCACGTTGTTTCCGATAAAGCATTGTCGCCATAGGCCTCCACATTCGATGCGATTCGGCAGCCGATTTCTTCAAATTGAAACAGAAAAGCAAAGCTTCACGCATATGCTTTTTTTTTAGCAAAAAACTAGATATGATTACGAAAGAAAAAATGTATGTTGTTGTATGAAATTGCTGATGATGTGCACTGGTTAATGTTAACAGATATCAAACACATAAAAAAAAGTGTATTGTGTGCCCAAGGTAGCTTTGTACGCTCACTAATGCCACCTATGAGCAAACAGTGGATTTAAGCTTATACACCTGGTAAATTCACAAGTACATTTCTATGAAAAATGAACATCTGTGTAATTTTGTACAATAATAACGCTTAATTGCTAAAAATTCTTATTAAAAAAAATTTATTGAATTTCCCATGTTATTCAATGAATACAAAAAAATTTGTGTATTTGCAAACGGTCCAATCACGTTTGTGTTAATAGTTTGTGTTGAATTTTTTAACACATTCGAATGTTAATTTAGCATAATGTGATTAAGTTATTTAAAGATTTTTTGTGACATTGATATTCAACATTTTTTAGTGTCAAAATGACATAATTTATGAATAAGTGAACATGATAAGTAACATAAAAGTAATTCTCGTATGTTTTAAACATAAATTCTATGTCAAATAAATAAAATCCGTGTTAACTGAACATATCATAGATGTTAATTTTCTGACAAAAATATTCACAGTGTATTCAAACTGTCAATGTTATCTTTCTTTGTATTTACTCTTTTACATAATATTTCTGTTACTTTCTAACATATTCATCTTGTGTAAAATTTACTCAAAAATTTGAATGGATTGTTTGAGACATGCGATTTATGATAAATTCAAAACATTTTTTCAACTGTGTACTTTTGATGACAGAACTATTTTTCGCTATTTTAAATTATATTAGATAATTTTCAATTACATGCAATTTACAAGAAAATTGATGTTATAAGATAATCAATCAAACGGGAGAATATGCAAATTATCAATGATTTTAGCAATCAAGTTTCTTCCATTGTAGAATGAGGATCTGTATCCAGTCTAAATATTTTCATCATAATCAGATTCTCTTACTCTCTCTTGGCTTACGTTTATATTTTCGATCAAATCTCATTCGAATTCGGATAATCTTGTTCTTTGAATTCAGATAAGTTATGTTATTTTCCAGGTTAATATATTGTATATAATATGCTGGATTTCAAATTGTATTATGTATACATATATTTATTAGGAATCTGTGGGTACCGAATTTGAGGAAAAAATTTTTGATTCGGGACCCGAAACTATATTCGAACCCGATATTCAATTCGGGACAATATTTTTCTGACCGCTCCTAAATTTTTAAGTTTAGAAACGTTCCCATATATATCTGTTCGGTACCTCTGTGATTCACGATCTCTAATTATATCGCCTAATCGCATCTATGAAAAATCGATGAATCCACAAGATGTCTGATTGCTAAACGACGCATGCGTCACGCGTAATCGATTAAAAAAAATAATATCAGATCGTCTTGGCAACAAAACAAAACTGTTGTTTTCATTTTCTGCACGCGACTCGTCTCGTGGAAGGTCATCGCCGCGCTACCGCTAAGATCCTTTCCGCTGTAAATACATTCACCCGCGCTCGAGGCTTATTTTTAATAAAATCTGGAAAGCAGAGAAATTTGCATTTTCTCGACCGAGTGCCCTTGACATACCAATTCCGCGAGAAACGCTCGGACGGTGATCGCCTGGCCACGCCATTACGATTTTCGTGCGCTCAACAAGATCGCCAAAACAATATCATATAATTAAATACAAGAAATTTATAAATTTATAAAGAAAAAAATCAGTTCGTGAAAAATTTTATTTTAAATTGTAGTGTAGAAAGTATAACTTTTCGACAATTTCTGATATTAATCTTTTACTTCGTTATTACTTCGAATTTACATCATATGGCCACAACAATATTACCAAAAAAAATCGTTTGCTTGAGTTTCAAGAATAGCGAGATACTGTCTAGTTACTATCGCTTAATATCGAGAATCAAGTAACGTTATATCCACGTTACTTCCATCAATCAATTATATTGGATTAGATATTATATTTTCTGCAAAGTCTACGCCTTTATTTCTTTGTATGTAAACAATGCAAATAAATTTGCTCCTTTTTCCTCTTTGGAACATCTAGAGTCTCGTAAAAAAATTTGCTAATTTATATTTTGGTTTACTTATATAAAAAACAAAAATAAAAAGAATCATTTCAACAAATGTATTATTAAAAGCAAAATGTTAATTGTAACTTAAAGACATAATGAAATTTCTATGATATGCAAAAATATTAAAATTAATTTAACTTCTGCATGTATCTAAAAAAATCCACTATACATAATTAAAATTAACATTTTGATTTTAATAGTTTAATTATGTTCAGTCAATAGAGCAATTTGGCAAATGTACCATTACATCGTTGACATGTAATAAGTGATATATGATGATGCTGACAGTATCTAATAAATTTATTTCAAGTGATAAAATATTTCGCTTTAAATTGTTAACAGTTCCGATCTACGTCAATATTTTGCATTTCATAAGAGATTCAAAATAGATCTTCAAAAGAAATATTGCATTTTGTATATACACACACATACAAACACACACTCGAGCTCGCGCGCGCGCGCACTCATGCAGTCACACATATAGAAGTGTAATAAATAATATATAATATCATATGTATGTATATATATA
>NW_017259375.1:0-1611 GCF_001594045.1 Atta colombica
CCAACTAACTTAAAGTTTTAATTTTTAATATTATTACATTTAACATTGATTATTAATAAATAAATTTAATAACCTAAATCGTGATTGCTGAAAAAAGAATTTAGTTGTGAACTAAAATAAAATTTACATTCTAGAGATGAAGTTTATCTTAGTAGTTGTTTTCATGGCTCTTTTGGGTACAGTGAAATGCAGCCAGGATTTCAACGATCGCACAATCTTCAAGAGAACCTCGAATACAAATTCCGGTAAGATTAATTAAAGAATTCAATGATTATTCAACTTCTTCTTTAAGTGCAATTAAGAAAAAAGAACTGGTACAATTGTTATGATTTTAAATATAAACTTATTAATTTGAAATTATTTAAAATTCATTAATTAAATCAATTGATAATTAAAACAAGCTATTGCATATCACAAATGTATATTAAAATTTTGGAAATTTTGGATGTATATTAAAATTTTGCGAAAAAGTTGGGACAATGCACAGCCAACATCATCGCATATAATTTAAATATTAAATGTAAAATTATTTTTCCTAACTCGCCATACAATTAATCATTTTATCGCGATATTTGAATGTTATATAAGATGTTCGACACTGAGATTGGTTTTAATACTCTAACCGACAATATAAATCAGTGTTTATCATGAAGTATTAATAATTAAGGCATTCTTTCTTCATTAATTCTTAAAGTTATTCTCTTAAGATTACTTTCTTTTGCTATTTTTTAAGCTGTTTTTAAATAAAATTATAAAATTGCTATATGTAAAAATGATCGATAATATTATTGTTAGTTTTAATAACATAAGTAAATCTTTGGCAATTTTTTATTTTAATTTTTTATTAATTTTATTTCATTATTTTTAAATTTATGTAATATTTTAATTCGTATATTATAAATAGTAAGTAAAATATTTTTGAAATTAGAAATATTACTATTTAAGTGATAATGTCTACGAAATAACTTGCAATATATATAATATTTGCGGCACTTTTTATTAATCCTTATATTTATAAAGATCATCAAAGTAAAATTTTTCAACAAGTAAAATATTTGTTTTTTTACAGTTCGTTCCCAATCAAATTCCAATATGTACGTACCGATTTTTAATATGCAACAATCCAAAATTCTCCAAAAATCTCAAATCTTCCAAACAGGAATAAACTCTCGACAGAATAATATAAGGAACCATCACGTGCAGCAACCATCACTGTTTCTTACTCCGCCGATCAGTTACTTAGCTTGCAAGCAACCTTTTTCTAAATCATATTCTATCCCAAGATCAAATAGCCAACAAAACTCCATGTGTGTGCCGCAAAGTTTTGTAGCCTTCGCATCACATAATCCTAAGTTAAATCAGCACTCAACAACTTTTTCGCCTCTAAATATCCCAAAATCGTCGCTCACTCATTTATCGTCACAATCTCTGCCTTTTTCGACTAATGCAAGACCGATTCATTCCGCATCCAGAATTGGCAAGCAAGTGGCTGGAAATGTAGGTGGAAACGATGGCATTTTTTTTCCTCCTCCTCCTACTCCTCCTCCTCGTACTCCTCCTCCTCGTACTCCTCCTCCTCGTACTCCTCCTCCTCCTCCTCCTCCTCCTCGT
>NW_017259375.1:1711-8239 GCF_001594045.1 Atta colombica
TCCTCCTCCTCCTCGTACTCTTCCTCCTCCACCTCGTACTCCTCCTCCTCCTCCTCCTCGTACTCCTCCTCCTCCTCCTCGTACTCCTTCTCCTCCTCCTCGTACTTCTCCTCCCTCAATACGTTATCTCCCACCTATTTCTTCTATAACACAAAGTATGAGTGGTATGATGAGTGATATGACAGAAAGTAGCATGATAGAAATTGCTCTTCCTGATTTTAAAACTGATTTAAATTTAACTGGTGAGTACGCAAGATACGTTGTCTATACATTTATCTTTTGCTACATACAATCTAATATAAACACAGAGAACATAAAAATTAATTTACAATTTTAATATCCAAAAGTCACTCAAGCTGTTGAGTCTCATCATCCTCCGCATATCCATAGTCTTGATGTGGAATGTAGTAAGACAATGATGACGATCCATATTGAATTCAATCGCGCTTTCAACGGCATTATTTATTCTAAAGTAAGCGTGAAACGAAACAATCTTTTACTATAAATTATAGACAATATATGTATATATATATATACATATATTGATTTTGTTAAATTTCAGGGATATTATGCGAATTCGGAATGTATATACGTAAAAGAGAATTCCGGCTTAATACAATATTCTTTTACTGTAAATTTAGACTCTTGCGGAACTCAATTCATTAATGATTTCAAAGGTGCGACTGGACAAGCATATTTGGAAACCGTCCTTGTATTACAAGTTGGTGTCGACTTAATTTTTATTAGTTTTACTTTTTATTGTCTTCAAATTTTATATTAGTTATACTTAGCTCATAAAATACAAAAAAAAAAACGAATATAATTATTAGATTTAAAAGTAAAAAGTTTTTGTCCCCAAAAACCAGAATGAATCAGGTATACAAGAAGTATGGGATGTAATTCGAAGAATACGATGTCTTTGGGAAGGAAACATTAATAAAGCTTTAATGGTGAATCTCTCAATAGATATGTTGAACCAGGAGATCGTTACTTTTAGTGGCGATACTGCAACAGTCAAATTAGATATTCAAATCGGTAAAGGACCTTTTGCACCTACAGTCGATGGTCTCGTAAAGCTTGGAGAAACTATGACCTTAGTAGTTTCTGTAAAGGATCCTGGTTTCGATCTTCAGGTACCATTGAAATCCATCTTACATATAGAAAATCAAACAATATAATGCTATTTATTCATAAATACACAAGAAATAATTACAAGCTATTGCAAGCAATAATAATTATTCGTCGTCTATTTTAAATTCTAAAATAATAAATTTTATTTAGGCCTGATTGCAAATATAAAATATGAACGAAACAATTACTTTTAAGGTGCGTGACTGTTTGGCGCGAGACGAAGCCTCAACCAATATGTTGCAGCTCACCGACGAAAGAGGCTGCATTCTGAAACCGAAACTGTTTAGTGCCTTTCAAAAGACAAATAATACGGGCAATACGGGCGCTTCTATTATCGCTTATGCGTTCTTTCAAGCCTTCAAATTTCCTGATGTTATGGATTTATTTATCGAATGTAATGTCGAATTATGTAAAATTAATTGCGATCCTTGTCCAGACACAAATCAAGTACAAAAATTAATTTAAAATATGTTACATATAATATTCATTAAATTTATCTGTCTCTTGCGCTGAAACTAGTTCTTAGTACACTCGATTAGATCGTTATGTTTTGCACATTTATAATCGTTGATAAATTTATTGAATCGTTACATTACTAATAAGAAAATCAATGCAATCTATTAACATTATTTTATTGTTATATAATCAATGCTAAATCGATATTTGAACAATATTATAAATTTACTAAATTTTGCATATTACTTACTTTTTTTATGATAATCACGGTGCGAAATAATAATTAGAATTTAATAGATAAACTTAAAAAATTAAGAAACGTTTAATTTTTATGTGGTTAATATAGTTTTTGTGTCGCCCAGCAGAAATTTTTAAGTAACCTAGCAAAATAGTAAGAAAATGTGTGTTAATATCGTAGACGCATTAATGAGAAAAATATCGAATGAGCACTGTACGAGTTTCTGTCTTTATTCGCAGACATCATCTTATACCTCAAGCTATTAGAGCATTAATACAGCTAACAACAGTACAACATTTCGACTGACAATGTAGAACTTTCTCTATCTCATTAATAAAAAGAATCATAAATCTGTCTGCCTTTCAGTTAAATAAAATATGATTCACAATACCGATGCGGTTTCGCGATACACTACTTACTACTTCCTATTAAAGTTTGGAAAAAAATTTGGTTTAAAAATTTGAATATTACAACTTATTGTATGATAATTCACAGATTCAATTGACTAGCGTTTTAGAACATTATTCTCATCATCTAGTTTATTCTCTAAATATTTCAATACAATAATTTATACAACAATGAGGTCGGTTTCAGACTTGAGGCCGATTGCAATCTCCTTATCAAATTACTGATTACTTTTGCGTAGGTTCAACTTATTTCTTAAATCGTCGAGACTTAAAAATATTCTACGGTTTCACGTTTCTTGATTTCACTTGTTTGACTGTCTTTGGTTATTTTCATTTATCTTGAGAAATCGCTTCTAGGAATTTGACTAAATTCCTGTTGCCTGCGTTTTTCGCTGAGCGTTTTTCTTTCTTTTGTTTTATTTCCTGTTTAAACGAAAAGATAGAACTTCTTTTGGTTCTTGCTGATCGTCTTCTTTCAGTACTACTTGTCTCGTTCTTGAATGTTGCTGACTGTAGATTTTGAGGTCTACTATCTGGTGAACTATCTGTAAATTTGTCTCACTTATGGCTCCTAAGCTTATGGTGTGTTTTAATTGTCCCTCTACGAAATCGTAAATTATTTTGTGATCTTTGGTTGCAAATCTTCGATCGTAAACTTCACATTAAATCGACATGCTTCGGAATCTACTCGATCCTTAATGTCAAAATTATCTTCATAAAAGGTATCTTGATTTTGATGTCGATATGTATTTATCGCTGTGGTTATCCGCATTTGTCGTCATCTACCTTTGTTTGTTTATCATCTACCTTTTTATAGGCATTTTTCTTTTTCAAATTACGCATGATTTCTCGCATGATCTCGATACGTCGTTTACATAATAAAATTTTCTATTCGTTTAGATCATTCTGGATTTCTTGTAACAATATCTCCTCATCAATCTCTAACTGCGCAATATGGCTTAAACTTGTGGATGTTTTCGAGGATGAAGCCATCACTTGTTGCTTTCGCGACTGCTTATGTTTACGTCCTACTTTTTGCTTATATTGAATATTATTTCTAACTGTCCACAAAGAATTATTTAACTAATTAAAGAACTATTAAACAGAAATATGTTGTAATGTCGATATTTATTGGACTTTTTTGATATCTCGCCAGAACTACATAGTCGATCTTCTTTCGTTCAATAACTATTTGCATTATTAATATTATCATTGATAATTTGTAGTAATTTACGGCTAATTTCGCCTATTTTATTTATTATTATTTATGTTGAATTTATGTTGAATTTATCAAATTGAATTGTGTTTGGATTAAATTGACTTGTAACTGATTTTTGCTATTATATTTAAGTAATTTATAATTAAGTAATTTATTTATATCTTCAAGAGTTTCATTAATAATTTCAAGTTGTTCATTATTGTTTTTATTTTTAACGAGTGATTCCATTACCGAAGAATTTGCAGAAATCACATTCGCCTTTTTTAAAATTTCAGTTCATTGTTTCGATTTTAATTTTCGCTTTTTAACTTGCTTTTCGTTTTCTTTTGCATGCTGTGGCTCTTCTGATAGATCCATCTCCCAGATATTTTCAAATTGGACTTTTGAAAAAGATGAGTCATCATTGACTTCATTATTTTCATCACTTTCAGAGAGTTCTTTACGTATAGCCTCCTCCGTTCCCTTCATTTTTAATGATTTGAAATAAGAATCGAGAATGTATCTTTATTTTCCATCACGTTAACTCTTTGTCGTTTCGGACTTATATCTTCATCGTTGTTTGTTTGATTTTGTATATATTCCTCGCTACTGGTGCTAATGATATCGATATCCTTTTCTGTCAAATCCATAATCATTCGTTGAATCGAAAATTTCTCTTCTTTTATTATTATAAGTTCCTCCATGTTATGGCAAATTTAATTCACAATATTTATTAGAATCTTCCTATTCCGGGCTCCAGTCGTCAGTCACTTTCAATTGTCCAGAGACAAAGATACATAATTTTGTAAAAAATTATATATTTAAAATTATCTCCGCTAAAGAATAATTAAGTTAGCCGAACAATATAAATAAAAAGTGTATTTAAAATAACGTAAGAATTTGTTGTCAAAATATTCCGTGTCAAAAGTTTCAAATCCATTAATTGCAAAATAAAATATCAACGAAAAGCCTCTGAATATCAAATCGAAGTAATGAATTAACCTTATTAACACTGAGTAAAAAATTGTTTGATATTTGTAACTATAATTTCATACTACATATAATT
Source organism: Atta colombica (assembly GCF_001594045.1). Lineage (NCBI taxonomy): Eukaryota > Metazoa > Arthropoda > Insecta > Hymenoptera > Formicidae > Atta > Atta colombica. The sequence continues at coordinate 6,208 of NW_017259375.1, forward strand.
ATGATCATGACTATTATAATATTAGTAATAATAACTATATGCATAACTCACCAATGCTTTCAGATTCCATAAATCTTTCAGATTTAACTTAATCTAAGTATCACTGCATGCTTGTTGTTTACCAAATACTAAATACAAGGATGGCATAGTCGAGGGAGTATTTGGATGGGAATCCGAACACGCTCCATTATACATAGTTGGCAAGATGACTATAATTATAAATAATATAATTATAGTCATCTTGCCAACTATGTATAGTTATTTATCTCACTGGCGAAAAATGACATATGTGATTTATCGCTTTTGAGAAGTCGAAAATGACTTCACTTTGACAAAAGATCTTTGATCATCAGCGCCGTTTGAATCTGGCATTAAATTGTCTCATATATTAGTGGATACATGTATAACTTCCCCAAACTGGGGATTGGATATTAGAGATAGTAACAACTTAATTCCGGAAAAAAATCCATTGTTAATGATACTTCATTGCTTATAATGCTCCATGTAGCAGTTGAAAGAACGTTAAAAAAATTATAGTTATAAAAATCAAACAGTTTTTCTCTTATTATTAGTGTATAAATGGATGGTGTGGTATATGTCGGTGCTAATAAGAGCTGCCAGGATTGGCTGTTATTAGCAAAAACATACCACACACCTATTTTCAATGATTTTATATCTACAGTTTTTTGTAAAATAAATATTAAAAAAGTCAGGATTACTGCTCTTAGATCAGGTTATAGTCGGTTATTATAGTCGGTTCTTATTTTAAGACATTTCAAATGTGATATTTTAAGATGCTAATACGATTTTCTGATTGGTTCATAACATTTTAAGATTGTACTTACAGATCTTAAATAAGAATCGATTATGAATATCAGCCTTAGATTTTTCTCTGGTGTGTGCGTGTGCGCGCGCGCGTGAGTATTGTGTGTGTGTGTGTGTGTGTGTGTGTGTGTGTGTGTGTGTGTACATGAGTGAAAGAAAGATTCTTTTTAAAAATATTCATTAAGATGTTTTTTAATAATTCGAGAGAGAGAGAGTGAGAGAGAGAGAGGGGGGGGGAAGGGAGAGAGATGTGAAGTTCATTAAATTTAAACATTACACGGGCACACGTACTCATATTATACATATATTCGTGCTTCGAATTACATAATAGATGCTAACTCAGCATCGCGATCTCATACACAATTAAACGCAGTTATACTTTTCTGATTTCAGAAACCTGAAGTCACGAATAATTACTATTCTTTTTAGCTGAACTTTACATCAGTTTATTTTTTCTTTTTCTCTTTAGGAGAAAAGAAGAAGGAGAAAGATAAACTGATACAAAAATTCAATCAAAAAGAACTGGCCTTATAATAATGATTCGGATTAATGATTATTACTTGAACCACTATACTCGCGATCGTATTCTTCGCAACGTACGTTCTTTTTGATTTAAGTATCTCACAATATACTCGTTTTTCGACATTCGAGTTCACGTTGTTCTTATTCGCATTTTGTGTACTTACTTTTCATTTAACAAGTAATTAAGACACTCGAGATTTCTATCATTTAACATAATGATCTTTACGCTACAGTGTCCGTTCATTGAAGATCAAGTAATTATATTGCGGTTAGACTGCGTTCAGAATCATATTCCGGATGCACACAGATATCGTTATTCTTGTTGTTCACGAATGTTAAACAAGAATAAAAAAAATACCCAAATGAAAATTTTATGCAGCCTTAGGGACTCCGCACAAAAAAAAGGAACAAGAAATAGAGAACAGAGAATAAGAATTTCAACCTATCAGAAATCATGTATCGTGGAACACAGTTTCTGATAGAAATTCTTATTCTTTGTTCTCTGTTCCCTATTATTTTTATTGTGCGTAGTAACTCCTTATAGATCTTCAATATTGCTGGAACGGAAATATAAAATGCGCTGACATCTAGTGACAATATGTAACATTTTGAAGAAAATAGTAACAAAAGGGAAATAATATATAGAAATAATATAAATATATATTTAATATAAATTTAAATATAT
>NW_017259375.1:9093-15711 GCF_001594045.1 Atta colombica
TGTCTAATGCAATTAATTTCATCGAAAGGTTCTTTCATACACATAAAATCACGACAAACATATAGTGAAAGTGATGGCACGAATCGTGTTTTGCAGATAGCGTATAGATAAGGGACAATATCTATATAAAGCTGAAATGATGATGTTTATAATTATTTACTCTTACCTTCTTCATGAGAGCACATAACGCAAGTCTTCTAATCAAATCGTGACGGAAAATCAACTTTAGCACTTTGTGATAATTACCTCCTACGGAAAGAATTTTATCTACATATAGGTAATTTATTTATAAAATATTTATTAAATTAAATATTGATATAAAATATGTATATAGGGTGTCTCGTAAAGACCCGAACAGCACTTAAGGAGAGATTTCTGAGATCATTTTGAGATGAAAATTCTAATATTAAAATGTTGAGGCTATAATTTTTGAATTATATATAATATATTTAAAATTAACGAATCTTATTGTCTAAAGTTGGCGCGCTCAAGAGCGACACAACGCAAAATTAAATTCGAAAACTGACTTATCTTGAGCAATCTGATTGCGCGTAGTAAAATAGAATCTTGATTTTTTTGAACAATCTGCTATCAGTTTCATATCTTAATTAACAGAAATTAATAGCTCTTTATATAGAGTTATTATTGTTAATATTCAATTTAAATTCATTCAAATGCACTTTAAACATTTTATTAAATTCTGGAGAAAAGGGAATAATAACAATATTATTAGAATTTTATTAGTATTAGACTTTACGTCTCTAAATGATCTCAGAAATCTCCTTTTAAATGTTGTTCGGATCTTTACGGTGCACTGCATATACATAAAAATGTTATTATTATATGCATATTTATATGCATATAAGAATAAATCAATAATTATTTGAAATATATTTATAAATTTCTGATAGAGATTTATTAAATTACTGATAGAGATTTACATTTGTCTGAACAATTTTTATGTTGTTTGATACACTTTGTTCATTGATGCACAAGCTTTATTTACTATTAGGAAAAAATGTTTTTATTAGTCTCTCAGCTCTACATCTACTACTTCTTTCACATTTCAGTCAGGCAAATCAATGATATTTTAAAACATCTTTGAGTGGGTTAAAGATTATTATCATTCATTCCCAAAAATTACTGATTGCTTTATTCAAGAATGTCTTCAGAAATCGTTTATTTGTCGTTAACCAAAACAAGTAGTGTATGTGTTATAGACTATCGAAAAATAACTATTTTCTCTTAAGATATAACGAAGCTTTTTTAACAATAAATTAAGTGCGATGTGAAATAAAGCAGTTATATTAGAAAATAATATAAATGTATATTTTCCTTGATGCTTCAATAAATTTTATAACATGCATGTTTTGTGCGTGTTTGTGCGCGCGCGCACGCCTGTATGCATATATATGTTTATATATGTGTCTTTATGTATATGGCTAAATAAAGAAAACTAACAATTTTATTTTCCATTTTCCATGAGAACATGATAAAGATAAATTGTTTATTTATTTGCTCAAGCAAATCTCAATTTGCTTAGCAAAATCATTTTATAATTATGCAATAAAATAACATTTTTTCTTGTAAAACTTTTGCATGGTTTCTCTACGAAACTGGGACTTTGACGCTTACACAGGTAAAAAAGAAAAAATAATTTTCAGAGATCTTCGTTTCACGTATTTCATGACATTTATCGAGAATTAGATTTTACGAAACGCACGAATAAAAAGGATACACACTTAGGCTCTATCATTACCGAATAAGTAAAATGCACAAATTTAGAAACGATTTGAACCTTTTGTACATATATCAAAAGTTATGTCATTGTCGCATATATTAATACAATAATGATTAATGATCCTCGATATTGACGCAATGCATCTTATTTATATTCCTAAATAAGGAATTCATAATGATGAATTAATATTATCGCATATAAAAGTGAAAGTTTATTCACAATTTATCTGTATTAAGAAACAAACTTAGGAATACAAGAACACACAAAGAGTTGTGCAATGCACAGTACGTAGATTCTCTAGTAAAATCTTTGACTTCGTACCTTTAATTCATTTTAGATGAAAGAAAAAATTGGAATGAATGATGAAGATATTCTCCATAATATGTTTCCTAATACGACATAGAGTACATTTAATTATACATATGATTCAAATATTTCTTTAGTCGTAAACCTTATTTAAGCATAGTTTTCACTGTTGGGATTTTCTAATTGTGATTTCTCGATATTTAATTCTATTGATGTGATAAAATATTGAACATGCGGATATATATAGCAATTAAAAATGATGCTACATTAAATCACAATTCGATTTCACGGATTAATGATAAAATTGAAAGTATCTACGCGAGAATACCCAATGATTTTTTGCAAATACACAATGTTCGATTAATGAAAAATAATTATAAGATTTTAATTAATAATTAGTTTACTTATAAGTAATGAAAGGTTCAATGATTAAATGGATTAATAATCATGCAAAATGTTTATGTATTTTATGATACTGCGAAAGAGCAATAATTATTTATCAATAGTATCACTCCCGCAATTATTCCAGTAATTATTCTAATGCAATAATTGATTTTTAAATATTAATTGATTTATAAATCGAAATTAAAATTTCTTTATTAAATAACTTCAAATATATTAATTAAATTAAATAAGTTAAATGTATTTTTAAAAAAGTGTTTTTTGATATTTTTATATGTAATAAATAAATTTTTTGTTTTACAGAAAATTAGAATTATAGAGAAGTGTGAATAAATATTCAAACAATATTCGTCTTAAAAAAAAGTTTGGCGATCTCGCAAATATTAATCACTATACAAGAATTTTTAAGAAAGATAACAATAATTGGATTGGATCAAAAATATTATAAAAATTAAGTACTCGTATTTATAAATTCCCTCAACTAAATACTTTTAGATTATAAAATATATCAGAGGATATAATTTAGCAGTCTATAATCTATTTTAATGAAAAATTATTAAATGGGATTATATGGGGTTATAAATTATATGGGAGAGAAAGCAAATAACATAGGAAACAAAGTTAAGTAATAGTTAAGTAGTTTAAAAAAGAAATATTTTTTACAATTAAAAGAATAAAACACGTTATTGCACACAAAATTTTCCGCTAAAAACTTATCGAAATAATTGCGCATTATCTTTTTTTTTTTTTTATTCTATTAATTTTGTGAGATCCTAGGCTCAATTACTCAATCGGCTACAACTTGCTAAATTAATTCTCACAATTAGTACATTCGTATTAAAATAATCTTTATCCTTATTTTCTTACGATCGAATTGTATTTATGTGTTTACGTACGCGATTCGAAATCTTAATTATTCTGCCAACAATTATAACTTATAACCGGCATAAAGGAGGCATAGCAGTGTCGTTGTGCTTAACATCGAGATACTATCATCTAGATTAGGTATATGTTAAATATTTATGATTTATCGAGAATGCTACTTTCCAGATTCGCAATGGAATCGATTGCGCTAAATCTCTTTCTCTATATATCTCGCGTGTTTCAAAAGCTCAAAAGAAATATCTTAAAGAATATCGTGTCTAAAACTTTGTAATTATATAAATGTCATATAATTTATAAGTAGGAATCTCTATAACTGTCCATCATACTCATAGAATATTATCATTCAGAATACGAAGAGTTGTTGAAATAGAAATTAACGCTTAAATATTCTCCTTTTTTTTCTTACAAGTCATCTACACGATGACATCAAAGCCGAAAGCTGCTATTATATAGTCATAAATACCGAATATGGCCATTAATAATAATTTTTTTTTCGATGAAGAAACCGACGTATGAGCCATCTGCGGCCGATGATTTTTAAATATATTATTTTAATATTCTTACATTCAACTGCATTGATGACAGTTGATCATCACAACATCGAATATATGGTTTTGCAATTGTTTCCAGAGTTAGGAACTAACACATTACTTGTAACTAGTAACTTCGTTATTATTATCATTACTTTTTTTAACATTTAAGCATTACTTGTTTTTATCTGTAACGGTAATACCGTTATATTTTTACAGTAATAGTAAAAAATTCAATTGTTACTTGTATTATTCCTTTTATTTCATTATCTATTTAATAAATTATTTTTGATTGACAAAAATATATTATTTAAATAAAAAAAAACATGGGCACATATTTTATATCTTACACTGCATTCCGATAGTAACTGCTTAATATTAAAAATTATTAGTATATATGTAACGTGAATTATAAATTTCCAGGAATCGCTAAAACTAAATATAAGTATATTAATAAATAAAATATATTATTATTGAAATTTTATAGAAGATTTATTAAAATAAGTTTAACATGAAAAAAGGTTTTCTATATACCAACTAACTTAAAGTTTTAATTTTTAATATTATTACATTTAACATTGATTATTAATAAATAATGAAATTTAAAAACCTAAATCGTTATTGCTGAAAAAAGAATTTAGTTGTGAATTAAAATAAAATTTACATTCTAGAGATGAAGTTTATCTTAGTAGTTGCTTTCACGGCTCTTTTGGGTACAGTGAAATGCAGCCAAGATTTCAACGGTCGCACAATCTTCAAGAACATTCCGAATACAAATTCCGGTAAGATTAATTCAAGATTTAAAGAATTCAATGATCATTCAACTTCTTCTTTAAATGCAATTAAGGAAAAAAGAACTGGTACAATTGTGATTATGATTTTAAATATAAACTTATTCATTTGAAATTATTTAAAATTCATTAATTAAATTAATTGATAATTAAAACAAGTTATTGCATATCACAAATGTATATTAAAATTTTGGATGCGAAAAAGTTGGGACAATACACAGCCAACATCGTCGCATATAATTTAAATATTAAATGTAAAATTATTTTTCCTAACTCGCCGTACAATTAATCATTTTACCGCGATATTTGAATATTATATAAGATGTTCGACACTGAGATTGGTTTTAATAGTCTAACCGACAATATAAATCAATGTTTGTCATGAAATATTAATAATTAAGTCAATGCATTCTTTCTTCATTAATTCTTAAAGCTATTCTCTTAAGATTACTTTCTTTTGCTATTTTTTAAGCTGTTTTTTTAAATAAAATTATAAAACTGTTATATGTAAAAATGATCGAAGTTCACGATAATATTATTGTCAGTTTTAATAACGTAAGTAAATTTTTGACAGTTTTTAATTTCAGTTGTTGTTTATCAATTTTATTTCATTATTTTTAAATTTATGTAATATTTTAATTCGTATATTATAAATAGTAAGTAAAATATTTTTGAGTAGAAATATTACTATTTAAGTGATATAATGTCTACGAAATAACTTGTAATATATATATAGTATTTGCGACACTTTTTATTAATCCTTATATTAAAGATCATTAAAGTAAAATTTTTCAACAAGTAAAATATTTGTTTTTTTACAGTTCGCTCTCAATCAAATTCCAGTATGTACGTACCAATTTTTAGTATGCAACAAAAATCACTCGACAAATCTCAAACCTTCCAGACTAGAATAAACTCTCAACAGAATGATGTGTCGAATTACCATGTGGAACTACCGTCACGATTTTATACTCCGCCGAAGATTAATTATTCGGCTTGCGAACAACTTTCTTTTAAGCCATATTCTATTCCAAAACCAAATAGCCAACAATATTTCTCAATGCGTATACCGCAAAGTTTTAAAAACTCCACATCCTATAATCATCAATTGAATCAGTTCTCATCGATTATTTCCCCTCCGAATATCTCGAAATTGTCGTTCACTCATTTACCGCCACTTCCGCTTTTCTCATCGAAAAATATAAGGCCGCTTCGTGCCGTCTCCAGATCTGGCAAACAGAGTCTGGCTGAAGGAGTGGGTAGAGGAGATAAAGGACTTAGGTTTCAAAAGAGTGATGCAGGAACTATTGTCAATATTAAAGCGGATGCAATTTCATATCCTGTAAGTATTGTATTAAATATATATATATAATGCTGCGCTTCATCTCAAACCTGCCATACATGCATATAATCAATTAAATTATTATATGTAGCAAATTGTAGTGGGTGATACTTCATCATCGTCAACCTATTCTTCAGGAAATTCCTCTCCAGGACGATCCTTACGAGCTTCAGAATTTTCAGGATCTTCGGAAGGACTTTCACAACCCTCTGGACCGTCTGGATCATCAAAACTTTCAGAATTTTCGAAAACTTCAAGATCTTTAAAAGTCTCAGGATCCGGAGGAATTCCTGAAACCAAAAGTATTTCAAATACTGGTATTGGTGCGTTTCTATATTTACAATCAAAACGCATAGTATACAAAAGAAATTATAATTTTATTATTCTGAAGCTACTGACGTTGAAATTAAAATTAAAATTAAGACAGACTAGTTAGGCTAATATTTTATTCTGATTATTAGGTACAAATCTTCACACAATTATGATAAAAGAAAAATTGCTTTAATCAAATAACTCTAGTCCATGTACATTTCTTTATAATATTTTATCTTTATTTAATATTTTATTTTTACTATAAAATAATAACAGACAAAAAACATTTTTTTATGCAGAAGGTATCTA
>NW_017259375.1:15811-27768 GCF_001594045.1 Atta colombica
ATTGGTTCATTTATATTCTCTTATATTCATTGAAATGAAGGAATTCCTCCAGAATTTTACGATGGGCACTCACTTTTGATGAGTTAATATATTTTTACAGTTCGTCAGCAGTCGGATCCAAATGCATACTTGTCATCCTTCAGCAATCAACAACCACTCGGAAAGCATCTCTTCCAAGTTAAAAATTCTCAGAAAAAAGACGAAGAAAACTATACTATTCGACCATCAATCTACACTCCGTTAAATATTAATTTCTCAACATCTGGACAACCTTTATCTGTACCATATTCAGCAATATCGAATAGTCAACAGTCCTCAATATATGTACCGCAAAGTTTTAATGATTCTACATTCTACAGTCCTCAGTCAAATCAACTTTCACAACAGATTCTTTTACCACTAAATTGTTCGAAATCGTCATCAACTTGTGTAACACCGCAAACTCTGATATTCTCATTGCCTGGTCCAAAATCATCTCAATCAACTTCCAAGACTGGCAAACAATTGGTTATTACGAATCCAACCGATGAAATTTCGGACACTGAAAATGTAAATGTTGTTAGGTTTAGCGCAGACGCTTTTATAAATCCTGTAAGTACATCAAATATGTATAATAGTCATCAAATTAATTTTGTATACATATGCAATATACACAATTAAATACATTAAATTATTACATATATAGAATATCCAGATTGCAACGGGTAGCCAAGTCTTAGAATTTTCAAGCCAGTCTTCAGGATCTTTACAATTCTCGGGACCCTCAAGCACCTCACAATTCTCAGAATCTTCACCATCATTAGGATCCCCAGAACTTTTAAGACCCTTAGTTTCGTTAAGACCTTCAGGATCTTCAGGATTCATAGTACCTTCAGGATCGTTAAAACCCTTAGAAGTTCCCTCAGTATTCCCAGAACCCTCAGGATTCTCAAAACCTTTAAATTTCTCAAGATTATCAGAATCCTTAAGACCTCCAATTCCACCTTCGATAGTTACCAAACCATTCTTTCCTTCTACTACGCAAAGTAAATTTGACATAAGTACTATTTCTAATGTACCAACTACAGGTCCTCGAATTCCTGAAACTAGTTTTATAAGTACTGACATTGGAGGTATGTATCTCTTACACATATAATTTAATACATAAGACGAAATGTAATTTATAAATTTTATTGCCTACAGAAACTCAAACTAACAGTGATTTCAATCATCCTCCCCATATTCATAACATTAATGTCGAGTGCAGTAAGACAATGATGACGATCAATATTGAATTTAATCGTGTTTTCGATGGCATTATTTATTCTAAGGTAAGTGCTAAACAAAATTTATTGTGCAAAAAATCAACAATAACATATTAATATCCCATTTTAGGGATATTATTCAAACCCAGAATGTGTCTACGTAAAACAGAATTCTGGTTCAGCGCGATACTCTTTCAATGTAAACCTAGACTCTTGCGGCACTCAATTCCTCAACGATTTTGCAGGTCCTGCTGGTCAAGCGTATTTGGAAAACGTTCTTGTATTACAAGTTGGTATCGAACATCAAAAATAATAAAGACATAAGAAAAACATTTGCATTATAATTTAGTGCTAATGTGCTAATTTAATAATTTTTTTTATATGACACAAATGTTTTGAAATCATTTTAAGCATTAGGGATAGCATATAGAAATTTCAACTAAAATATATTAAATCATGTAATTAATATTAATTATAGAATAATAATTTTTTATTTTTATCGTTATTATTTTTTTTTTAAGCTAGTCTAACTTTTTTAAAAGTTACCATAAAACTACTTACTAAACGGTTAGAGTAATAAAATCATGAATAGAGCAATAAGTTAGCACATAAAGAACGCTAAATCCTCTTTACATTTTACATTTGATTGTGCTCATGTTGACATGCTAGCTTAATAAATAGACATGAATGCGAACCCAATTCGCCGTTCAATATTTCTTATTTCTTCTCTAATTTTTTAAAATGTGCATCTCAAAAACAAAGCTATATGTTGATAAACGCCGCGACGCGTATATTTTTTTGTCCTCAAGAATCATTAAAATAATTGTGACCGAAAAACTTAATGAATACTTTTGGCTTATTTCCCTCATTTTACAAAAATATTACTTATAATTATGTCATATATTAAAATAAAAAATTCTTGTTGCTAAAGAATGAACCGAGTATACAAGAAGTCTGGGACACAATTCGAAGAGTGCGATGTCTCTGGGAAGGCAACATCAATAAAGTTTTAAGGATGAATCTTTCAGTAGATGTATTAAACCAGGAGATCCTTGCCTTTAATGGTGATACTGCGATAACAAAACTGGATATTCAAATTGGCAGAGGACCTTTTGCACCTACAGTTAATAGACTCATAAAAATTGGAGAAACAATGACTTTGGTAATCTCTGTGGAAGGCGATCCCGATTTCGACCTTCAGGTATTCCTCAGAAACAATCATAAACATAATAATAATTTATGTTCATTTCTATATTATGAAAAAATAAATAGCATTAATATGTGTAATTATTTTATATAATATCCAAAAAAAAGTTGCTAACAATTAACGTATTTTATTCGTATTTGTAGCACAATATAAATTTTACATTTATATTTGTTTATTGTTTATTTTATATAATTGTATAAAAATAATTGTATAAAAAATTATATGAAAATGTTTATTTTATATAATTTATTGTTTATTTTATTGTTTATTTTATATAATTGTAATACGTATTATACGTAATTGTATACGTACTCTTGATTTCAAATAATATAATTAAACAAATATTTATAATTATTTTTAAGGTGCGCGACTGTTTGGCGCGAGATGAAATTTCGACTAACATACTGCAACTTACCGACGAAAGAGGCTGCACTTTAAAACCGAAGCTGTTTGGTGCCTTTCAAAAAACAAAGCATACCACCAATACAGGCACTTCTATTATTGCTTATGCATTTTTCCAAGCCTTCAAATTCCCCGATGTTTTGGGTCTAATCATCGAATGTAATGTTGAATTATGTAAAACTAATTGTGAACCTTGTCGGGAAACAAATCAAGTAAGTTGCAAAAGTCAATAAAATATGATTTAAATATAATTACTTAGACAACGCATTTCTCAAGAGATGACATCTAGAGAATGTTCTATGTTGCAAAGACGTAGCATAATGGAATTAGAAAGATAAAACTTTATTCATAATAGGATAGCTTAATATATTTAATTTCCATTAATTAAGCATTGCAAATCGCAAATTTTATAAAAAGATAAAAGTAGATTTCTAGAATAGAAATGAAAAAATGGATATATAAATATAAAAATATTTAAATCTCTTTCCATAAAAAGAACTTTTCAGAGAAAATGTGTTGCGTGGGTATATGCAATATTTGTTAAAATTACATGTCTAATCCGCTCAAATTAATATTTGCCTGACAGACATCAATTGTTTACAAGTCAAAAAATTTTTATATAAGAGTATATATAAACTACTTTAAAATAAATTGTTCTAAATATCTTAAAATTTCTTATTGTACAATAATAATAGAAATGTTTGCATTTTTTAATTTATATGTTTAAAATTTATTTTAGCAAATCGAGCCAGGCAGACGTCGTCGATCGTTAATGTATGCATCATCTTTGAACAATTTGACGTATTCGGTACCATTATCGAATGTGGTTCGTATTAAACGATGTTTCAAAGTAATCATAGATGATTTAAACACAGCAACCAATCAAATCCTAGATATGGAAGAAACAGCTGTTGAAGCAATGGCAAAAGCGAAAGGAAAGTATGCATGAACAACAATGGATTTTATACAATCTTCTCTCTTATATTTATCTCAATTCTAAGCGTAGTTGTGCTATATATAAAATTACAATGAATTCGCAAATCGAAATTCATAGATTCTTAAGGTGGTATTACTTTTGTAATATTTTTATTGTAGTCGTCAATAAGAAAGGTTATCAATATCATACTATTTTATTTTACAATATTACTTAAACAAAAGTAATTTGTCTAATTTGTATTTGTTTCTAAAAATAAAACTTTAGAAACATAAATACAAATTAGAGTATCTTCTATCATATAATATACAGTTTTTTTATAATACTTTACAATTTTGTCGTAATTAACTTTTTCGTAAGATAAGCAAGTATTAATTTGACAAAAACTCTAAAATATTTACCACAATAGTCTTTTTTTATGATTTTCCCATAAATATATATGATTGCCTTTAATATCGGCAGAACTGTTTAACACTATAACGCAACATTATAAAAATCTCTCTATTCTGTTCTGTAACTTTTAACGACTGTAACGATATCCTTACATTGTCGTTACGCTTATATATGTGATAAAAACTTTTTTGTGTGACTGTGTAATTGAGATATAAAAACAAATAAATACTTTCTTTAATTAATTTGAAGATGCTGAATGAAGTTTGGAAAATTAATAATAGAAGTTTCTGTAGAACAAAATATGTAGAAAATTAATGGCAGAAAGTAGTCCTATACAAATACTTTCTTAGAAGATTTATGAGGCAATATGTTGACTGCTATTGTAACTTACATATATAATAATTTTGCAATAATCAATTATTATACGTGTCCGTATAATGTATTATACGTATTATTTTTATTATTTTTAATTATTTGGTTTTATTAAAAATTGAAAAGAAATAAACAATCTTTATAATAATAAACGTGTTATGTTAGAAATGATTTATAATACATTAAATCCACATGTTTCTATAAATTTCAAAGATATTTTTCGTTATCATTATCATGTTATCATTATTCTAATATTACATACAATGTATCAAAGTACCAACAAGTTAAGTAATAATAAGTAACAGGGATTTATAATTCTATACATGGCAATGAGTCATTGTTTTGCGCGAAGGAAAACGAAAGGCCAAAAAACAATATCGAAGAAGACATTAAAAAACGAGAAACTGGTCTTCTGATAAGTTTTCATTTTTGTGTGATTAACTATCGAGGGTTGTTTCGCGATATGGCCCGCAAAATTCGACTCATTATTCTTCCTGTTTGTCTTGTTATAATTAATAGCATTATAATTCGGAAACAAGTCCAAATCTTCGGAACTCGCATTGATGAATCTACGATGTCTCATTGATTTCCTACATAGAAATTACAGTATATAGATGTAATTGTTTAAACATAATAAAAATTGAGAGTTTTCTGAATTTTTTAAAATAAATGATCTTTTTCTACCGTTTTCTCATGCTCTCTATCTCGGGAGAGCTCCAGGATTCAGTCTCGGTATATTGATCAGTACGAATAGTAGAAGCGTATTTATGATCATTGCATGATCGACATTCGCATTTTAGAGCCATGCTTTTTAATAACGTGATGGAACGTGGATCATCGCCAGTGCCTGTAATGACCGACGATTCTTTTATCGGAGTCAAAAGATCTCCCTCGAATTCTTCATCAGCATCCATCTCTGAACTTTTCTCGGGATACCAAAAATTTCTAAGCAAAAAATTTTACTTTTTGGTAACATTTTCCAACATAATGAAGTGAAATTAGAATTATATGTACAATATACATTCATTTTTTAAAAAGATTTAACTTACAAGTTTTCATTAACGATTGGCAAAACATTTTTGGTTTTTTTATAGTCCAGTGTGTATAAAGTTTCCCTCTTTGAACTATTTTCCAATTTAGTAAAGTTATATATATATATTTAATACAAATTAGTTAATTATATTTTAAACAAGCAAGCACTGTTTTTTATTACTAGTTATTACATATTAAATAGTAAAATAGTCAATAGAATAAAAATAAGTAGGAAAAATAAAATAAATAGGACAAAAATATAAAGAAATGAATAATTATTAATTCAAAAATTTATAATAATATTTATAACTAAGAAATTAGTAATTATATTTCTTATATACAAATATAAAAATAAGCATAAAATTAATTTTATTTATTTGTCAGTGCAGTTATCTTCTAAATAGAAATTATCTTTCTATTTTACTCACGTACTCAAATATCTTTTCTTCTTCATTGTCTGCGACAAATTTCGTGGAATATTTTAATTCATTTTTTAATGATATTTTTGCACTCTGTTAAAATTAATTAAAGATATGCACTGAGAAAAATGTCTGAAGGTAGACAAACTAGAAGATTCTGATATGAGATTCTCAATGAGAAAATCAATTATCACAATTGGAATTTAATTGATTTAAAAAGAAAATTCTAATTCGTCTGTTTTCAGAATTTCAGTTAATTCAACTAAACATTTTTTCAGTACTAAAACACATTAATGTTCTCTTCAAACAAATAAATATATAACTGTACTGGATAAATAGGAGGACCTCCATATGTAGATAAAAAGGAATTCGGTTTTATCGGCGGTTTTATGCGTGGAATTTTACTAATCTTATTTTGAGGGACACCCAATCTTGTATCTTTATTAATTTTATTAGAATTTTCTTGAAATACGCTGGTAGTTTTGCTCGTAAGATTTTTGTCATTTTTTGCGATTTCTGACGTTTTTTGAATATCTCGAGAAAACGCCAAATTCTTTAGAATATTATACAAATTAATTATAATGTCAATAAATTTAAAGTAGAAAGATTGTATGAAAACAAACTTGATTAAATGGCATTTGGCAATTCGGAATAACTCCGTCGTCATTATTTTCCTGTTTATAATTTTCAATGTTTCGAATAATTTTTGAGGAAGGTATCAATTCTTTTTTAATCTGAGTAACGTCGCAAATTGACGGATGAGATTTTGTAACCTTTTTTGCTTGCTGTATCTTCGATTTAAAAACAATTCCTTTCTTTTTAGTAGTTAAACCAGTTTTTCCACGAACATAAAAATTTCTTTTCTTGGTCGACGCTGATAATTCATCACTTTGCTCTGACCAACTTGGGTTCAGCGTATTATCAATATTTGAACATGTGGGAATGTCAGGCTGACTGATAGCTGCCTCGTAATCATAGGCTATGACAGGGGATTTCGGTTCTGATTTACTTTTTGCAGTAATTGTTGAGCTAATCGGTTCTTTATTGACCACATTTTCATACGTATTGCGACGCAATGATAGATTCATCGTATCTCCAGCATGACTAATGCTACAACTAAATCAATCCTTATTATTAATTAATATTATTATTATTATTATATTATTTTTTATTATATATAATAATTTATTATATATAATAAACTATTATCTTTTATCTATTTATACACTTTTTCAATAAAATTTAGTGAATATTAAATTATTACAACAATTTCGTAATTAAACAATATATTTTTTTTTTTATTTAAATTTAAATGTTTTTAACTCACTTATAGAAATATTCTCATATTTAAGGAATATTATTAATATCTCATTCATAAAGCAACGTAATATTTATAATGTATTCTGCTTATGTTTCTATTTTCCATAATGAAAATGCACATGCATTATATTTCATTTGCACAAATACTTACTTGGAAGTTGGAGATTTGCAATCGTTATATTGTATCTGACTCTTCGATGACTTGATTATTTTAAATTTAGTCAGAAATTTTAATATCGCCTCAGATCGCTTGCGATCAATCTTGTTGGAGTGTTCGTAACACGCCGTGACATTTACGTATTTCGAATCTTCATCTTGCTGTCCCGTATTTTCTTTACGCGTTTGCAGAAGTGGCGATACCAAATTATTCAATTTATACCGAAATTGCGACCGAAAGCGATGCTGCGATTTTCGTGAACTCGCCAGTATCTTATACAAGTATGGTCACATTTTTCTTAGATACTTTTGCAAATTCTATTGCCCAATTAACTATTTTCTTTTTACACGTTATCGTCGGACTCAATATAAAGTTATGCGCATTTCAATAACGCCAATTCGATTATCGAAATCGAAATATTTGATTACATTTATATGTTATATATAGTATATATGTTACATAAATTCAATACCATTTTATTTTATTTATTTATAAAGTTATACAAGGAAGATAAAGTGCGGGAAAGTACAAAATTTTTATTTAAGATTCGAAATTCAAGGTTGTTTCATAATATTAGAATCGTTATCTGAGATGAGGTTTATGCAAAAGTATTCGGAAAACGAATCGTGCAATTTTCTCGTAAGTTAGGAACATCAAAGCAGCAGTGAGAATAGTCTGCAAAAGTTTGGCCTCCATGCCTTTATATAAGCCACTTATTCCTTGTTTCCTGCGAGCAAAAAATACTTACATTAATATAACACTGAAGTGGAGATAAAAAGCCAGCTTTCTTTCGTTGCATGAAATTGCACTTTTACAAAGCTAAAATGTAAAATAGGTACATTACATATTCATGTAGTATTTTTTTATGTACTTACTTCAGAATGTAAAATAGTATTTGCAACGTGCCTGCGTCTGGGGGTAAGTTAGGATATTTATAGCCATGCTGAAATTACAATAATTTAATGATTAAAAAATATTTTTTCTTAAATTTATTTTTTCTCAACCAAACTAAGAATGTCAATAATATACAATACCCTCAACTTCGTTTGCACAAGTTGTAAAGGATATGTCATCGCCGTGGCAACCGCTTTCGCTATCGCTCCTATAATGAAGAAAATCCATGCTGGTGGTTGAGCACCGCCAAAAGACGCGAGGACTCTTCTCTTAATGCTCTCATATGTCATAAATTGAATGGCCGGATTCGTAACAAGCATAAGACTCGGCAACGTTCCCGCCCATAGCTGTCTCAAACCTTCATACTTCCATATATGCACGAGACCGTCTGTAAAACATTAGATAGAAACAATTTAATACTTAATATAAATATAGAAAGTTTTAATTTAAGACGTTATTAATTTTATAATTTAATTTGTCTATTCAAAGAATTATGAAGAATCATGATAAATAATTATTTTCTTTGGATAATTAAAAGTTGTTAAAAACTTTAGAAAGTTTTTCGTCTCTAATGATACATTATTTATATCTACTTATAATTATCCAAATATGCTGACCACACAGAGAAAAAGATTTCTTTGAATTTAATATTCCTGTTTATTTGATTGAAATTTGTTTCATTGAAACAACATATGCTTGTATAAAATATTATTTATTTAAACAAAAATTTTATTGTTTCATTTGAGAAACCTCTATTGTTTGACAGAAATAACATTATGATTTGAAGTAATATTTTTCAATTAAATAATATATTATTTAGTTACAACACATGATATAATATAAATAATGAAACAAATTATTTATTTGAAAATAGCAAAATATATTGATAGAGATTGTTCCATGCAAATAATTGCTTTCTTAGAACAATCACTACATTTTTTGACTGGAAATATGGAAACAATAGTTTATACGTCTACCAACAGGATTAAACGAGCAGTGCTATGTGCTATATCAATTATGTTCGTACCGTGCAGCACGATCACGCGAATATCAAAGATAGATATCTGTTCAAACAAATAATGTATTTAAAATATAATATTCTTGAGGTTTCCACAGGTGCTTTCTATATAAAGATTATGCATTTCGCAAAAATGCGTTTCCTCCTTGGAATGCCTTCCAAGAAATCTGGACACAAAGGAAACTCGCGAAATGCATAATCTTTAAAGATATACATTTCAATTTCAAATAATCGCACTTATTGATTTACTTATTGATTTTTATTTGGTTTGTTTAGATCATTCCAAATAACAAATTTATTTGGATATAATAAAATGTATTAAATTCAAAGAAATCTTTTTTTCTGTGCAATTATCGTTCGAAGCTATTTTTACTTTAATTAACATATACGTATGAGTATATGTTAATTAATGTAAAAATATCTTCAAATAATAAATGGTCACATAACATATTAATAAATAATTTTTTTATGATAGCGAGAGATAATTTTGAAGAAGAAAAATGATTTCTTTAACTATCTCATTAATATTTCAATTACGAATTTCTAATATATTTTTTTTTAATTTATCGTACTCTCTATGAGATTTATTTGTTCACGATAACAAAGTATCACGCTTGAATATCATAATTGTTTCAAGTAATGAAGCAAATGAGCGACATATAAAACGTGTTTTTGTGAATATATTTGTTGACATACATACAGTGCATTAAATATGTTTGTACTGTATTTTTTAATATCGTTATATATGATATGTATTGTTTGATTTTTAAACAAAGTGTGATTGGAATTATTAGTATTGAAAATATAAAAATAAATATTAAAAGTAAAAGTCATTTAGATAGTCAATATCGACTATATATCTAAATAAATACTCGCGAATATAATTTTTATGTGGAATGCTAACGTACCATACAGAGTAGTATATTTGTTGTTATTTTTTTCTAGAGTTACTCCAACGCCTTTCATCTTCAATCTTGTATTCACAACCCATAGAGGTGTAGTGGTAAGGACATTGATAACACCTAATATAAACATATACATAAGTATATAAAATATCCCAAGATTTTTCACCAAAGTTCACATATAACAAAATTCTTCCGTTAAAATCGAAAATTACATTGTAAAAAATAAAACATTAATTTTAACTTAAAGACGTATAATAGAATTTCTGAGACATACAAAAATGTTAAACTTAATACAAAAATGTTAATTTTAACATGTTTGCATGTTTCAGAAAGTCCACTATATGTCTAAGTTAAAATTGACATTTTATCTTTTATAGTGTATATTTTCTTATAGAAAAATTTATTTGAGTATTGCTTATTTTTCTCTTATCAATTTTCCTGCATAATCTAATATCTCTTTTAAATATAATAATATTTAATTAAATATGCCGTTAAAATGATTATTTATCTTCATAATTAAATCTTTGATTAAAATCTTTTTAAAATAAAATATATATTTAAATCGAAACGTATCTCTAAATGTTTTTCTATCTCTGCTTTTGTGGTTATTTTCTATGTTTTTCCAATCATTTATAATTAAATAACTTGCTCTGATTATTTGCAAAGAGAAATCGAATCTTACTACACGAAACATAGATTCTGTTGACGAGAAACCGTACCAGCAATTGACGCGAGAAGCAAGTCACTACCAGCTGTTTGATTCCTTTTGCTTCTCAGTTCTTTTAAACCGTGGAATGTGTAGAAATACACAAAGTTACTTGCACATAAGCTTTGTAGAACAGGGACGATACCTCTGTACAGGGTATATCTTAAAAAGATGAATGAAAATAATTAATTATGTGAGTATTTTAAAAATATGCAAAAGGAATAATTTCATGATCTAAGAAAACAGATGTAACAGATGTAATTGCGCATAATGGCAATAACAATATTGAAAACAATCAATCAAATTTGGGTGCAAATTTTTTATTTTACAGGTTTTTATTTTTTTACAGGTATAAAATTGCGCATAAAGCAGTAGCATACTGGAACAGCTAATCAATTTGAGCTCAAATTCATTCTGCGCATTTACGGGAATATTACAACATCTGCATTATTATATCATGAGTAATTCCTTATTAACATATTCATTTATGCTAGAATCTGTGAACCAAGGAGAAACTGGTTTCTGAATATATGTCATAGTTCGTACGACGTATTTCATTCATTTATTCAAGACATGTATAGAGCTCGCTTTGAGAAAATACATATTTGAGGTATATACGTAATGTATACATACGGTCCTTCTTTCGCAATGAGTTCTCGTATAGTAGCCAATGTATTTTTTGAGTGACGTCCTTCTTCCACTGTAAGTAAAAGAACAGGTTAATGAGATTATTGAATGAAGGGAAAGATAAATGTTGAGTAATTATGTATAACTAATTATCATAAGAAAATAAAATGCGTGCCTTAATTTTTGAATGTAAGCAATATCATTCTTTTTAATTTTTCATGAAGGAATTGTAATTATGTCTCTATTTGCCGAGCGTTATAAAATTTACAAAATAAACTTATTGCCTTCCTGAAATATATAAATATAAATAAATTTGTTAAGAAATAT
>NW_017259375.1:27868-51822 GCF_001594045.1 Atta colombica
GGATGACCTCTAATTATTATATTTATCTATCGTAATATATGTATCTATATAT
Organism: Atta colombica; assembly: GCF_001594045.1. Classification (NCBI taxonomy): domain Eukaryota; kingdom Metazoa; phylum Arthropoda; class Insecta; order Hymenoptera; family Formicidae; genus Atta; species Atta colombica. Next base: position 27,921 of record NW_017259375.1, read on the forward strand.
TTTATGTTTGTCTCCTAATTTTTTAAAAATGTTTTACAAAGCACGTAACATTATAAATGTTAGATTTTAGATTCTTGTTTTGAATTGTGGCAAATTGCAAATTCTTTTTTAAATGTCCATACATAAAATTTGCTTTATGTATATACGTTTGAAAAAATTGTTCCTTTTATTATTTTCTTTATTCCTTTGTCTCTCAACATGTTAAATTTGTTACGGAATTTATGCATCAATTTATGACAAATGTATTTAGATAAATTCTGAAAAATGAACCTATAAAATGTATGCTTTAACATGTAGCGTAAATATCGACAATTAAAATGATAACTAAATATAATGGGCACTTAGCATAATGTTATCGATACAAGCATTTAATGGTAACGAGATCATGACAATAAAGTAGCAGAACATTGTCCGGGAGTGATATCGCGTTTAATGAAATTGAAGACTGGCTTGCCGATGTCTCGTTTCAATGCATCGCGGAGGAAACGAGTGCATAATTGATTTGTCATGTATATGACAGGCGCGAATCTGCTTACATTGTAAACGGCTTCGTACAATATCTAGAGGATAAAAGGCTGCCATCGCGACGACGCTAGCCTGAAATGTTAAAATGTCAAAGTTATCCTACAACGATGAGGTAACATGTGTAAGATTTCTGATGTGTCAAATATAAACTCACTGCTGCACCGGATATCGCGTGCACTAGCGTGTCGTACGTAAAGATGTTTCTATTCTGTCCGTTATCACTCATTTTTACGATGTTTCCAACGCAAGTTGTATTGGTCTCGGGAATTGTATAATACAACACGATGTTGTATTATACAATTTGTTATCTCAAGTAGTTACTATCGCAAGTAATGCGATTCAAGCAATGACATGTTACAATGACACGTCATTATAGAATAGCTCAATCGATTCGCTCATAAAACAGTTTTCTGTAAAACAATCTTTCTGAAAAAATATATCAGAGATGAATTAAAGTACATAAAAAAGATAGTTTTTCTAAAACTAATATGTAATGTTTTAAATCAGAAAATTATTTTTAAAATCCTTTATTTGATTGTAACATAATTATTAGATTAAATATAAGAAAGAGAGAGAGAGAGAGAAATAATGAATTATTAATTTCAATAATTAACCATTTTTATATTTAATTTTATTTATTTTGCTTTTCATTTTATTTTATTTTATTTTATTTTAATATGTACAAATAAGATTTACATAAATAATTACAACGGAAATGACAAACGCAATATGCAAATGATGAGGCGTTAGTATGATTATTGTTAAAGCTATAGCACACCAACAAAAATACACAAAAAGCTGAAGCAAATCACTGTCAATCAATCACAGTAAAAAACATAATGTAAGCAACAGCAAACCTAAAATATTAATTTGCTCACGTCTTAAGTTTCTTTTACTTTAATTATTTTATTTTATTGCCATTGCCTTTAATACCTAGCATATACTTTATTTGAGAATATAAAGAATAGAAAAAAAATTTTATAACACATAAATGAATACATATATCAAGCAGAACATCATGATGTTAAAATAACGTCAAAATAACTATTACTTTTTAATTATTTACGATTCATTTTAATATCATTTATCTGATTATCATAATTTATTATTCTATTTGGGAATATTTTAAATAAGATTTGTTTCATTTTCTATATTGATTTCCGTAAGAATTTGATTAAGAAAAATATTTAAAAAGTACAATTTTTTAATTATTTTTATTTAATTCCTTAATTTATTTCTGGTGAAATCAATTCCTGTTTTTAAAAATTTACGATTATAAAAAATAAGTACATCAATTTATTGGTCTTCTCTAACAAATATTTTTGTCATAATTACCTCATTGAGTCTGTAGATTTGATACAAATGTTAATAAATAAATAAGTAAAATCATTGCACTTTACACTGTTACATTTAGTTCTGTAAATTTTGTATCGAGTAGGCAGCGGAAGTCTCAATTACACGATACAGCAAAGAGCGTTTATCTACCATGCGACTGCTCGCTTCGTGGTGAACGAATGCACTGATACTATCGTGTAATTTCGTGATGACGACACTTATATAAGAGGAAGACCATGACACGCGCATTCAACGATGGCCTTCACGACTCGCACTTGGCTCACGACTGCCGTCGAGTTGCTCCAACGTAGAGAGTCGCACGTTTATCTTCGTAGAGAATAATCGGAGCAATGTTATCGGTTGCGCGGCTATTCTTTGTGTTCCGAACGATTGCCGACGTATTTCTGTAAGAAGCGTAATGGCCAACACGCTTGCGCTCTCAAAGCGCGTGTCTAGGAGTGGAAAGGTCGATGTGGGTAAAGGCGTGCATGCGCGTTGGCCAGAGGGTGATTTGCCGGTTTAGCAATTCAATCCTTCTGTCGAAACGAGGGAAAAGGGTCAAACGCGCAAATTGCGCGAAAATACGCATTGCCTCGTCGAAATGTGATGCTCTGTTGAAGCTCCAAATGCATATAATCTGAATTTTAGCATATTTATGTATGATTTAAAGTCACGCGATATAAACGTTTAAAAACCTGTGAGAAAAATTTTTTCTTTTTGAAAAAATATGGAAATGCGAGACTTTTTTAAAAATTATAATTTTAGCTCTTACACTATCATGTAAAAATAAATTTCACATATATGTCGAAGAATTTTCTTTAATTTAAAACATAATTTAGAAGGAATAAAAATTACTAATGCGTTTTTTTAAATATGATCATTTACGTCTTAGAGATGTATTTATGCATATTATTTACTCTTATACCTTAATATCTGATGTCCTAATGTTAATTTTTGTATAATTTAATTATTCGATGATTTACAATTATTCCCGTAAACAGAGAAATATATTATATGTTTATATATATATAAATATTAATTATATTTAATTGCATTAACATCGTAGAAAATTTGTAATTAATAGCATTGACATATGCTCAGATATAATAATCACGAATAAGATTTTTATTATTTCCACATTTTTTGCTTTTTATTACTTCTTAATAATTCTTCTAATTAAAAAATGCTTTGTACAAAGAATGTAAGTGATATTTTCAATATTCTAATATCAGATTCTTCCGTAATCGCAGTCTTATAGAAAATGGAAAGAAGGACGCACATAAACACAGGATAAACAAAACCAATATCGCCCTAACAAAGATGCAAATTGTGTGATGTATAGAGATCTCCAGTGTGTCGCACAGTGTCTGGAATTCTCTAACTTCTCGTCAGAGTTTAATTAAACATTCCACGACGGAGTGGAATGCGCATGTAGTGCATTTATCGCTCTTCTACTAAATCGAAAACACTGTTAACATGTGTGGTAATGACTCTTTTTTCGAAGATTCTGCAACTCATATAAATTTTTGAAAGCGTAAATTTTATATTGCAAAGGGTGAAAAATCGTTTTATTAAGTCTTTCACCGAAAGTCTCCCATAGGAAATTTCCATTTTATGGTATATGTTGTCAGTAAAATTATTTATGTTTATTTTAGTTTATTTATCCTCCTCAAGAATCAAGTTAAATGAAACATTGTTAAGAAATCATGACTAAATAAAATAAAATAAAGAAGTTGACATAAATGAATAAAGATAAATTAAATATATAGTAACCAGATCGTTTATAGCTTAGCATTTAATAAGACTACTCGTTGTAGATGATATGTACCTAATATGATCTGTAAATGCTACTTTTTTTTTTAAATTTTCACTGCAAATGTCTTATATTTTTTTAATGTTCAGAAATGTTTTCTTTTTTGAATCTGATCATCAATTTTCAGTTTTGAACTTACAAAAAAAATTTTGACCTCGCAAAATGTTACATTCTGATTTTAATGAAATTTTTTATACATCTATGTCATATAAATAGACGAATTTAGAAACTATCAGTTTCGCGAAAAAAACGCGAAAAAACAATTTTAAAGGATAGAATCATCTTAGAGATAAAATGATTAGTTGTTTTTACATCTCAAAGACTATTTAAGATATCAAAAAATGTTTTATACAAAAGTTTTTTAATAACATCACTTCTATTTATAAATGTTAATTTGCTACTTTAAAGTGTTCTTCTTTTAGAGAAAATCGTAATACATAAAGTATATTAATATTAAAGATTAATATTAAAGATTTGCTGGATTTTTTAAGAGACAAATATTTATATACACAAAGCAATATATACATTTTTAAGTTTTCCATCAAGCTGAAAAAAATCCTAACGTACTTTGACGCTATATTTTTAACACTATTACCTCGAGTTATTTCCTATTTTTATGTATCGCCATGCTGCTTTCGAACGAACGACAAAAACTCATTCACGTCTCTTTGTTTCAATTTTATTGAACTCAAACTTGTATTAGCTTTCGAATAACAAAGAGCTTTTAATATCATTGATATTGAATAACATATTGATTCTTTCTTTGTTATTGAAAAAAAAAAAAAAATACGAGAGAATGTATGAGAAACACAAAAGGTCAATATTAATAAAGATATATTTTCTATTTTTCGAATATCTGTCAATTAAATAATGCATCAATTAAACGTCATCATTGAACATCAAATACAAACACATACACATTAATAATACGTCTAATACGTTTTTATTTTTTTAGTGTTGTCAAATTGGCACTTTTTTGTATTTAGTTATTTTATTTATCACTTATACCTTACTTTAATTTTAGTTCCTTTATGTATTTTATGTATCTTTAATATATTTTTTCTATTTATTTATATTTTCTTTCTAAGTATCCTTCAGTTTATTTCTTTTAGCATTATTAAAGTTTATTGTTACCATCGTATATTTTATACTATATTTATTAATTTCAACTTATTTAACTTTAGTTTTTAGGTTCAGATTTAGCCATTTGATTATTCTTTTTTTAGATATATCTCTCTCTTTTTATTTTGCGTTATGTACAATTATTGCCGTATATATATTATACAATAATTATACAATAATTTTGTTTTTTTATAATTACTGCACTCTAATAAAGTTACTATTATTATTATTATTGTTATTTTAGACAAATTTTATCATTTTTCTTAACCGCAATCAAAAATGTTTCGAAATTACTTTAATATGCAATGAGATTTTGCCGAAATGAGCGCGTGCATAGATTCGTATCATATTCATCTCATTGTGAACTCTATCTCTACCCAATCATATCGAAGCACGATTAATATTTGAGAAAATTCAACTAACGAGTTATCGATCAAACCAATAAGATAGAGTACTTCACCGGGGGTGATAATCGACAAATCGCAGTCTGCGGCGCTAATGATGGAAATCTGGTTTAAGTCAATTTCTCGCTCGAGGCGATAGGAGCAAACGATTTCTCACCCTGCGGATCGATTACGTAGGCATTAACGTAGACTGTGAGAAAATATTCGTAGGTGTTTCAATATCCGTTTTATTTCGGGAGTGGATATAAGTACGGCTCAAAAAATCGTGCAAGGACATGGAGAAAATGTTATTTATTCGATACAAAATGCGAACATGATTGTGCACGTCGCGACTAACCATTTCTTTTTTCTTTTTTGCTTATCCTTACCACTTGCAGCGATGTAAGTCGACTAAATAAAGCTTCGCGCTTGCTTTCGGTTGGAGTCAACTTACGGGCTGCCTAATTGGTCAAGTCAATTATACCTTAGAGAGTAACTATAGCCAAGTCTATGGGAAAAGAGAAAGAACGCTTATCCACATCTCGAATACTCACACACACAGAGAGATCTACGTGCCTATAATATATCATCCTTCGAGGTCTATCGGATGAGCCGTAATGTAGGAAAAGTATATCTCTGTAAACTAAGACGGATAAATTTCACAAAATTCCAACAAGATCTGCATTCATTGAGTAACTTCCGCTTATTGAATAAATACTTACCTGCTTTCATTTTACAATTTCATAGAAGAAAAGCTAAAACTACGTAAAAGATTCACGAATAAATCCTTTGTTAACATTGGGCGCGTCATTTTTGAATTTAAATCTACATATTTATACGTCTCGGCCAAAAATATTGGGCATATTATTGACCATTATTTATAGTTGTAGCTTAATAAGCATATTTACTGTAAATGATTCTGTTTCGAGAATTCTTTGAATTTATGTATAATATCGATAATCAATAGTAACAATGCAGGTAAAAGAATTCCAGATAAAAAAAATAAGTGCCTGATACTTTTAGCCAAGGCAGTTTTTCCCTTAATCTGATTATATTTAAATTTTATGCATACACAATCTAATAATGCGATAATTTTGTACACGCTCGCCCGATGCATTTCAACAAGTTCGAGATGCGTAGAAAAGGAGGTCGGGAGTATCGATTGATTTTGTACGCATGTGGTAACGTGAATCTCGTCGTTAACAATGCGGTCTCGTTGGTCGTGCGCGTCGAAAGCCGGCAAACCGAGCACGAATTGGACGCGAGATACACCATGAAAGTAATGATATCAAATTGAGGACCATTTATCGTTAACGAAAATCGATATAATGCATCCATCTACGCGCAGAAAATTTAGCGAAAGGAACGACGCGCTACGTAGTCGAAAAAATATTCGTTTCTTCAAATCAAGTGCTATTAATAAAATTACAACGCTCTAGATCTCATGCGGAAGTATAAACGTCGCTCCTTTGCGTGTCAGAACTCGAGTAAGGCTACGATGGGCGCAGTTAACTAATTCGGTAAAAAGCTTTTTCTCGCCACATTTTGCGTTTCGCAATCTTTCTCATTACCGATACAACGCTGACACTTCTCGACTTCTCACTCACGATCGCGTAAATTGATCTATTCTTCGCGAGGATTCTTTGTTGAGGATAATTCCGATAAAAATTTGTACCTAATAAGAGGAATACACGCTTTCTTTCGTGCGATTCGATCATCTCGCTGCCACCGGAGAACCCACTGATCGAATATCAAATGATCTTGTCTATGTTACTCGATATATCGATTTTCCGATTAACATTTAATCGACAACGATTAATTAACGTAACGGCTTACCTACCTCTCTCTCTCTCTCTCTCTCTCTCTCTCTCTCTCTCTCTCTCTCTCTCTTTCTCCGTCTTTTTCTCTCGCTCGGTCGCATCTTATAAGTTAATTATACGTGTTACCTTCGGGACATTACGCTAAAGCTATATCCATTAATTAATTAAGGCGAGTAGCGTGGTCGGTTTAAATATGATTTCCCCTTGGCGATCTTCGTTCGCGAGTACTTCGCTTCGCTTCGTCTTTGCGGTGAAGTCTGACAAATGTAAACCTGCAAGTTTCAACCGCATAATCCACATTATTCATACTAGAATTTCCGTTGGACAAATTTAGTTATTTCTGTTTTTCTCGCCTCGTTGGAAATATATATGTATATACATAAAATGAGATTATTTTATTAAAGGTTTTAAATAATGATAATAAATGAGTTAATTTCAGAATATTCGTGCAATCTAATAGAATTATAATAAACAAAGATGTAAACGTTATGATAATAAGATTTTAAACAATGATAGTAAACCAATTATAATAATTTAATATAAGCAGATAAGAATATTTTGTGCAAGTTAATAAAATTATAATAGAGAAAGATGCAAATGTTATAATAATAAGATTTTAAACAATAATATTATAGCAAACATGTCAATTATAATAATTTATTATAAGCAAAGATAGAACTTCGTGTAATCTAGTAAAATCTAGTAAATTATAATAGACAAAGATGCGCGCAAATGTTAGATAATAAGATTTTAAATAATGATAAAAAATAAACGTAAATTATAGTAACTTAATATAAACGGGAGAGATTAGAATATCTCGTCTAATCTAGTAAAATTATAATAGATATAAAGAAACAAATGTTATGATAAATAATAAAATTTTTAATAATAATAATAAATATGTCAGTTATATATAATAACTTATATAATATAGATAAAGATAGAATATTTCGTTTAATCACAATAAAATTATGTAACAAACAAAGATAAAAATGTTAGGATAAATAATAATACTAGTTCCTCCTACTCGCCCGAAGATCGCTTTCAAACGCGTTATCATATTTCTAGAAATTTGTCCGCGTGCGTGAGAATCGTTTGCAATATCACTGTATCGAGCAGGCCTTCCTGGACTGCGTTCTTCCTGTTCTAAGTGTGATCCTGGATCCTGGTGTATTGTTCTCGTTCCCGGCCGCGAGCGAACACGTCTTCGTCCGCATGATCATTAAGTCCGTCCTAATGCTGGGACGGCGCACGTTCGGCGCCACGACGCCGCAAGCGTCGCTCAGCCGACGCTTTATACTGAGGGTGGCTTTGTGTCGCGGCTGGAAACAAAAGCGTCTCTTTTTTAGGCCTTTTAGCCATCCCTCGATATCACGAGAAGTAATCCGCGTTTAATCGATCATGATGCGACTCCAAACGAACAATATCATTCGTCGTTCCACTCTTTGTCAGCTCTAATCGGATTTCAATTATAGAATTGATTAATTAATTTGAAAGAAGTTACACTGTACGAATTACTTTACGCCATATCAAACTCTATATTGAACATTATTACGTACCTGCGATGGCGGCAACATAGTCGGTGAGCCAAAAGTGAGCGGTACTTTTCTATGATGATTCGGGGCCATCTCAAGAGGTAGACCAGCCACTACGAATAATTGATAAAAAAGTTCGTCCACGTGATAGTTCCGCTTCGCAGAAGCCTCCACAAAGATACAGCACTCGTCTTGACTCACGCAATATTGCTCGGCCTCCTCCACCGTGACCGTTCTGTAACGAAATAAAAGACTTGTCAGTAAAATCATCATGTGATTCGGATCTGGTTGTTCTACCTTTAGATAAACTGCGTGATAATTTATCTAATGGACGAAAGAAAGCGCAAGAGGGGGAGAGAGAGAGAGAGAGAGAGAGAGAGAGAGAGAGAAAGAGACTCAAAATAAGAAAGAGAGAGCAAATAAGATAAAATTTATCGAAAGATAGAACAACCCACAGATGCAACGATGAAATGATTCAGTTATCCGGAGAGACCAAAATTTTCGGAAAACGAAAAAACGTACTTTACATCTTTATCACATTTGTTCCCCACGATGACCATAGGGATCTTCAAACTATAGTGAGCCCTTCTGCTCTTCGTAGCACTTTGGGTCGCGCTCACTTTAGTCTCGAGAATTGCCTCTCTCAGCCTGATGGCTTCTTCGAAGGACTCCCGACAGTCCATGCTGAACACCACGACGAAGAGATCCCCTGCGAAATCGGTTATCGTGTCGAAACTATCGTGTCGATCGTTGTATGTTCGAACACACGGCGAGTCTTTAAAACGCTAAATATTAACCCTGTGGAGCTGATGTGAGTTTATCGAATCTATTAGTGGTTGTTTAGATAACAAAAAATTTGATGAATAAAAATACTTCAAGTTTCTCTGTGAAGTAATTTTAAGATAAAAAATACATTATTATATTGGAATTTATTGTTAAATCTTGTATTTACACAGAGAGAAACAGTGTTGCTGAAGAATCTAAAAATTTTATTACCGATTTGCATATTTTTATTTGGATCATCAAAATTGTTATATAAACCCGCTCAAACTGACTGATAGAATTTAAAAATTTTGTAACATTATCGCTTAAGTACTTTACATAATTATTTTGATAGTCTAACAAAATTATTTTTAGATACTTCAGCAACAAAATTGTTCTTTCCGTGTATTATTGTAATAATTTTATTTTTTACATAAAAATATTAAATAATTATTGTAATGTAAATTTTCTTGATGTTAAATACTGCAAATTTGATTCTCTATGTTATCCACAAAATTGATTATATTTTTATTAAAATAATTTACTATTTATTTTTTATACGAAATATATCATCTCCTAAAAATTTATTAGTGGCTTTCAATCAACGTATATTTAATGAATCTCACAGACCCAACGTCAGTATATAACAAATAACTGTATAACAGATTTTAACGGTCAGCTCCGGAGGATTATGAATAAATACACGAACGTATTTTTACGTAAATGTATATTTTCTCGAATTTACGTAATGATTTTTACTAGGGCACGTGTGCCGACACGATTTTAAATTTTCAACCCTGCCTCGCATGTCCCTTTCTCACCGCTATTACATGCGACATCGGTTGCAATTATTTCAAACCGGACGGAAGTCGCTACATGTCATTGCATATGGACTAATAATAACGGTCACGCAAATTACGGGCGACACGCGTGTATTACGGATTATGAATATTTATCCTGACGGATTTATTTTCACGAAGGCGCGGCCTATGTATTTATAAATCTACCTTGACGGTACAGAGAGTGGCGTAACGATTCCAGGTCTCGTCTACGAGCAGCACTGTTACCGTTTATTTCCGACAAAAACGCGCTACGAACAAAAGGGCGAGTAGGATCAACTGGCCGTTCTTGTGGACGGACAAAAAGCTTGTCCAATGAGAAACTCGACGAGTCGAGTGTATAGAACATAAGCTTGCTAATAACGTCGCTTTGCCAGCAAACCATTCTACTTAGTTTTATTATCGCATATATTCTCGGTAAAAGATGCCACTAAATATCGTATATAATAATAACGTCATTAATGTATGTTAATGTTCATAAAGTCTTAAAAGACTTCAATTCATTCCCACATTTTGCCATCAGGAATTTATCATTAATATCATTAACATTATTATTATTATCATGAATTTAGCAATTATAATTATACTAATTAATAGCGTAGAATTATTATATGTATTATTATATATCATTAATAATTTCATTAATTTTATTTTTCTTATTAATTTTGTGTTACGCAACAAATATTTTCGTATGTGTGTGTGTGTGTGTGTGTGTGTGCGCGCGCGCGCGCGCGCGCGCAATATACATTCTAATGTGTATATATCCTTCTAATTATTATCGATCTGATGATATGAAAGAGTACTTAGCACATGCCTTCTGCGATCTTCCCTTTTTCTGTCAAGCTCTATCTACTACATAATTGAATCACAAAATTGTAAATGCTGCTTCACAGTTAAACATGTAAAATTTAATTAAACTTCACGAGATACCTTTGTGATATTGCTTGTCCTAAAATCCTGTTATTATTATACGTAACAAAATTGATTTACCTCATAAATACAGTTTCCAAATTTCAAAGACAATCCATTTAGTTCATCCATCTAACTCATTTAGTTCATTTCGTCCGCGTAATATCACCCAGAAACTTCTTAGGAGAGATCAGACCTCCATACTATATTTCGTTATTATTAAAATCTTGTCACTTCGTGGCTACTACATGTGGAACATCGCGAAACATCTTATTCTCGCGAAACACGCCAAGCAGGCCTGATATTGTTCTCGTTCCGAGATGAAAATATATGTATGTCAGCCATTATGCCGCAAAGTTCGTGTCTTTGGTCGTGTCGAAAGGAATTCTCTCCTCTCGCAACAGTCGGAACCCCGTCCGAAGACTCATTGTCCTCGAATCGGGGTCATATCGCGTACCTCTGTATTCAAGCGTATTCCGACGGATTCACAACTCGCGGAAACCTTTTTTACGCTCTCGACGCATAAACTGATCTTAAACTGGACGAGTGATTGCGTGCGCGAAAATCGAAGATGATTTTTTCACAACTTTTATTATTTGGAGTATTTTAATACTAGAAGTGTCTTTACAAGTTAAAACAACGTTTCTTACTCATTAAAAGATTCAAATAAATTACTGTGAAAATGAAGGAAATAACGAAAATCAAATATTTTATCAGTATAAAGAACATTGAAAAGTCAAAAATTTCAAAATCCTGTCCTTTACACAAAAATACAACTTTAATCTAAAAAAATAAAAACGGGAACAATAATAACAGTTAGATTCTAGTATTAAAATACTCATTAGCATTATTAATAAATTGACGATTTGTTTAATTTGTGAAATACTTCCAGCTTCAGTTTATAATTGCGTTTCAATTCTGACAATAACTGGCTCGTAGTTTGTAGAACTAAAAATGCATTTAAAATTTACATAGAAATATTGTTGGACATCCATTGTTGAAGATCCAGTCTCGACTATATTTGGCACTTTCTCTATTTTTTACGTTATTTATGAAAACATTACAAATATAAAAAAATCTAGAAGCAACTGCAATTATGAATTAATAATCCAAATATGATTGAGTGTATGAAAACGATTCTTTATTGATGCAGTCACGTGAAAAAAAGCGTGATCGTTTGCGAACTATTGTTAGGTGCGCATAACTGTGCGCAAAACATTTTTGGCAATCGGCCATGAATTATTCTCTCTCTATGAATTATTAAGAGATCTCGGTGAAACGCGAGTGTTGAAAAAAATGCGGGCGGAAAATGTGAAGTCGTGACTCGTTTTGTCAAACGCACGGAATTTCCGACGGCACGAGCGTTGAATGGAATACAAAACTAAACATGCCCCGATGAAATTCCCATCGACGGTGGCTCTCTTGATTTCCGTACATATGAACGGCAATTTAAAAATTCTTCGGATTTACGTGTCTAATTTTATCGTGCGCTCCTACGTGAGGTCAACTTTACTGGCAACATACGACGATATATCGCCGTTTCCAGGCGCATGTAGTGCAATAACTGAGAGGCGAGTATCGGTTCTGTCCAATGCAATTTGTGCAGTCCCGCTTAAAACAGCGAATCGGAGTGGTTGGATCCCGGGAGCACAAACTGCTACTAAAACTTTCGAATCGCGTAAATTTCCATTTATTATTAAACAATTTTTTGTATATGATTATAAAGTTATATAATATCTTTTCTAGTCATAAAATATTTTTACTACGTTTTCAGAATAAAATTGTTATAAGAATACAATAAGCCTGTATAAGCAATGTAATAATATCAAATAAACCAGGCAACTGTACTTTTAATGTAATGGCACACTTATTAAATTTAAATGCAGAATCGATTTTCCATTTCAGAGCGTATTACACTGTATAGCAATTAACAATGGTCTTGTCAGACGGTCATGCGTTTTGGGAATTGCATATTATTCATAGATCATAACTTAGATTATGTTCTGCGTTGGTCGACATCTGTGTGTATATATATGTATATATATACATATATATATATATATATATATATATATATATATATGTCCGAGTGTAAATATGTATTTTCAGTTGGGAGGGCTTGTCCGTCATGACAATCGCGATACTGATGCAATTGTCACGCATCCGACAGCATGATACGATATCAGGTTATCGAGTACAGGTGGTAACGCGACATGACGAGGGACAAGAGAGGTCTATATGCGCAAAATCAGCGAAACACAAACGGTCTCATGTGCCGTAGAGGCAAGGCTACTGGGCGGTGAAGAAAAGGGAAAGTAAATGAAATTGAGTTGTGGAGCAAACGTAGTTCTCCTTCGCATATGTTCCCATACGTTTCTATAAACACAACGTTCTTCAGTACATAGTTCATAGTGTCAGCAGTACTTATCTCATTTCTCGTTCCTCAGTTCTCGACTCGTTGAACATTCCATTTTCATTTAACACGTTGAATATTGCGACGAAGATTGGTTAGAATTACTATCTCTCTAATGTACAGGTGAAATACAATAAATCGTACTTAAGGGATTACATGTACCGTATAAAGACAGCCATAATTAGACAAAGTAACATTGAAAAGCTCAACAGTTCATATTAGGTATATTATTATCAAAATTAAGACAAGTAAAAAATAATAAAAAAAGGATTTAAATAATTAAAAAGAATTTAATTTCATTATTTAGAACTTTAATAAAATATTTGTTACAAAATAAATAAATGAGATAAACTATTGAAGCAGCTACTTTTTTTTCTATGTAAATTCGATTTCAACCCTGAACTCTTAATCAGAAATTAAATTTTTACTGTAATGTTGAATGTGTAATTCTCGCTTAGACTTTTGCAAAATTAATTGGCACCACATGATACTCGTGCAATTTCGTATCTAAGCATCGCTGAAATTCCGGTAACATCTCGACACTCACCCCGGGCAGTTTCCCTCGAACTTTTCCCGCGTACAGGACGTAGTGAACTATCGTTGTCGAGGATATGAGATTTCGCCAAAAGTCGTGAAACTTGCGAAGCGCGAATCTGGCGACAGAAACGCTCGGTACGATTTTCTCCATCGGTGTATGGTTCTAGACATTCTTTCGTCATGTCGAAGAACGAAAGTTTCTTCGATTATCAAGAAGGATATTAAGATAAAAACGCAGAATTAATCTTTAGATGACGTCATGTTTCGTATTCATCGCATTCTCTCAAACGCTTAAAGATTTACAAATATATTCACAGCAAAAAAGCGTCTGGGTCTTTATGATTCTTTTTTTCCATCTATCCACCGCGGTCTGACGTATTCTCATATAAAATGTATCACGATGCATTTGCAACACGTCACTCGCTAACGTGCTAATTTTTTACTTGCTCATACGAGAGTCAAGTATCCATTAATTCTTCTCGTACTAATTTTCGCCGCGATAAAAGCAGAACGTCATTGTCGAAAATTAAATTTTTATACTCAGCGAAAATATATGCGCGATTATTTTGCGGCATCTTGAATATGATGTCTACTTGAAAAGCGGAGCAGCGCATTTCTCTAGAGAGGTAAGCCGATGGACTTACCCGTCAGGAAAGACAATCGCCGCATCGCCGGAAACGGATGGTTTCCGCTTGTATCTAGAAGATCAAGTTGATGAACCTCGCCTCTGATCCTGTAGAGTTTCCTGTGAAAATCTTCTATCGTCGGCGTATAACTCTCTTCGAATTTATTGAACAGAAATCTGAAACATGAGCGGCAATTTTATTTGTATGGACCCTTCATTATTTTAGTCTTTTTGTATTATTTGAATTCCTTTTTCGCCAGTTATCTTACGAGTTTCAGATTTCAATTCCGTTTCTAATAATTTTTTTTTATATAAATTAATGTAATATTAATTTTTAATTAATATTTATGTATTATACAGAAAGAACATAATGATGGCAACTATATATAATTGTATAAATCATATTTTATAGTTGCAATAACTATATAAAATAGCTTATTTAAGTATATATATGATATAATTTTCCTCTCAGAAAACTAATACTAATTAATTTAATATTAATTAATTTATTACATGAAAGACAGTAATTAACTGTTTATTTGGAATACTAGAAATATTGAATAATAGTACTTCCAATATCTAACATGAATAATTAATTACTGTATCAGTATCAGTATTAAATAAATAATTAATTACTATTTCAATATTAAATTTATCAGTATTATTTCTGTAAGAGTCTACACTCATAAAATTTGTATAGTTATTATTTTTATAGTTGCCAATCCTATGTCTTTTTCTCTAAGTGTAGCTAATTAAAAAAAAAAGCTTAAAAAGCATCTTTAAAATTTAATTATATAATGAATTTTTTTAATCAGATACGAGCTCGACGAATGAAATTGGTAAATATAGAGATAATCGTAGCACCGAGAATATTTAAAGAATTGCATTTGTGGATGGAAATAAGCATCTATCTCAATTTTTTAAATGAACTCGTTAACGATCACTACGTACGCACATATGAACAAAAAATTCGCTTAGCATATATAGGAGTCGCGTAATTGCGGTCAATTTAGGATAGTCAACATAACTTCGAACCGACCGCAAATTTTCGACATTTCGCAGAACCACCACCACATTAATCGAATGGTAATATCAGGATAGCGACAACCCTTTGATTCTATTTGACGATGAGAAAAGAAATATGATTAGGTTGCAATTTTAACAGATCGATCCAATTCGAAAGGATTACGCTTTGTTTCCAGGAACACGTGGCGGTCAGTTTTTCGATACTGTGTCGCATGGTAACAGCGGTTATATAACAATAGAAAACACAATAATGCGATATATACTAGCTGGCAGTACAGTTCAAAGATTAATTGAATGACATTGTTTTGCACTATTAGTAATCGATCTGTGAAAGGGAGCACGACGGACAGAATTTAGGAAACCGAAGCGTATGGAATATTAAAAAAAGGATACAGCAGAAGGTATCAAATCAGCCAAGTTCTAATGGGAAACGTTGCATCAAAATAAAAATTAAACCAAAAATATAGAAAATAAAATCTTATATTTCTTTCGTAATTCAATTGATGAGATGTAACTTAAAGGAAATCGATATGAAGAAATAAGTATAATATTTAAAAAAATGATAAAATTTACAAATAACTGAATATGATAAAATAACATACACGGTAAAAAATATTTTGTACTTGTATTAAACCTTCAAACTGATCCTCAAATTTTTGTTGAATTTTTAATGCAAAAATGTTAATTTAACATAATGTGATTATGTCATTTAAATATTTTATGTTAAAGTAATATTTAATATTTCTTAGTGTTAAAACAACACCATTTATAAACAAGTGAACAAATAGCATAAAAATTATATAGCTTTAAAATTTTAATAAAAAATTAATATACGTGTTATTTTAATATATTGTAAATATTAATTTTACCCCGAAAAAAATGTTTTTATAATTTGTTTTTAAATTAAGTTGTTGCATTGTTCCTCAGAATAAAATCTTTTTCTAAAATAAAAGAAAGCATAAATATGCAAATAAATATGGGAACAAAACAACTAGATAAAAACAAAAAAGTTTTTGTGAATTACAGTTTTCTATTACTTTCTATATTTTTCATATAATATAAATGTAAGTATATAATCGAACTAAAAGTATCCATCCACATTTGAATAACATATAAGAATATTATAAAACCTCAAGTTGTTATGATTTTGAAGCTCACAAGAGAAGTAAATAGAAAATATGATCTGAAACTATTGTACTTTATCCTTAGTACATACGTCAGATATTTTTCCTTTATTCTTTTTTTTGTTTATTCCTTTTGTAAGCTTCAAAATCATAAACTCAAGATTTTATAACATTCTTATATATACAAATGTAAATAAATACGTTTTAGTTTTATTATATACTTAAAATAGTTCACAAATCGCATGTATGTAAATTGCATTCGATCGGTAAAATAGACAATTCCTTTGGAGTTTGTTATTTCAGTATCCCCGCAAGCCATTATCAAACTACCGTCTCAGGTTTACTTGATTATTGACCCATAGTGAATCTACAATGAATCAGCAGTCAGAATCAGCAATTAGGTCGATCAGAATTGATAGTCTATACGGTAGTCTAAAATGCATCTAGATTATTGAGCCGAGTCTCTCAAGCTGAGCTTCGATGAGCTTGAACTGAACTTCGAGCCAAACCTTGTGAACATTACGTACATAAAACACATAATTAAAACCACAATATAGATCGCAAAATACTCGTACGCTTACGAAATTTGACTCAAAGATCTCTAATGTGTTCGAAGTTCGGTTCCAGATTTGGCTTAAAACTCGGCTTGAAGTTCGGCTTGAAGCTCGACAAAAGCTCAAAGTGAGTCAATCGACAACCTGGATACATCTTTAAGTTAACACAAGAATTTAGATGGACCGTTTGAAACACGTGAAATATATTAAATTTAATAAAAATTTTCCAACTGTATAAAATAATCGACAATGAGAAGTGAGATCGATAATTGATTTTGGATGAAAGAAGGAAAAACTCGCTTTAAAACTGAATGCCGTGGTTTGCTGATTTCGAGCGTTTACCGTGCTACAATGGCGGTCTTTCCAACTCGGGCACTGCCGAGCATAACGAGACGATAGCAGTTGCGCGGCGGCGGTTTGCAAGCGTCCTCCTGCGACGAGGTGGACGCGGGACTCGGGCTGACGGGCATAGCGAGCATTCCATCCTCTGGACCCGAGGGACCCTGACCCTCCACCAGCTCAGGCTCCGCTTGTGCTCCTCGTCGACCGCGAGCGTTGATCCGATGCTCAGTGGGCTCGTCGGTTGCACTTCCGCTTCTGCAGAGCCTCTGCACGCAGCACAGAAGTCGGCCGCACGCCTCCAGCTGCGGAATTACACGTTCATGAATGCGACATTAGCTCTTAATCCCATAGCATTTTTGTACTCTTGGGACGTATGCATTCCGAAGTTGTAGGTATATCGAAATTCCTGCACTCCCATTTAATTAGTCGAAATTAGATAGAGTCTGACACGAAAATAACTATTACTATTGTAATTTATTGCTACATAAAAGTGAACAACTTCCTCTCTGGTCCTAATTTTGTTTTTAAAAAGTTTGCATATAAAAATTTGCATATAAAAAGTTTAAATGTTTTTTTTAACAACAATACAAACTAATATAAAAATAATAATAAAAAAAATGAGTTAGTTATAGAAGAATTTAGTATTGTTTGTGTTTCTAGTTTTCAGTATAAATTGCGACAGGTCGTTTATATTTTATATAGAATTTTGATGGGGTGTATCTCTCGCGAGACTGCATCAAATTCCGAAAAATTCATCGATTTCGTCGGTAAACAGTAGGTATATTTGTAAATTTAATAAATTGTTATATTGTTTGCATGTATATCGAGTGCATAATTCAACAAACAATATCTCCAGTATTTCCTTGAGTTTTCCAATAGATAAGAAAAGCAACCATGTCCAGATGACATCGTATTCCTAACAAATCCAAGAAAGTGCAAGAAGAATACGATATTCGAAATTCAAGCGTAAACGCACGGAACACAGATCCCGATTGGATTTTCTTGAATTGATTCGTGACAGCAGACTTTGGTAAAAATACTTTTATTAAAGTGAAAGAGAATATAAAGAGAAAAGGCGAATGCTCCAGACATATTTCAGTGTGCAAGTGCTCTTGAATAATTTCCCTTGCTTTCTGTGCCGATGTCAGAACATCCGGAAGTTGCTCGTAACAACAATGGATGGAAAAAGTTTATTTTTCCGGAGATTAAGAGAACATGAAACGCGACCATAAAACATGGTGCTATCGGCATTTATATGTTTTTCAATACAATCTCCATAATTATGCAATCCATAATAATCCTCGATAAGTCCTCGTTGAATTACATAATCGATATTCACATATTTTATATCACATATTTTACAAAAGTTTAACGAGGATGCTTGTCATATTGGCGAAAAAGCTTAAATGAGGCGTACTAAATAAACGCGAAGAACTTTGCGCTGCAGAATATAGGTATCATGGGAATTGGAAGGTTCAGGTTCCTCAAATACGTTCAGAAATATTTTCAGATAAATTTGAAATGCTTTGCGTATCCTTGCACGTTCCTTGCATCACATGTGGAAAACATATGCAAGTCTCCCGTCAATATAATTTATTGAATTGAGAAATATTTGTCTGTCTCTATATATCTCGCGCTTTTTTTATTTAAATGACGATATAATAATAAATAGAATGAGAGAAAAAGACCGTAAACGCCATGCTGTAATTAATTCTTTCATTGAAAAGAGACTCCAAGAGGTCAACATTGTCAAGTGCAGTGGATGTAATTATAAAAAAACCATCATAAGACTACGCCATTTTTAATAAAGTGAGATGGAAACAATATTCTTTTTCTTAAATCAATACGTATTATTTAAAAAAAATTTTTTTTTTTAAATAAAGATTTTGCTTTTTTTTGAAAGTTAAAATTATTTATCTCAAGTTTTATACATTAATTAGAGAAATGACATCGGATTCATTTCCATCATATAAAAATTTACATCTCGTTTGAATACTAATGTCCTTCGAACATCAATGTCAAGAGAGTTTTATTCACACCCAAGAAGCACAAGTTCTATACAGGATAAACGATAACATTCTTCTTCTTCGCATTCTTCAAAAAGTACTCTACGACTTAGATATTTGCCGTTACAATCTGAACGCAGAAGCTGATAGAATAATAGAATGCGTTATGTCCTTACCATAATGCCGTGCATTTCTAACTTGGTCGCGTTGAATAGAGGACTAATGATTGCAACGAAGCAAGTTCTGAATACTGCTTAACGCATGATAGTTAGAGAAGACCTATTAGGAAAGACAGAAACGGTGTTACTTCCTAAATGATTGCGAAGCTACTTGTCGTTTTAACTAAGATTTCTCTTTAAAAGAGACAAAAATTAAATAAAAGGGCTTCATATTTATTGAAGGTTAAAATTTTAATGCTACATGAAAAGAATAATTTGTTAATATTTAACTTTAGATAGGATAAGATAATATAATTTTGAAAATGGTACAATTCTTGAACGAAATAAAATTTGAATTCTATTTTCAAGATTCGAGTTTAATAACCATCTCATTGGGTGGAAGATACTAAAAAAAGCAATAAAAAAATTAAATGTATCTTGTTCGATATTGTACCATCCTTTCCTATAGAAATCTAAAAATAATTTTGTTGGACTATCAAAATAACTATGTACACTGACAAAAAATTATACATTTGACTTTTTAAATTAATTTAGTTTGTCTTTATTTCTTTTGATGGAAACTGTATGTTTAAGTCAAATATATATTATATTTCACTTAAATACATAGATTCTCCAATGAAAGAAATAAAGATGAATTAAATGAATTCAGTTAAATGAATAATTTTTTTCTCAGTGTAGTACGCTCAAGATGATTGCTATGAATGTTAAAATTTTTTATATCTTACTAATTATATTTTGATAATCCAACAGAAAATTATTTTCACATCTATGTATATGTAGCTAAATTTTTAAATACTTTAGCAAAACTGTTCTTTCCGTGCACTAAATTTATAAATACTATTCTTGTTTATATAAATAATTTTTTACGAATATTCAATATTCTACCATAATATCATTAAAAGCTAAAAATTCATTATTACAATGTCATCAAATATTAATTAATTTCTTTTAAAATGTAATATAAATGAAAAAGGTCTCCACAATGTCTGCAATGGATCGTTAAACGAGAATCTTTGTGGACGCGTTTTTCTGAAAAATGAAGTAAGCTTGATGCTTGTCGCCGTTGTTGCTCGATTTACCTCTGGACAAGTCAGCGTGCCGCTCCATGTACCTCGGTTTCGAGACGATACGCAAGAGGTGAGGCTTTATAAATATTTAAATAGAACACCTGATGCCCGCGTGTCGAGGGTGTGGGCCGCAATTATTAAAGACCCCATTAAAATACGTCGCACGTATTGCTTTCTTTACGCTGTCTCTCTTTTTTTTCTCTCTCTCTCTTTCTGCTTCTTCAATACGTAGTATCAACTCAGAGTGAATGAAACTGAAACCGCGTTTTATCTTTGCCATGTTCCACGACGGTAACTATACGAATCACTTCGCTACATCGACAACTTCGTTGTCGTTTAACAAATAGCGATATAAATCGTATCGACCGATAGAACTTCGTTTTGTCTTTATCTCGAGCACCGTCCAGACTCCTATTTGCGATATTTAGGCTATTAACGCGTCGCTCAACTCTTAAATTTCCGAGTAAGATCGCAATTACTGACCGCAATTGTTTCAGTGTCGAGGGCTATTGTTACCTCGATAATAGTTTATTTCTGTTCTGCTAGGAAAATGGGGTTACGTTTTATTCGTTGCACTTTAACTATAAACGTGCGGAAAGCAAAATACTAGAAAGGTTTCGCATGAATCGTCAAATCGTTTCTAGAGTCGTGTTTTACTTCCGCACAAGTGTGACGATAGAGAGTGTTATCTGTCTCAGTGATATCGACGTTTTCTACCTTCATTCGCGTATCCTTTCGCCGTGCAAATATCTCTCAAAATAAAAGTCGAACGTGACCCTGTTACTATTTTTAGGATTTATGAACGATTTCAGCAAAGTCGGTTAACTTTAATCTCGGAGATCTACTACATCTTTATTTTCTTCTAGAATTAGATCGAGTACATGAGAAATCGAGATTTATATTTTCTCTGACTATTCTTGTGCGAATTTTCAAAAAGAGAGTCTATAGTTCCCGTTAAACTAGAATATACTTTTCATTACCACAAATTTTTCCGTTTTCCTTTTAATAAATAGAGATAAGCATTACATTTCGCCAAAGTACAAACTGTTGATGAAAAGAACGACGAATTAACGTAATACTAGATATTAGAGCGAATATTAGAGCGAATATCGCGATGTAAGTTGAAGTAACAATCTTAGATCGTGTTGATTTTCATTTTAATTCCTCGACCTCTGTCGAAAATAGTGGCGATTCTCCAGGGAAGTAATAACGTTCTGCTTACGTTATGGCTATGAATACTGCAAATGGTAATAGGTAACCTTTGATGATAGACTAGAAACCACGTTGAATTGTGGGAACTATGTAAATGCAGATGTTAGTGCTCGTATCATTATCCCTTATCTATTCCTTCTAATAATTGCTCCGATCGAAGATATACAGATTCAAGGCAGTTTATCTCATCATTGCATCGCTCGCATATTCTCACTAATTTTAACTTACACCAACGACATTAGCCAAATAAAAGTCTGTCGAAAAGTGATAAGCGTGCAGATTTCTATTACAACTTCTAAGGAAAGATTAAATTAAAAGATAACTGGACGCTATTAGCTGTAGATTTCACTGTTTAACAGTTGCATTAAAAAAAGAACTTTACGTCTACCTTGAGAGAACAAAATGCAAGTACCACAATTTAATCATAATTATAGTCAATTTCGATGCCAATGGCATATATATTTTTTAATACAAATAAGCAAAGAAGGCCATATTCAAAGTGATCTTGGTGCCTAATAATGCTTTTGTGTGAATTTTCCAATTTCCAATTCAAGCAAAATGCGCGACGATCAGGCTTTCAGACACATCCAAGAACGAGACATAAGACATCTTAAACATATATAACGAACATATACAACGTCTTAAAAACATTTTTAAATGTGTCTAAAAGACATCTAAAAGGCATCTTTAAAACATCTTATATCCCGATTTTAGACTTTGCGTTGTCTTTGTCAAGATAAAAAAATAATCAACGTGCAGTTTATTTAAATTGGAAATCGTAAAATTCACACAAAAATGTTATTAAACACTATTCTATAAATCCGTTTTAATCAAATATAACCTTCTTCGTTTATTAAACATTTTTCAATCAATTTTTATTTAATATTATATTTTTTATAAAGTTAGAAATATAATTATTGATTATTATAAGAGAAATAACTGCAGAAATGAAGTTCTTAACTATAATTATTTTATTGTAGAGTCACAAATCTGAACACTTTTCTTTATAATAAGACCCTAACATCTCAAGCAACATTATATTTGCAAAACTCATTAACTTGGTGTACTTTATGTTTACTATATCGCTTCATATCGCAACGTGGCACAACGGAGAAAAAATGAGCAACAAATGTCTATATGCTATGCGTGTGCTATTGATTTTATGATTGCGCGCTACGACAAAGCTCTCGGCACGCGAGGGTTTGAGAAACATTGATCTCTTAACGCCAGCGACCCACCAGGTTCTGACAACCAAGGAACAAGGTATATCGGTAATATGCCCGTACCAGCAACATCGGCAATCGGATTATCACAATGCTGCTTGCCGGTCCTCACTGGGACATGCATTTGACGATATCGAACAGAGTTCCGAGTGTATCGTGGAACGTTATCCTCTTAATGCTGCTGTGGCTTAATCACACTAAGCGGATTTGGCCGTCAACGCTAGCTAAACATCCGTTTAACGATTCAGTGACATAATATTCTAAGCGAACGACCGAACTTTCACCTTAGGTAGTTTTTCACACGGTTGTTTGAAGCTTAACGAAACTTACGATAATGTGCGGCCATTATTACACCGTTTCGAGGCGGTCGATTATATGACACAATGTTTTGTTTATCGCCGCAATGTACAATGACAAATGTATATGGAAATTTTTTTACTGTCCGCATATTTACGTTTACAATTGTTCACCAGCATTTATAAATCGTTTATGTCGGCCTATTTGTTATTCGTATATTTTATAATGTACCGATAATTATATATATATATATA
>NW_017259375.1:51922-58487 GCF_001594045.1 Atta colombica
TTAGAGCGATGCGTTGCTGATGACAGTGTACCATGATATTTAATTTACTCGTTAATCACCACCGCCTATTTCATTCGTTCGATTTGGCGCAAGCGATTTAAAATTTCCGAGCCGCACACACGCGGTTTCCTACATATAATCCTTGTTGCAGCGCAAGCAGTGATATTATGTGAACCTAGAATTATGCAAGTATATAATTACAGCATAAACGATTACTACGCCCCATTTAATCCCGGGCTGATACCCCTTTGCCACTAGGTCGTTCGTTCAGATATCGCTCGAGCCGCGAGGCAAGATGGTTAAAGCCACCGGTTGAAAGACATTCCCCCAAGAAGAAAGCGTTCTTTCCTGAAAATTTTATGTACCGGATTGAAATCTGAAAAAAACTATTAGGTGCTTAGAGCAAGCTACTTATTTTCTGTGTGTTCTCTCGGATATATAATTTCCGTTATTATTAATGTATACATGGAAAGAACGATTTTACTGAAATAAAAATTTTTGCTAGATGCAAAGCTGAAAATAATTTTGTTAGATTATCAAAAAAAAATAATTATAATAGTAAGACACTTAAGCATGATGATGTTGCTGCAAAAAGTTTTGACACTCTAGCAAAATAGTTTGATAAACAAATTGTCTTAATTAATAATTATTGTGATGGACTAACAAAATTATTTTCAAATCTGTATTTAGCTAAATTTTTGAATATTTTAGCAAATCCGTTTTTTTCTTTGTACATAAAACACAGATATTTCCGTATTTATTTTTCACACTTTTAATGATGTTATTAACCTTTGTGATATGTTTACGAGTAAAAACTGTATGTATCGAAAAAATTTCTTTTATACATGGAAAAAACATTATTGAAATATTTAAAACATTTTCAAATCTGTATTTAGCAAAATTTTCGAATACTTCAGCAAAATCGTTCTTGCCTTTTGTATATAAATACAAAACGCAGATATTTCCGTATGTATTTTTCAATAATTTTCACACATATAATAATATTGAAAATAACATATGCCAGATATTGTTAATCTCTGTAATATATTTATTAAATACAAATAAAAACCACATATCGAAAAATTCTCTTTTATATGCAGAAAGAACGGTTTTATTTAAAAAATAAATATATAAAAAATTTAACAGAATACAGATCTGAAAAGAACTGTATGGAAATATCAAAATAATTATATAGAATACTCAGATATAATGAACAACGCTACAAAAAATTTTATTATTCTACCAATCAGGTTAAACGTCCTACATAATTATTTTGATGTAACAAAATTATTTTTAAATCTGTACCAAATTAAATTTTTAAATACATTAAAATCATGTTTATATTATTTCTCATGCTTTTAATGCGCGATAATATCGTCAACGGTCTATGAAATACTGTCAAAGATCTGTCTAATGCATGCGATAATTGAGTAAAGACGAATCTCTGGAGATTTCAATTCACCAATAAATTACCCGTGGTAATTAGACGGTATGGATACTCCATCTGTTCCAAGTAGAAAAGTAATTCCGCCCATCTTTCTCTCGTTTTGTCTCTCCTTCCCTCTAGTACTTCTGCCACTTGCGTCATTACTTAACTTACGACTAACTACTCACTAGCGTTTCTACCACTGAGTGCTTTTGCTTGCTCGCGTCGTAATCTGATTGGGCTCTCGCCGACTGTTATTTCATTTGCGAGTTCGAGCCGCGACTACACGCTGTCGCAGGCATTGTTGCTATCGCTGTTTCTCACATCCGTGTGTTTGAGCGTAAGTAACAATCTGTGATAGCAACGAAGGCTGAGAGCGATTCACGAGTTTACGAGCGAGCGTCATACAGAAGATAGACGCGCCAGTCGACATCAACCGCGATGGCTGAAGAATGCCTATACGGTTAACGTGCCGGAAGTAACTTCACGTATCGATACGGTATAATATTTATCGGTATAATATATATGTATATATGTATATATGTGTGTGTGTGTGTGTGCGTGTGTGTGTGTGTGTGTATACACACACACACACACACGCACACACATATATATATATATGTATATGTATATACATACACATATATAAGATGTCCCATATGGTCCACACAGGAATATTTCAAACGAGTTCGAAATATTGGATTTGGAAAAATCCAATATTTAGACATCAATAGTTGCCAAGTTAAAATTTGGATCATTGCAAGGTAAGAATATCATGGTCGTTATTCTTCAACCAATTTAAATGGAGGTTAATTGCATTAGATATTTAAAGTAGAGAGAGATACTGGAATCTGATTACGTCTGATTAAATTTTCATTAGATCCAAAAAGAAAGAGATCAAGGAAATCGTGGGTGAAAAGAAGGCGCGGATACTCTGTATAGGTCGTCGTTTAAACGCGAATTTCCACCACTATACTACCTCATGCAAGCGGAAGATTTTGTGTGGAGACTATATCTGGTATATCTATTATAATATAACATGGACTAAAGCGCAATTTTCGAGGAAACGACGTCGAGACGATGCAAGTTTATTTTCAGCCCGTCGCTCGAATTAGCGAGGGAGCTTTTACGCGACGAGCTAATCGACGAAACGCTTGATGCTGGATTCTAACTGACGGTTAGGCACGTCCTAGTAATTAAGAGCACGATTGTCTCTATTGATCGACAATCATGAATAAACAACCACACCCGTAGTACTTTGAACAAACGTTTATTCATACACTTTTTGTATCCCATTCGTACATGTTGTACAATATTTGTGCGACAGATAGAATGCAAAAAGAGCACGGTGATCCCGCATTGGATGTTGGTGATTCGATTATCGACTGTAATCACTCAGCTTGACTTTTGTTGTTTTCAATTCCAATTATCAATATTGAGATGAAACTGAGCGAAAAATTTATATTCATAAAGTATTTAGTATTTGTGATTATAATTGCACCGTAAAATAATTATAATCGAAAGCTTCATTTTTATAATTATTACTGTTACAATATTGATAATAATAATTATATTTATATACGAAAGAAATATATATATATATATTATATATACGGACGATTTTGCTGAAAGAGCTAAAATTTTGCTGGACAGATCTAAAAATAATTTTGCTTGATCATCGAAATAATTTTGTTAAAAACTCATACTGATTGCTAGAATATTAAAATTTCTTGTGGCATCACTCTTCATGTTTTGGTTTTTATTTTTTTCGTGTAGTTCTATAATATATAGTACTAAGTCTACTATATCGTATATATAGAACTATAAATATAATTACTAACATTATGATGTAATGACTATAAAAATGGAGCTTCTAATCATAGTTATTTTATCATGCAAAGTTACATAAATATCAAACACTTTTCTCTCGGTGTAAAATTTCATCGCTATATTAGGCAAATATCGAAAACAGCAAAAGTCCAACTGAGTGATTATTGTCGATTATTGAATCAACACGACATTCAATGCGGGATCAATATGTCCGTTTTGTATTCCAGCTTTCGCACCTGTATTGTATAACGTCAGTTACAAACACTTTTAATACACAGATTCTCGTTAAACGAATTTTTTTACACTATCTGTGCTAGAATTTTTGATATTAATTTTCATAGCAAAGTGACAAGTGTAATTTGTAATCAATCCTTTTTTTCTTTGTGAAAATGTCGTGGCATCGACAGAGCTACCGAGTTTTAAAAGCGCTTGAAAGTAAAGGCCTTTCCTGACAGTATAAGTCTCTGAAGGGAAATTGAATAACGAAACTTCATTGTCCATCTAAACTCAAGTCAAGTCTACTTGAGAATTTTAATTCGAGGTACCAAGATACTTGATATTGTATATTAAGAAGTGGAGAAATTCTCCTTGAGAAAATATCGATCGCAAATTCGATAATCAATATACAATGAAAAATAAATTGTTAAATTAAGAATGGAAGTAAATTAAGAATGGATGATAGCGGAGCATACAAATATTTTTCTATTTGTTGTATCGTATATCACGCTCTGCGATATTTCTTGCGACACGTGTAACGGGATATAACGATACCGTCCGGCTGAGTGATTGTCATTTGAACCGAAAATTCGCGTATATCGTAACGATCGTAACGATGTAACGGAAGCATGCACAAAAGCGCATCGTACAGAGACGCGGTGCTCGATGTACCGCGAGAAATTTGACGGCGCGGCCTACTGGAAACTCGCATCTTTTTTTTTTTCCCCTTGCAAACAGTTTCCTTTGCTTCGTCGGAGTCTCTTCTCCAAACTAAAGCCGAGCGCTTCGTTGCTTTTGTGTCCCGATGGCGTAATCGCAACGTTCCAAAGCACGACGCGACACTCGTGCAATCGTGTGAATGCATTTACAAACGTTGCAGATTATCTTCGCGCGTACCCTACTTCCTGAAATAGCTAGAGTTTTCTCCACGACCTCTATCCCGCGAGTGTGATAAATTCGGTTATTGGGTCGAGAAGTCGAGCGGATTTCAAAAATAATAACCGTGCTTTCCCAGGATACATATTGTTCTAGTCAAATATGTTTTAACTGAAAATAATCGATATCACGCTTAAGAAAGCAAATCGATAAGTGAACGTGCATCTGCGGTTATAGACACTATATGCCTCGTCAATTAGCTAATGCTTCAGAAATAAATTCTTCGAACAGCTGCTGAGATATTTATTATTCTTTGTTCTTGAGTTGACAGTGTTTAAGTATATTTTAACCGTACAGAAAAGAAAAAAGAAAAAGAGAAGGAGAAAAGTTAAATTTTTATTTTTGAAATATTACATTTTTCATATACGGTGACACAAGGAAAAATGCAACAAGAAGAAAGACGCCACTTTGTTTATAGCTTTTTTATGTAGAAGCATACATTGGCCATTTTGACTGTGTACAAGCGAATAGTAAACAGTTTCAACAGAAAATGTTCGTGTCAATCAACGTCGAAAAAGATTTGACGAAATACAAAAAGGTATGTCATGAAATATTTTTATATATATGTAGAAGTTACAATAATATTTTCCCTTCACACTTTGGGAGAAGATGACAGTAAGTACAAAATATAATTTTTCGTGATTGACACCGTCATTAAAACGACTTTATAAATTAAAATTTTGAACACTTTATATAATTCGAATTAATTTAAATGAAATGCCATTTAAACGAATAAAAATATATCCTGCAACTTATTCGTAAATTATTCTTTTTTTATTTTCTCAGTTTATGTTTTATTATATTTTTATGGATTAAACTCTTGATTGCGAGCTATAAATAAGTAAAACGTGCAAGTTTATGTTGCGTCATATTATTTAATTACTTGTGATATTTTCTTTCATAGGAAGTGACAATTAACCGTATATAGGGGAAAGATGTCACTTTTGCAGTATTATATCAATTTTTTCCAACAATATAAGTTCCAATAATACGAAATAAGAATTTAATTCGTAAATTTATATAAAAAAAGTCTCTAGAATATAAATAAAAAATTTTTTATAACTTAATTCAATAATAAAAAGTTACTCAAGAATAAAGACTTAAGTGTGGCGTCTTCCTCCGAATTAATATTTAATTTAATTACATAATTAAAATAGCAATATTAAAACAAAATAATTAAATTATACTAAAGATATAACATCATTCTAATTAATGAACATGTATTCTATTATGTCTTCATATTTATTACTTCATCTTTATTTTAATTAACACATTAATGTAATGAAAGTTATAAAATTTAATATATATTTAGTTTAATTTTCTTTAGATCTAATATAATAATGTGTCAAAAATAATATTCATTTAATTTAGCCATTGACTTTAAACCTGAAAATTGTAGTCTCAATATTTATTCTAATTAAATAAGAATGATATATTTAGTTTGGTTTCCTTTAGATTTATAATATAATAACATGTCGAAAATAGTATTCGATTAATCCATTGCAGCTATCAATATCTCAACTTTAAACCCAAAGATTGTGGTCTTAATATTTATAGACTATAATTATATTCACAAAAAAATTTGTGTTCGAGCAGTAAAGTTCACCAGTTGCAGCGTGGTTACGTCTGTTGACGGTGCAACAAGTCGGGTTAACAGCTG
This sequence comes from Atta colombica, assembly GCF_001594045.1. Lineage (NCBI taxonomy): Eukaryota > Metazoa > Arthropoda > Insecta > Hymenoptera > Formicidae > Atta > Atta colombica. Next base: position 57,991 of record NW_017259375.1, read on the forward strand.
TTTCGGGCGCATATAGTTATATGCACGACGACGGCACTATGGCACTTCGATTTGGCCCAAGTCCAGGCCGAGTTTACGAGGCTTTAGTGAACTTGGGCGTCACGTCTGTTGAATAGGAGGCCGTACTATCAACCGTATGAGTTATAAATGAAGCATTTTGTAATTGCAAGTTTCGACGTGGGTGCAACGAAGAATCTTGTCACGATTGAGTAAAACAATTCTCTCGGTGTGTAATAATAGTAAACATATTTAATTCAGTTTATGAAACAAGATTGCATTGCCTCACATTTCTATAATGAATTCTAAAAAAAATAAGTGATAGATATAAATTAAAGAACTCTGGAAAATGTCCAATAGAAGAACATAGAGACAAATATTAGTTAGTACTATAATTAGTACGCGCACATTTATGATTAATATGATTATATTATCTTATAATAAATTGTAAAAGAAATTGACACAATCGGATGTTTCGAGCCAGCCTTAGCGAAATGTTA
>NW_017259375.1:58587-68290 GCF_001594045.1 Atta colombica
TCAAAGAAGAGTTGGAACGTCCGATTGTATCAATCTCTTTTTATTTTAAACTAATGATAGGTACAATTATATTATAGTTACTAATGCCTGCACAATTCCAATTCTCATTTGCCCTTCTACGTTCTTTAAGAAAATTTAAGAAAATCACATTGGCATCTTACGTAACTAAAGAACCGTATGATTACAAATTATATCTATGTCGCAAGACCGTTTTGGCGTACGTATAAAATTTCGTTCGCAAACCGACCTAATATGTATCGATTATTGAAAAATACGGACATATAAGCTTCAGCTTTACGATTTTTTCGGTTCCCTGCGATATTTCGAATCTATGCTGAAATATTATGTTTTCAAATACGAGCACGTATCCTAATGGTTTATTATGAAGCGTATAATGCGACCTATGGCTCGCGAATCAATAATGTCTATACTACACACGAGCACATAATTATTAACTCTTTCAAAGCTGCGTGTTTTTCTCGAAGGAGAAAAAAATGTCGCGCAATAGCGGCATACGTGTGGACTTTGCGCTATTTGCGGAAAGCACGTATACTGTGCGTAGAGTTTTAAGGGATTATCTCTCAACCGCTTAGCGGAAAATCTATGATCGACCACCAAGTGGATATCTTTTTTTTTCTCTTTTTATGCTAAATCGATTTTGTAGCGAAATGTAAAATTCAAAAAACACACTGCGCTTTGAAGCTGATATTTACAGAGAAGTACTAATTAGCAGCTTTTCCTATTACCTTCTATACAGAAAATGTATTCATCATATCGTGCACGTAACTTCATTGTTCTTTAATCCTATTTTTTTTATTCTATTAAAAGCTGTAACTGTAAATAAAAAAAATATTCAAGTTTTATTGCAGAATACGAGAGAGTTTAATGTCGTCGTAAATCGTGAATATACATCTTTTTTTAAAAGAAACGACATTATCTATTAGCATTACCTATTCATTTCACACATTTATATAAAAAATGGACAAAGTTCTAGGACACTGAAGAGATTAATGTAACCTAATTCATCATATGTCAAATGTGAGAAAAAAATATAATAAATCTATGCGATCAAAGATAAATATTTGTATCTCTAATTGAAGAAATGATTTAATACGAAATATCAGTTATGCGTAATATTTTTTTCAAAATATGTATAGTTTTTGAAAGTATTAAATAAAATTATTAATGAAATTAAATTAATTATATTATATTAATTATATTTGGAAAAATCTATTTCCTTGTAACTTACAAGATTTAAGATTTTACAATTTCAACAATGAGATGCCCGAAAAGTTTCTTCTTTGAAGCAACGAGGTTAAGACGGACATATAAAGAGTTGAAAGCTTGGGAGGACTTGAAAGGATTGCCAGACGGACTGGCAGGACATTGAGCAAATAGGAGATCAAATCATAAACTGAGGATTTTTCCTTTAAGACGTTTCTCATCGCCAATATATCACTGAACAGATATACGATATTCAAAAGAACGTTTTAATCCCGTTATGAGCATGCTCAATCACAATCACTAATAATTATGATTAATTGCAATATGATACAGGATATTTTCATTGATGAGTTAATTCTTTATATTGCCTATATTTTTTCATTACTTTTTCCATCTTAAATGCAACCGCACATGATAAATAAGATTTTCTCCTGAATAATATTGTATTTAGAGAAAGAAAGTGAGGAAAAAAAATTTATATGTATTTCCATATAAAAAATGATCTCAAAATTATTAGAAAAAATTTGATAAAATAATTAAAGAAAAGATCAATAAACATTAAAGTTCATGAATTTCTTTCGTATATATGAATATATTATGGGTAAATATTTCTTTTAAAAAAATGGTAATTAAAATTATTGATGTAATTAATAATTGGCAATATATATATATATATCTCTAGAAGAATTTATTTTCTTGTAACTTACAAGGTTTGAGATTTTGTGACAAAAATGGAACTCCCGATTGAATTTTAAAAGACTTTTATTACTGCAAAACAAAATCGCATAAATGCAAATTATAAAAATAAAATGATCTTCTATCACAATATAATATGGTACAATTAAGAAGCACAGACTTTAGCATTTTCTTCATTATTCACGTCTGCTTACCTCAGGAACGTAGACAAAGCGTTGCCGGAGGAAAAGCTGAGAAACAGGGTCCGAGACATGCACCGTCCTGAACGTTAAGGACCCGTACAGGTCCTCGATTTTTTCTTTCGATCTCGTGTCCACGCTCTAACACTTCTCGCGACACACACACTCTCCCTTTTTCTCACCTTTTTCCTCTCTCTCTCTCTTTCTCTCCCTCTTGCTTTCTTTATCCCTGGCTGCAGCGACAAGTGGCAGCTTCTACTATCACGTTTGATTATCGGCGTACCAGCTCTTTCTCCTCAGCTCTCTGTGTGGTTCTCACAGTGGTTTTACGGACGCGATTTACTTGAACGAAACCCGGATGTGGCTGCCGATGTGTCGCTCATTGATCTCCCGAGACAAACTGGGGGGCACGCGACGATGTGCACGAGGACGTATCCGATAGTGATCCCGAGCGTGGAGCGAAGCGAAGCGACGCCGGTGCTAAACGCTGACTGAACCACTGGCGAGGTAATGGGGGTTGCTCCGTACCGTGTGCTCCGTTTCCCCCTTGCTGCTCTCAACCCCTACGATCGGCCTTCTCGTTCTCTCTACTCATCTTCTCTCCTCTTCTTCCACCTAGCACTCTCTCCCACCTTTTTACTACTTCTCTCTCCCTTTCATGCGCGCGCTCTCTCGTTCCTCGTCACACTTCCCCGCAGCGCGTACAACCTACGCTAACGCCGTCATCCTCCGCCTGGTTGTAATAACGTACACACGCAATACACAGAGAAAAGCACCATCAGCATTGCGCGATCCTGCGCCCTCGTAACTCATAGGAATGTCGCAGATTCCGTTCTGGAGAGTCCCTCTCTGTCTCACTCATAAAAATCATCGGCGAGATTCGTGCGCCCCTTATACAATGATGGGAGATTCTTAATCGGCATTTCTCACACCGTTGTTTTTACGCCGAAATTACGAACACGGAATTACATGGTTTGTCGAAATTATAAAAGCGTAGGATGATTAAAGCTTTTAACGAGGAGATAATCACTTAATGTAATCGTAGGACCGAGTCCTCGAAATTATTGTAAAATTCGTATGAAATCCCTATGTATAATCTATAATCCGATAATTGCATATGCAACCACGAGAAATTATTGTATAATATTAAATAAAATCGTTTATTTTATCAAATGACTTCATATATAATGAAGAAAATTATTTGTAATCAGATAAAATTATATAAAATCAAATGAAATCGTATAATTTGTGGGACAATGTTTCAGCTGATTAACCCCTCGGCTTTTAAAATAAAATTCGTAAGCAGAAACGAAGACTTTTTCGTTTCTACGATTATTTTCTTTTTTTTTATTTCTTTCGAGTTCGATTCGTTGAAAGTATAAGAAAATAGTGAAGTTGTATATGCTATCCTATTTAAAACGTTATGTTCTAATCAGAAAGAATTTTAAAAATGCTCTACTAAAAAAATACTAATTTGCGATGTATCATTTTTCTGTCAACGCGATACATTAAAATCTAATATTTTTGCCATGCTGGCATATCATTTTAATGAAATGGAAATAGAAGTTTTTAAATGAAAAAACAACTGTCGTCAAAATTGTATGTCCACGTTTCTTAGGATGGCGATATGCTGATATAATAAATATTTTGTTGTGAGCAGTTTAAACGAAGAATATTAAAGAAGATAAACATAAAGAAAATTATATGATGCAAGATAAAAAGTCTTCGTTTCTACGCTTTGTAATCCTCCGACATGACACGCAAAGGATTCACCTCTGTTGCGGAACAGTGAGCAGGAAATTTAATGCTAAAAAATGAGGATAGAATATCGAAAAGACACGAAACAAAGCATAAGTGCGAGTGACTTGGCGCGATAGGACAAGGAAAGTCCTTTTACGGAGCTCCAAAAATAAAACCTATGACAACATAGAGCAAAAATATAAAAGATGTTCGAAAAGCTTTTTCAAAGTACGTACGAATGATTGAAATGTTCTTCAGATTTTTCCAGGAAGCTTTCGCGCGGAATCATAAAAATCAAAAATTATTTCTCACAATACAGCTAACAATAAATACCGTAAAATGAACTTTGATTCTCTCAGTCAGGATAACTTTAATAAAAAAATTAAAACATGCCTTGAGCAGATGCTCCAAAATCTTAAAAATGTTTCTTTATGTTTCGAGTTTAACATGTGTCTACACAGAAAAATACATATTGTATTTAAATATTAATTCTTTGTGGACTAGCAACCTCGAGACCTTCTTATGTTTTATAAACTGCTTGCTCAAATTCGCTGAAACTTGAGATAAATTGACAATATTCTATCCAAATCTCAGGTAAAAAGTAAAACATAAACAATAGTAGATTTAATATATAGATTTAATAGATAATAGAATAATAATATGTAGACAGAATTAAAAAGGAATAATTTTATTATCATAAAGCTCAGTTATAAGGAGTTTTTAATTACAAACATATATATAACGTGTGTGTGTGTGTGTGTGTGTGTGTGTGTGTGTGCGTGTGCGTGCGTGCGTGCGTGTGTGTATGTGTATGTGTGTGTGTGTGTGTGGATGTGTGGATGTGTGTGTGTGTGTATGTAATATACGTATCAAGTTTCAGGTTTCGCTTTATTTGAAACTCATCAGTGCTACGTAAACAGTTAGTAGATGCGGTAGATACTCATTTCTAAATTGACTTTCAAACTTTGATCATGAACCATGTTAAACTAGATCTTTCTTCGTACAAATTACTATCCTTTTGAAAATCAATATTTTGAGGCTACATTCAAACTCGAAGATAATTTTTTTTTAAATTTGAATTTTAGAATTCTAAGCCCAAATTTGAATTCAGCGTCCTAAAGACTTTTAAAAAGCAAAATCTTCCATAAGTTAAGAAGCTCACAGAAAATTTATTAATTACCTGTTTGAACTATTTCAAAAATTTATATATTCGCAAATCTATTCTGAATCCTAATAAACTTAATACTCAAACTTATTAAATAAACCAAATTTGATTTATTTATTATATATAAAGTAACTCTTTTTGTAGAATTTTGTAATTAAAAAAATTAATTCTTGTTTGAAAATACATATACAATAACGAGTTTTTTTTAATTTGTAATTAAGTATAATTTTGTATATTTTTCTATTATCAAGAAAGTATTTTTTGTTAAAAATAACTGTTACTTAAAAAAAATAAGCTAATCATTTTTTTAATAGTAGATTTTTTTTTCTGTGCGTGAATATCATCAAAATTTTGCTAAGATTCACCTCAATTTTAAATCAAAATTATCTCATTTTACGATAATCATAATGCATCACATGATGAATCGATAAAAATTCTTCGCGAATATGATTGTTACGTGTAGGCACATAACATACGCGCTTTCAAGATTTTTAAAGATCAAGAGGTTCAATAATGACGTTGAGAATATAAAATGATCGTTATATTTTCAACCACTATCAAAATCAATTGTTTCATTTTTAGTACATCGTTACGAAAAAATTTTATTCAGAATCTATAAATTTAATTAAATGTTCAATATTCGTGGAGCGACCGTAGATATTTCAGGAAACATTACAAAAAAATATATAACGTCTTTGGAAAATTAAAATATATAAAATGTTATATATATATATATATATGTATGTATGTGTGTGTGTGTGTGTGTGTGTGTGTGTGTGTGTGTGTGTGTAATAATACATATATTCACATTATATAAATTTTATTCGCAATCTTAGCCGTCAATTTGAAAATAGAGTTAGTAGAAGGAAAGGGGACTAACTTATAAGTATAATGATATTTTATATATTTATTCAAAACATAAATCTACAATAGAAGGATATATAATAACTGTGTACCACTCGTATTGTGCTGCTGAAATTTATTAAATAAATATTTTTTAATCAAAGGACGAGGTGTAACAGATCTTCTGAACTTCCGGATCGTCCGGTCTGAAAACTGAAGTATTAACGCAATTAGTGTTAATTAATTATGTAAGGACGCTTTCAGCGCAATTCTACTTTATCGACTCATGATTGCATAATAATTGCAAAGCCGAGTAAGCTGTAAGAAAATATAATTTTTTTTTTACTTACTTCTCGGCGTTCTGTAATATTTCGGAGTTAAATCATGTGTTAAGCCATAATACAGTGTAAAGCCGCCCATACCGACTCCAGCTAGAAAGAAAAATGAACATCCCATTATCACCGGGATCTCTATCCATCCCTTGCGCCAGAAATGTTTAATCTTCGTCCCTGAAACGATGAGCAAATGTCTTACGATATTATAGCCTATGCGTTTTCAAATAGATTACGTTTCGTCATTCTTACAAGCACTGGTGCCACGCAAGAGATTGATATCCTCAGAAGTCTTCCATCGTTGGATGACTTTCACCATTGTTGCTGATTCAATCTGGCCTAAGTTCAATCAAAGTCAATCGCACTCGCTAGTACTCGTGATCGCCAATCCTCACTGACACGTAAAAATCGTAGAATGTCAGCGATTTACAAGAAAACAATCAACATCTTAATCGCGTAAAGGAGGTTAGGAAGAACGAATCAGCTGTTACCTCCACTCTGCGCACTGTAGGTGACAACGCTCGACAATGAAGATTGTCGATACTATCGAAGTATGTCTTTATCCATACGACAGACAGATTGTTTGCAATATAAAATAAATTCTTTTTTTTGTTTTATTTTGAATTTTTCTTTTAAATATTTCCTAAAAATTCTGTATTCATGGTAAAAACTATTTCCGAACTTTTTATGTAATTTAGAATTTTTATATAAATTGCAAAATTTTTTAGAATTTTCATTATAATTTTCTAACTTTGTAGAAAATAATTGCTCAGATTTTTTTATACTAATTGTAATATTTTTCAAAAGTACTGAAAATGTTTATGATGGGTATTCATAGTTAGTTCTTTCTTTAATCGATGTTAATTCTGTATTTTAGCATTTAATTATTTAAAATAATCTTTGATATTGATGAAACATTAGCATGAATTAGAGATATATTGACCAATATTGCGCGAATTATGCAACTATAAACGGACTATAAATATTGCCTAAATCTTTTTCTAGAATTTAATTCATATAAATGATAAATTCCTATGATAAATATATCCTGATGAAAATTTTATAGAAATTTCATAGAAATTTCATTGAAAGTAATATTTCAGCAAAAATTGCTGGAAATTCACTGAAATTTTGTTACAATTTCGCAGAAAATAATTTTTTCAATAAAAATAGCAGAAAGTCATTGCAATTGATTAAACTAAAATTTCTCTGAACGAAAATTTCGGAAAAAAGAAATTTTCAAAAAAAGGGAAAGAGTTTGTTGAAAATACATCGAAATTGTTGAAAATTTGTTGAAAGTAATTTTCAATTAAATTAAAAGCAGGTTGAAAATTTAATTATTATTACGATTTTTTGAAAAATTTGTTAAAAATTCTGAAAATTTGCTGAAATTTATCTCATAATACACTGAAATTTACTGCAAACATTACGCGACATCATCCTCAAGATGTACGGAGCAGATTTTATTTCTCTCGTACTTAAATAATATCCCATATACACAATAAAATAAAAGGAGTTTTATTCAATGTTTTCATTCATGTTTTAATAAACTAATTCTCTAAAGAAATTGACAAATTTTTAAAATTGGACTTCAAGTGACAAATTTCTAAAATTGGACTTCATGAAAGTAAATGTGCATTTATTGGTGATTTGGATTTTTCGATCGTTTAAAAATATTGTAAAAATTTATTCATGAACCATCTAGTGTTTAAAAAATATTATAAACAATTATTTCGTTATAAATTACTTTGGAATTTTAGTAAAATTTCAGCGAAATTGTTTCACTATAGCTAGAATTTTTAAATGTCTAAGTTTTCTTATTCTATAATATATATATTCTTATTTCTGAAGAAAGAACTCTGGAAAAGAAATTTAAAGAAGTTTTTAAAAAAATTTTTTCACATAAAATTTTCATAACAAATATACGACATTATGAATCATTATTAAAATAATATACAACAAATTAAAAAATAGAAGATTTTATAAAAATATTTTTCAGACTAGTATCATCTGAGCGACACGTGCTGCCATCGCGCGGACCGAGCGTGAATCGCTTGGCGCACGAGGCAGTATGGCCGCCGTCGCGATATCTTTAATTAGTGACAAGTGAATCGTTCCGTGTTTTCGCTGGTCCCGCGGCGAGCGAGGAGAGCGTATCCAGCCGCTGGACGCTCGGAAAAGACAGACGGAGCTCGATGAATCGGTGAGCAACGAAATTCAATTAATTTTACAGTCGCGTAGCTGCCGGCAGCCTCGGAGCGCTGCGTGCAACCGAGCCACCCCCGAGAGGTCTCAGGCCAAGTTTCCCACACGGCTCTTTCTGTATTATTGTCGAGGACGCGCGAGCGTCAGATTTTATCACGTTTTTGCTTGTAATTCACCCGTCGATTACAAGCGAAATCGACGCGCGATCGAACGCGATATCGCGCCGCATATCGATAGAATCAAAACCCGGAACGCCGCTGTCCAATTATGTCATTCGACGAATCGCATTACGCGTAAATGTTTCTACGTGGCAGAGTCCGTTGCGTCCCGTGAGAGGAACACGCGAGAGAACTCCGATTGGTCTGACGAGAGATAAAAGGGAAAAAAGAATGGAAAAAAAAGAATTTCCGGCGTGTTTATCGCACCTCCACGATTTCAGCCTCTCGGTGTATTGTCCGAGAGATTGTCGGTTGGAATGTGCATCCTGGTGAATTGGCTTCGTGCCGTGCGATGTCGCTACGAGGAATCCGCCGGGCGTAAAAGCCTGCGTTTCTTAGCTGGAGAATGCAACATTTTTGCGTATAATTAATTAGTATATTTAATTTGGTATTTAATTTGGTAAAAATTGTTTCAGAATTTTTTTATATGAGTTGGAACACTTTTCAGAAATACTGAGAAAGTCTACATCTTTTCTTAGAATTTGGTAAATGAATTTTTGAAATTAAAATTTAAAAATTTTAAGATTTCTTCATTCCATTATTTCTAAAAAAATTTTTTAAAGTTTTTCAGATTTTATAGGGTTTCATTAAAAATTATAGAATGAGAAATCTTAGAATATTTTAAGATTCACATGTATGAAGAATTCTAGAAAGAAAAGATTTATTAAAACAATTTAAATCTTCACCGATTCAACAAATCTACAGCTGCAATTAATTCAATATATATCAAAAGAATTATGATAGTTAAGCATACTTTTATTACGGTAATGAAGAAAATTTATTATATCAGTAGTTTTCATTGTAGCAAGGAATATTTGCTAAATTAGCATACTGATATAATATTTGTTTACAGATATAATTTCTTTGTTAAAACATAAAATCTTTTTAATTATAGATACTGAACTCGTGTAGCAAGCTACAGCTTTATTGAATCTATTTTCACTCAATCTATTTTTTTCCTTGTAGAAAAGATGTAAATTTTTTCGACACTTTTGAAAAGTGTTCCAATTTGTACAAAAAATCTGTTGAAAGTTATAAAATTATTTATAAATTTTGAAAAATTTTAAAATTTTCATACAAATATTCTGAAAGATTACGTAA
>NW_017259375.1:68390-69937 GCF_001594045.1 Atta colombica
CGTAATTAAGAACGACACGTACTGCGTAACAATCGCCAGATTATGTCAGTGAATTTTAAAAACATACACGGCTTATCGCAATCGTATTGCAATTTATAGTGATTTCCGTGATAATGCTGTGTCAGCTGCACTCGCTATTATCTCTTAATTGTTGACATTTGCGATAAAGGCTGCTGCAAACGATTGTGACTCACAATCAGTGACACTCCTCATTATCACAAAAATTTCAAAATATGATTTTTATCTTATTGTTATAATATTATGTATACTTAATAATTTTTAAGCTACTGACAAATGGCATTAAGCAGTGATTAAGTATTCATTAAATAAGCCACAAATTATAATAATTTACATATATTTTATATAATTTTTTATAATATTATATAAAGTATCCCGCACTAGTTAACATAAAATCAGATTTCAGTGATTGAATTGAATTGATTTTCATATATATTTTAGATTATGTGTAATGTAATGAACAAAAATAAAAGAATAATTTTTGTTTCATTTGTCAGTATTATAATGTGGTGAATGAAAAATGTTATACATATATAGCTCAAATAATAGTTTTTGAGCTATGATATATCAAAGATATTCTGTGACAATACAAGTCTCTTAGGCCCGGTAACTTTTCGGTTTTAAAAGAGATAGAGAGGGTTTTAAGTTTAAAATTAAAGTGACGTTGGTGCAACCGAACCTTATACTTTTAATATATCATAATATATCTAAAAAATTATTCATTATTTGAGGCATGTGTGTAATATTTTCATTCACCACATTATAATACTGACAATGAGAAAAAAATTATTACTTTTTACTAAATCAATTATCTGTTTCACTGAATTAATTTAGTTGTCTTTATTTCGTTTGTTGGAAAATGTTTGTAGTTAAATTAAATATAATATATTCCACTTAAATACATAGATTCTTCTTTGAAAGAAATAAATAAAAATGAGTGAAGTTGATGATGCAGAGAATTTATGTTGGAACAACGCGAAAACGCGTGAATTTTGTGATTGTCATTGGGAAATTGTCACTCGCGGGCATTTATTCCGAAATACCGTGCGATGCTGAAAATGTCACACGAATAAAATTACAAGCGCGATATTTCTGTATTGCAGTATATGTGCCAGAACAGTGTTATTTATGCACAATTGTCTTTACATAAAGTCCATGGATTAAAAATAATGCTGTAGGCATGTAAGATTTTATGATGATGAATAATTCAAGAATAGTGTTAATTTGGCCACGTAATAATGGTTGTCTATATTATTTTAACATATATCTTTTTATACTAAAAAAATATATCTGAAACAATATATCTGATATTATATTGTTTTAAAATGCTCTTTATGAGAAATTACATGAATGGAATTTACACAGAAGTAGATTTCGAAATCTATCTTTTTAAGATGTGGAAGAAGAAATGTAGAAGGAAAACTTATTCGTGTCATAACACAAAATCATATTTACTTTCTTTTCTAATATTTTGCATCAAACGTTTTATTTCGATAAATAATTTTGGTGGAAAATGATTTTTGAATTGT
>NW_017259375.1:70037-164567 GCF_001594045.1 Atta colombica
CGCATATCATTTTGTAATTCCGTTGCCGAAAATATTTCACAAACAGAAAAGAAGAGAACAGAAATTGATGAAAGGACTGGTAGGTTTTGCTAAGCAATAATCTCGAGCATTTCTTGCTGCGCTCGCCGTACAAATCCCGCCAGTCCCAAGAGAGAATCCCTTAGTCTGGCAGGACTCGCAGTTGTGGAATTCCAGATTTTGTGCCGAAAAGCGCATAGCACGTCTCTCGCGCGAGAAAAAGTTGCGCTCGCGTCCCAGTCGACACGCGCTCCGTCGAGACCACACACATAGTTCCAAGCAAACGGAAAGACAAAATGTATCTCTTGTGGCGCTTAGATTTAATCTTTCGGTTTGGCATAAGTGAATTTTGCTTTTCGATATTAATCATCGTGCAAAGACTGCAGTCTGTCAAAAAGAAAAGTCGAAGAAAATTATTTAATGAAATCTATTTTTTATATTTGTTCTTTCATCAGAAATACAGATGAAACAGTACAATTTTTCGCGACACTACGATTTTTTACATGAGTACGGAAAAATATCTTGTGTTCTCGTGAGCTTGCATTTTTTATTTTTTTAGAAAATATAAGAAAAGGATGATTTTGCTGAAGTATATCTAAAAGTTAGCTAGTATTTTTTATTTAGCAGATTTGAAAATAATTTTGTTGGATTATCAAAATAATTATGTAGGACTCTCAAGGTAATTGCTACGCTCTAAATTTCTTACAATAAAATCTCACTTGAAGAGAGTGAAAATACAACCATCCTTGAAAAAAATGAAAATGTTTCACTTCTTGAAAAACTTCTCCTCTTTTTTTTTAAAAGTGAAGGATGATTTTTACTTTCTTGGAGTAAGATTTCACTGCATGAAATTTAGAGTGTAGAGTATATAAAACATTTGCAGCTTTGCACATCTTGAAAGTCCTATGTAATTATTTTGTTGATGCAACAAAATTATTTTCAGTTCTGTGTACCGTTGACGAATGTCAGTGAAAGCCATGGTAAATGTACTCACGTAGATAAGATCCGCAGATAGATACGTCCACAGACTCGATATATGGCACCTAGTCGAACTGATTTATTCATGAATCTGCCTACACGCGGACGCGTTTACACCTGCGAACGCCTTACTTTAGATAGGATCTATACAATATGATTCCTCGATTACTTTCATCGCTGCTGTCGGAAGTACTTAGCTCTAGAGATCAATTTCCACGAAAATTATCGAATCCTAACGTAAAAACGCACATACAATCTGTTTTAAGAAAAATAAAAAAATACTATCTGTGTTACTACATTTTTGCTTCTACATTTCCACTTCTATATTACGATAAATAAAAAAATGGGATCTTTGACCTTTGTACTTCTCAAAAAACAAAAGTTATTTATCGAGTTGTTGAAAACATGCAAGACTTTATTGTATCTTCCTGGCGTTAAAGACATGGATAGATCACTCCTCAGATGCGTCGAATAGACACGTGTAACTATTGGCGCATCTATTAGGCGCCGATGAGGGAGACTAACACCTGTCTGTGCTGCATTTCACTTAGCGAGCGCTTTTCCTTTGAGCTTAAATCGCGTTGCCGTAACAACGATTTAGGAAGAGCGACAAATCGTCACACTTCCCTTTCCTTGGCACAAACGGCATGGCCGATTATTTATTCGTTGCCTGTTACGCAATGACTCGGGACAGCCGACAAAGCGTCAGTCGACAGAAGAACGATGTGGAGTCGCGAGAGAATTGTTGCTAGAACGACAGTAACGAGGTGTCCGGGGTGGACGCGCTTCGTGGAACAGTTCGAGTTAGATCTGCATTACGGACAGAATCTTTGCCTAAACGTCTTGTCGACGCTCTCGTGACGTTCGCTTTTTGCCCTTGATGTGCATTCAACGATAATCTCCTGCTTAGCCAGCTTAACAGACGCGAGAAAATTACGACGAAATGCACAGAAACAATTTTTCTAACTTTACATAAATAACTCTTCATCGACAAAATTATTTTAGTATGAATTAAATTATAGAATAAATATATTTTATTAATCCTCTGTCTGGAATCTAAGTCTTTTTTGACAAGCAAAATGTCATTTTTAAATTTATTTTCATTTTTGCTCAAGTTTCAATTTTTATTAAATACGGGTTTATCATTTGAAGTACAAAAAGTATTTGGTAATATAATAAAGATATTGAAAAGTAATGCGGGATTTTTTTTAAGTATAGAATAGAAAAAAACTTGGACTGAACAAAAAAGATCTAAATTGTAGACGGAGGGAATAAAAATATGATTGCAAAACTGGTACTTAATACAATAAATCACGTATCAATTAAAAACGATCGCGATTATCAATGATGAATAGAAAATTCGAAATGCGATAGATGTTCATACATGACAAAAAAAAAAGATTTTGCTGAAGTATCTGAAAATTTTGATGCAGATGCAGAAAATAATTTTGTTGAATTATCAAAGTAATTACATATAAAACGCTCAGCAGCATAATAAATGTTACAAAAAGTTTTGATATTCTAACAACCAGTGTTCTACATAATTATTTTAATAATTCAAGAAAATTTTTTTATTTATACTTATTATTACTTATTTATACTTTTATTTATACTTATTACATTATTTAGATTTATATTTAGTTAAATTTGTAGATATATTTCAACAAAACTGCTCTTTCCGTATAATACCCTTAAAATTCCTGAAAATTAACCTGATTGTTATCCTGTCCGTCGGTGTTTCACGCGCGAGCTCTCCATGAAAGTTTACTGAATGCTGTTTAGCGGATGCTTTAAAGCATCTACTACAGTAAATCACGGAAATCACACGTGCTGCCAAAACGACAGTAATACTCAGCGGTGCACCGATGCACGCTTGTGTTTGTGTATGCATGCATTTCACGTAATAATGCATGCTCTGGCGTGCATAATCCGTGCCAGATTCTCGCCACTCTGCCAGATTGAACAAAACTTAACGCAGGTGAGGGCTTTTGCGTCCACACTTGCATCCACTGATAACATATGCACGCGGTCTTTTTCAGCTTTAATGACCCTTGCATCATGAAATATGCAATTCGTTGTAACTTTATATTGCTATTGCAATTCTGTATTGATTTGGAACTTCCAACTTCGTAATCTTGCGCTACGAGATCGAAAACTCGAAATGCAATCGTAAAAATTTGATTTTTATAAAAAAAGTTTTTTTCTATATAATATTTATTCACTTGAAGAAGCAAGTTATTTGTTTTTTTTTTAATTTAATAAATATTTTTTTTTTTTTTTTACGACAAACAATTTCGTAGAATATATTCGTAGCTTCTTTCCACTAAGTCTTCATTCATTTTGACTTTCTAATAAAGTATGGATGATGGAAATGAACGTCTTTTCTATGCCTCAATCACTTCATTAAAATATGATATATAAGTAACGGTATAATTCACAGCACATTCAAAGAATATAATACAACTCGATTAAAAGAATGTAATGAAATAAGTCGATATATCTAATTTAAAACATCATGGTTTCAAAAGACATTTTCACTCGGCGAATACACGAAATAACTTTGAATATGTGGACACAACGATCAACTGTCGTTTATCGTCGCAGAGCAAATTGTTGTGGGCGTCGTTGAGAGAACGCATCTTCTTCGCCTCTTCTCACTTTTCCGTTTCACCGTTCTCGGTTGTCCTCCTGAAACGAGACTGCCACAAATCTTCCGGCGAAAGGTCAGGCGTCGTTGACCCCGCGAGGTGTATGCGTGCCCGGGGTCCAACGGTAAAACGTGTATTAAATTATTTTCAAATTGGCCCTCTCCGCTTTATCTCTCTCTCTCTCTCTCTCTCTCTCTCTCTCTCTCTCTCTCTCTCTCCTCCCAAGCTCTTTTTCTTCGGTTGTCAACGCTTGCGTGGTGAACGCGATAATGGATCCATCTGAAGGCCTTAATTTAACGTAATTCACGTTGTTATTAATTTCATTGGTCGCGAGAAAGCATAAAGTGCGAGACACACATCGATAAATCACAATTACCTTAAAGAGCGAACTGTGAACTTTTATCGAACTTATAATTAGTCATCGGCGTGGCGAGCCTGTATTTTGGGCTAACTTGGCTTCTAATTAGAGAACCGACTTGGGTTCCGGGATATCGATCACACCTGTCTTCCATTGCCCAATGTCTCGAATCATTAAAAGAGATTCACGAACCATTGTGACCGGGAGACAAACACAGGAGCTATATAGACTTGTGAAGGAAGATTTGCCAGATATTGCGAGACCAAAATCACGGCGTTCCTTCTAAATTCGAGCTGCAAGTTTCTGCTTAGTAAACGCTTTCAATTAACGGACCGATTAAAACTGAGGTATGAGAATAGATACACAGAGAACGATTTTGAAGCATCCTAAAATTAAGCTAGATACAGATTTGAAAATAATTTTGTTAGACCATCAAAATTTTTACATTCTAGCAAAAAGTTAAAAAATTTTGATTAAAATATGATAGAAATAATATAATGATATATATATAATAAAATATAATAAAAAATATATAAATATTATAAAACTGATAATGATAGAAATTTTCTATCAATCAATTTGAGTGTTCTATCTAAAAATTTTGATGGCTAACAAAATTATTTTCTCCGTATATTTGTTTTTAAATAAATACCTTTAAAGAACTGCAAAGAAAAAGAATAGAATTAATGAATACGGAAGATAAAAGAATCGCAATTATTCTCCAGTTAAAAAGGACTTTATGGAAAGAATGGTTTTGATGATGAATCTAAAATGAAGTATCTAAAAATTTAGTTTGATGCATATCTGAAAATAATTTTGTTGGAATCTCGTGATTAGTAATTATGTGAGATATTCAAATTCGTCGCGAGAACAATGTCAAAATTTGTTACAGCATTATCATAATGCTTAAATGTCCTAGACGGATATTTTGAAAGTCTAAGAATTATTTTCAGATCTGTTAAATTTTTTATGTCAGCAACATTATTCTTGTCATGTTATAACATATAACGAATAAAAGATGACTTCTGAAAAATATTGTTATTTAAATCTTTTTCTCGTTGTTTCTCAGAGCTGCGCCATTATACCTAAATGTTCGTGGATTATTTATTAGATTGATCTTTCGCAGGAAATAATTTTTCTGCGTGTTGGCGCACAATCTTGCCATTTTACGCATGTAGTCGCATAACATTGTAGCTTGGTGCCAAAAGTATGAGAAATTCTCTCGTTACTTATTTATCGCATCGCGCATGTATCTGGCTGTTTATGGAGCATTTTTGAGCCATCTAAATAATTGCATGCAGGTTACATGAATCTCGCGATAAAGATGTTTCGATTAGGGGATCTTACGACATTCCGTAATTTCGAAAATTAGAGTCGCAAGTCATTGCTCAGACCTATATTAGAGAATCTAGAGATCTGCGCACCTGTCTAACTTTGTCAACCGCTAGCCCGGATTATTAGCCTCCGAGCGAGTGAGCTTATGCGATTTACACTCTGTATGCGGATGAATTACTTTGGCAGGTGGAAATTACTGAGGACAGCCAGCCGTAGATTCGTGTATGATGTTTGTGCAGAATTATTTTACCGATCATCGATGTAAGAACGGCAAATATGAAGTATTTGAAGACTCGCAGAGCTGTCGGATACGCTTTACAAATTAATTTGTTAATTCATCGTCTGACATTTGCCGGTTTGACAGCAGACATCCGCTGAATTTGGAACACTCGGTATATAATCCTATACAAAGTTAATCCACAAGATACTCGTTCCGAAGCGGATCATAAGAAAAGAAAAAAAAATCGCGTCTTGTCAATCTTTTTCTCCTCTTTCTCTCTTCTTTGCGCGCCAGGAGGCAAACCAATTACATTATTTATAAATCCTAAACTAATCTGATTACACGACGCGACGCCGCCACGCGTCGTTTGTCCCGTGAGCCGATGGCATCGGGCATTTCAATTTAAAGCCCGCTATGTAACCTCAGTCACGGACGGGAACACGAGAGAGGCGAAATGGAAGTTGTCTCGTATAATTATCAGCGTGTGGCAATTTCGCTCGTCGATATTTATCCCGTCGTTAAAACTTTCGAACGCGTAGTCGCATATACGCAGTATAACGTTACGCAACAACGCTTGCGCGCCTCCGAAACGTTTTGGAAATAATAAATAGGCCGCTGCACAAAGTTCACACGAGCTTTCCGCGCTTATTTTTCGGCCACGAGACCTATACTCTCGTGACATTTTAAAATAAGAACTTTATTTTGAATGGAGGATGAAGAAAGAGAAATACATCATTTTGACATCGGGCTGTCGACGTAAAGACGACAGAGAATTAACGACTAGGTCAAAAATGCAAGAGGGATTTCTAATCGTTTTACTCGACTGAAGGCAATTATTTAAATATAATCGGTCAAAATTTAATTATTTCTAAGCAATAAATAAGATTTTTCTCTCTCGATAATATTAAATAAAGATATTTCACGAAGCTGCTTCTTGATTAATTACATACTTTGTGCTCACATAATTGTCTTATTTTAGTATTAATAGATTTCTTTAATCAATTTTTTCCAATAATGTTTGCATAAAAATTAATAAATATAATCGATGTTTAATTATTCCGAAATTGCGTTAATGCTCACGTCGATTATCCATAATTTCTTATCGCCTTCGAGAGATTTGAGCACCAGCCGTACATAATTCTGTCTCGGTTCTTTCCTTCGACAGGACGTCCCTTTTCGCCGAACTTTTGGTAGACGTAAACATATAAAGTCGGCACGTATAAATGCATCTTCTCAGCTTTTACGATCGCCGGCAGTAAATTCCTGTTGGCATCGGAACGACCGCGTCACGCGTAGTATATGTGCATGTGCGTATGTTGTTTTATGTAAAAATTAAGGGTGCGCCTCGTGAACTCGCGATATTCAAGGATCTTGTGTTTTTTCCCCAAGGTCCGCTCAGTGATTCGCCAAGGACGTTCTAGATTCGTCTGAAACTATTTCCGTGCGGTCACTAATGCGACTAATGCACGAGGAAAACTTAACGTGGAGTGAGATAATTGATAAAGTCACTAGAATTCTCGCTAAAAGAGAGCTAATATGATGTGATCTTTCAAAATGCGAATTAATCGATGAATTAATCCATCTATCATAAATAATTGAATTTGCAAAATAAATAAAAGTTTGATTTAATTAAATTAACTTGCAGAAATGATTACTCTTTTTACGATCATTACTTTCTTACAATAATTACTTTCTTATAATATAACAAGCACAAGACTGTTTTTAAATTATGCAAATACTGCAGCTTTAATTAAGTCATTTTATAATTAATGATCAGGGATTATTTTTCAATTTTCTCGTGAAAAGTTTATTTATTTTCCTTGTGACGTGCAATAAATTACAGAGCCACTTATATCCATAAAGATCCATCCATAAAGATCACGTATTGCCAATGCTATAATGCATTTACGTTTCTAACGTCGCGTATTACCACCCACGCGGTATCGTATGTGCATAATGTAACCCGATGCACAGCCAGTTTGACGTGAATATAATACATACACTCGCGTGCACAAGGTCTGATATTATTTATTTGCTAGTATCTAATTTTCAATACGACAGTGGAGAACCGTCATGTACATTGTATTTCCTTGCTTTTCTCATCCGCCTCTCTTCTTTCGCACTCGACATTTTTTTTTACTCGAACGTAGTTGGAATTTTACAAAATGTACAACTAAAATTATTGCCGTATTCCACTCGGTAGCGACTCTGATCGCGGTCTCTTTCCATGCCTCACATATAATTCATGCGATAATACGAAAGGAAATAACTGTGGATGCTATTTGTCCTCGTCGTGCGATGGCCGGCCGTGTTACCGAGAGATCAACGCCGTAAATCAGGACTTTATTTTCGCGGGTAGAAAGATGGGAGAAAACGATGTACACGAATGCGAGTGAGCCCGTTGCAGATTATATGGCCGAGAAACAGATGTTCGGGCCGAGTGCCTTAATTAAGAGGTAATTATTTATCCCACGGTCGGGCTAACGTCGCGCAAATTTCGTTAATGCGCGTGGCAATTAATACGGAACGGAGTCTCGTACGGGACACAGGAAGGACACCCTCGCGTTTATGCGAGAACTTTCGTGAAAGTTTTTTTCTTTTCTTTTCTTTTCTTTTTTTTTTTTTAAGCCGGGTTTGCCGAGGGGTCACGTCTCTCGACAGATAATAATCGGGCGCGAGTACACTTGACGAATAATTTAATCCCGTGCGCGCTCGCAGGTGCCGCATTCTCGTGAAAGGTTATAAAAAGCACGCTTTATAATACGCCACGTATACGGCATAAGCGCATGACGTAACTTCGAGAAACGAATTCATTGTCAAATTGTACGAAAGCGAGGAGGACCACGGACCGTTGTCGCGGATCTGCCTTTCGGATCGTGAGATATTGTACAAGATACAGTGTCGTTTAAAGAAACCACATAGCCGAGAAGAGAAATGATAAAAATACTTTTTACGTAACCTCCATATCTTCTATGATACTTCGTTGTTCATGCGGAAGATTCCGCCATTGCTTATTGACAAAAGGCTAATTTTACGCCGCGCTTGCTCGAAATCGTGCCCTTGCTGCATTCGTTTTCTCCTCTCACTGAATTCTGTCTAATCGAATTCCTGAGAAAAGAGATCCTAAAGTATTTAATCTTTTATGTAATACGTCACGATATTTCTATTTGAAATATTTATTTTCTTTACGTCAACAACGCTTGACTGTATATCATTACATTTACAATCAGAGAAAAACATCGTAGTGGCAACTATAAAGATGACAACTATACAAGTTTTAAATATAATTATAAATCGCCTATAAATATAATTATGAACTTCCGTGAGTTGTTAGAGCGTAAATAATATATTTGTAAGGCAAACAATTGAAATGTAATAATCAACGAAATTAAAAATTGCTATTAACTTGGTTGGTAAAATACATTTCAATTGTTTGTGAATATATCTTTTCGTTTTATTATTACTAATCGGACGTTCATATAATTTATTGATATTTGATTTCTACAAAACAAGTTTTATATTTAATTTATTTTTTGATACTGTTGTGCATAATTTTTTACATAAACTGTTTTATATTTGCAATAACTATAATATTTATTCAACTATTTATAATAATTTTACGTATAAATATATAGTCGCTTTTATAGTTACTATTGTTATCTGTTATTTTCTCTAAAAAAATATTTATATTTTATAAACAATAAGAGTTTTATTTTAGAATGTACACAACTAATAAGAATTAGAAATT
Source organism: Atta colombica (assembly GCF_001594045.1). Lineage (NCBI taxonomy): Eukaryota > Metazoa > Arthropoda > Insecta > Hymenoptera > Formicidae > Atta > Atta colombica. The sequence continues at coordinate 79,343 of NW_017259375.1, forward strand.
AAATATCTGTAGCGGTCGAAGCTGGATCTTTAATGCATAAATAATTTAATATGAATTATATATATTTAACATTTTATATATATTTATTATTTATTACTCGTACATTTATCTCAATTAGCATCGTTTTAATTTACATAAGAATATCTGAATGATTTAACGGCGACAGAATTGTTCGCGAACTATTGATTAGCGATTCATCGTGGGTTATCCACGTTTTGTAAGCTGTATTTTATTTAATCGTCGCCATTTCGATGACACCGTAACCGTGCAATTATGACAGTAATGGGATATTCCCCGTCCATTGTCCACGATCGAATTGGTGCGCATTTCGTGGCCGTTTTATCGCTATTAGCACCTTTTACGTCTCGCGCGCGTACAATAGAGCGCGCGATACGGATTAAAGATGAGATGGTGCCGGCTATTTGCGAATTAATGTCGTCACTTTATAGGGACTCCGGGGTTGAACACCGCGACCTCGCGAGTAATTGGACGTCGCGCGAGTTGACACTTGGATCGTGACTCATCGCGTTGATCTCGCGGATTATCTCGCTCGCGCGAGATTATCCGCTCTCGATGAAGCCAGAATACGAATCATCGCGATTGAACAAGAAATTACGGGTATTACGTGATAATGACGTGTTAATACGAATTTAATGGCACGCCCGATATCGATCTCTCACCGATCATCACATGTTATCCTGGCGTGATCTCGAGTATTTTACGTTTTATTCTGTTAACGCAATAAGCTGCTATTATCCTTGAACGATGCGGCTCATGGCGTTTGACGATTTTGCGGGATAAAATGATCGCGTCATATCAAGTAAGATATTTTTCATTTTATCAATTATTTAAAGATACTAGAATGAAAATATTAAAAAATATCAATTACAAAGATATATAATATTAAAATAATTTTTTTCGCACGTAGTGTATTTTTTTTAGCTGACGCTTGATCTATGAATTATATGATTATGTCGAAACGAATCCTTACTTCACTGAACTGTCACACAAACCTTTCGCGACTGACGTTTTGCTCGTCGCATCGGACGGCGTCAACACGTATCGATGCGTGTCACAAAAATCGATGACGCCATCATATGGGTAATAACCGCGAAAAATCGAGGGGCGGAGACACCGATGACGTTCGTGTTTGTTGTGAATGTCGGAAAGGCGAGGATATTTCTGACCACGGTGAGTCATGTCGCCCACGCAAATCTCACACACGCGAATCACGACATGTCAAAGAACGAGGTGGAAAGAGAGAGACAGAAACACGTATACGTAATTTCGTATTCACCTTGCTGAGGCTGCACTCGCGTGTGCAGCCTCAGGCTGAACATTTTTTAGAATTAAAGATTAAGCTCCATATTCGCACCCCATATTTACCGCTAAGTATAGCAATTCGGTTTCCGAGTTTTATTCACGAGTTTTATCGCGATGATCGCAAACAATGTTATCTTAAGCTCAGAATCAAATGGTCTTAATTAAGACTAAACGTCAAATATGAATGCACAATAATGCAGAGTATTTCACAAATATCACAATAATGCAGAATATTTCACAATTATCATGATATTCTGATGATTAATTATTTTAATATAATTGATTAATTTTTTAAGAGATAATACAATATGTATAAAATATATTCTATTTCGCGATGAAATATTTCATTTTGTTTTCAAGATACATGTAAATATTCATACAAAAATACGTTATCAATTTATTGATAACGTAATCTAATTTGTAGATTGTAAATGGATAAGTTATTACATAAAAGATTATAGTAAAAGTAAAATTCATAAAAATAGATAAAATTAATGATTAGAATATATTAGATAAATTATTTGGAATGCTATATGATACACTTTGTAAGAGAAAACGAAATAATTTTGGCAACCATTTTATTCATCTTTAAAATGTAAAAATGTATCTGTAATGAGATTTCAGAATTGATAATAAATCGAGATACGTTTAGACAATAATTTTTATTCTGTATGAATATTGAGTCAATAATTTTATAATTTCTGGAAATTTTGTACATTTCTATCTTTGAACTTAATAATGGTTTACTCAAAGAGTTAATATTAATAAACTAAATAAATAATTAACGCAACAAATAACAAAACTGTATTTATATTTTACAGTTCAACATAGTTTCATCGCAAGACTCCGCTGTTGCACATTATATCGGTGAGTGACGAATTATATTTCATTTTAATTTGAGGTGATTCGTGAAAAAATTGTATGAGATATTTGTTCCTAGTAAAATATATAAAAAAATTTTACATAAAATATTTCACGGATCTATTACCTTGAAATGAATTAGAAATACTTATAATCCTGAATATTTATAGCTTGCTCATCTAATACTATAAAATCAATATTATTCAATATCGTAAATTAACGACAGATGATAAATCGGTACATATTGCGAACTTTAATCATTTATAATTTCAAAACTATTATGATATTTGTAAAATCATTTTTTGATATTTTGTATCAGATTTTTTATTATATTAGTCTGATATGTGAGATTCTCATTATTAGTCATAAATCAGAAGTCAAAAGGTAAAAATTGACGAATGTGATTGATCAATTTTCAAGCTTCTAGCCTCTGATTTATGGCTTATTGTAGAAGGCTCACATAAGACTAAGAGATTTCAATTTAATTTTATATCGAACAAAGTCAAATGAGATAGTTTTTCGCGCATTTGAATATTTTTCCTCTACGAAATTAGCCGTGTTTAGAGTTCGTCGAACTTCCATAGACTTACGTAGCGGTACCATAAGCCAGTGCACTTAGTGGCGTTAGATTCCCCAAGAAGATATTAAAAACAGCTGGGACGCTACGTTCGTACGATGCGACGTGTCGCTTACAAGCGACGAATTTATCGCCGTTGCCGCGAATTTAAGTGCCACCCTGCCTTCGCAACCGACGTCGTTTCGTCTCTTTCGATAAATAGGTCCCGGCATTCTGAGACGCGTTTAAAAAATTGGTCGGATAACGAACGTTCGCGTTCGTCGTATGTGCCTCTTTAGATTCATGAGAGCTCTTGCAAGATTATAAATTAATACCACTTCATACTTTTTTATTAACGACAAAGATAATTTTGTAGTGTTACACATCAAACATTGGGGTTATACTTCCTTAGTATTATACTACTGTACGAAGTACCATTTAACTATTTATTTCCTTATATTTTTGTAATTCAATAAAGGCAGAAGATCTAAAACTTTACTATATATATGTATTTAATCTAAAGAAATAACGAGGAAAACGAAAACACGAAAAAAATTTTTTACAGATAATTGGAATCTTGTTCTCTGCATTGGAATCTTATTCTTTTGAATATTGAGAGAGTGACATTCTTATTACATTAATATGTACATCAAAATTTTTCATTTTAATTGACAAAGAACTTATTCCATTTATTCAATCGCTTATGTATTGCGTATACCGCAATAACAGAGCCAGTCATTGTACCTCAATTATACATAAAACCTAATATATATACATATTGAAATTTTATTTTAAATTTATATATATTGAAATTTTATTTTGAATTTATTCCATTTATATCATTCACTTATATATACCGATAACGGAGCCAGTCATCGTACCTCATCACGATACAATAACGAATACAATGTCCGTTAATGTTTTGGAGACGTCAAGTAGATGATGTTGAGAAGAGTACGAAAAAGAGCATATATTCGTATGGCGAGTGGATGCTGCCGTATCATTACGTCACGCTACACCACACCACGGTACGCCACGCCACGCCACGCCACGCCACGCCACGCTACGCCGCGGTCACCAGATCAAAAGCAAACGAGGTCTCGAGCAGCACCTCGAGGACAATAAGGCGTTGAATACTCGTGGCCGCGACTCGATTCGCTAATTATCCGAAACAGCTTAAAGCGTCGTTCAAGAAAATACGTCGGCGATATCTGGGTCGATCCGAAAATAACTCCGATACGCATCCACCCGCCTCATCTCGCCCTTCTCTCGTTCTCGGCTGAATGAAACGCATCCTCAGCTCCTGCAGACATTGCATCGTCCTCCTCCGTTTCACGTTTCCTTTCATCTCGTTCTCTTTTTTTTTCCTTTCCTCTCTCTCCTTACCTCCGTAGCTCCTTCGCGACGATTAATTTGCGAGGCCGCTACTTCGGTGCGAGACTCGATAGCTCTTAAATCCGGCACCATATCTGCGACGTAGAAACCGCTTCTGGTAATGCACAACTCGATTGGGACCATTTGTAATGATGCAATTCGTGATTATCCTTTACGAGGCTGCAATTATTTACGACCGCGAGCGCGCGGCACGGCGCTGCGCCTTCCTCAAGCGCGTGAGTTATGCCGCGTGGCACTGCGCGGCGCGAGAATTACTTAATTTCCGACGTTGTCGATAAACCGTCTAAGACGATGTTAGAGAATATAATCGTGCCCTTCTCTTTTATTGCAATCGTCGAAATGCGCGAGTGCAACGTACACTGAGAAAAATGGTCTGGTTGGATTAAATAGTAATTCTGGTGGAAAAATGAACGAGTCAGAATTTTCTGGTTAAGTCTACTAAAATTCTAGTTGAGATAACTATTCTGATTGATATAATTATTCTGGTAAAAAATAAGAATTCTAATAGATTTTACCAAAAATATTGTATCAACCAGAATTCCGGTTATCTCAACTAGAATTCTAAATAAATTTAATCAGAAAATTCTGATTCGTCCATTTTCAACCAGAATTTTTTTTCAGTGTATTAATTTTGTCGCGTTGACAATTTCTTGATTTTGCCTCCTCACATTTGCGTTTTGTCTGTAAGAAGCAAATGTGAGAATCGATCGTTTAAATCTAGAACGTTAACGATATTAGGGAGTTTTTGTAATAACGTGAATTCAGATGCAGTTAAAGTCAGTGAACATTAAAGTCATGTTATCCTTTTTTTAATTGGTTGTTAAGAAGAAGAAAATCTGACCTTAGCATTCACCGTATCTGAATAAGCGGTATTACAAAAACTTCTTATTGAATGATACAATATTCCTAATAATAATGATAAACTTGGGAGGCGGTCCTTCATTGAAGATTTGCCAGCGATACCCAGACGTCCATTGTATTTTATAGTATTCCTAATACGTAAATAAATAAATTTTACGAGAAAATAGACCACTTTTAATTACAAGATTTTCATACATTTTACATTTTAATGACAAAATATTTGTACACTCTAAAAAAATCCAAACTGATATGTAACAGACTGAATTTTTAAAAGCCCCCGCTTGTCTTAGCTTTTAATATGACAGCTTGAACTTCCTAATGACCACTGGAAGGCATAGCTTATTGTTAGCGCTCAATTACTTGGACATAAAATTTACATACGCTAGCATTAAAGTGGCGCCTACATTGAGATTTTAAGACGTAAAGTTTAATTAAGTCTTAAGCTGTAAGAAATTAACCAATCATAATTGATTATTCTCCTAACATTCGACCGTAATTGGTCAATTTCTTACGGCTTGCGGCTTAAAGCTTAAGTTTTACGCCTTAAATCTCATTGCAGATACCGCTTAAGAGAGTTATGTTTCACGCACGTGAAATCATTAAAGAGGATACTCGGTGTACAGTAGTCGTAAGGCTTGACAGGGCGCGCACGTTAGTCATGAATTCTTCCTGAATTATAGCACCACTTTGTCCACTCTGGGAACTGTCTATCTTCCGTAATAATCGTCCGTACTTAAATACGACGTGAGAGCGAAAAGAAGACCCGCTGATTCTTGCCCGGCGATATGTCCCGCTCGCAGTTGCATCAGGCATTCTTTCTCCATTTTTATCGTTACTTCCATACCGCCTTTTTTCCACGCCCGTTTTTCCTCCTCCTGTCACTTATGCATCTCATGTGTTTCGTCGTTTTATGTTCACCCTCATTCGGGGACGCGGATCGTTTTGCCGCAATTAGTTTTGCTGCTCGCGCGCCTCTAAATCGGGCTGTGATCGTAAATTCACGCTGACACCGACCCGGAATTCATATACGTTGAACGATGCACCGCGGAAAATTGGAGCCTACACAACAAGATCTCGGGGTGGCCGGCGTCAAAAAATTGATGGAAATGCGTTATATAGCGAAATTGCAATTTCGGATATTCTGGCGGTCACGCGTGTATTGTTTGGCAAAGACCGCTGTTCAATGCGATTCGCACTTTCTTTATGCTGTATGTTTATCAATATTTTTTCCTTCAATTTTTCATGTAAAAGTTGTTAAAGAAAAACTTTAAAGGGGAAAATTTTTTTAATATGATTTTATTAAAATCAAATTTGAAGCTTTCAGGGTTTAATTCAAGGACACTTTTAGTAATTCATACAAAAAAAATTAATTTTTTTTCAACATGTACGTTATGTAAAGCAACATCTGATCTCAGATGCTGTCGATAGTATAGAACTAAATAAATTTCAATGAATGTCTTCAAATTTGATGTACATCGCAATGTATACAGGATCTGAAAGAGTCGAAGTCAATTTTTTTTTAAAGCTTTGAGTTTAATAGTCATTTAATAATAATAATAATTATTATTAATAATATCTGTAAATATAACTTGAATAGAACTTATCTCATGCAATAAATGTGATTGCCAAATGGAATTCTTTTTATTATACATATACACTGTAACTTTGCGAATATTTGTGTAATTAGGAAAATTTTGCTAGCCGATTTTGATGGATCTACGTGTTCATAACGCGCTGAGAGTTCGGTCGTTGACGTGATGTTACACGGATAATAGTTCGCTCGTATTCAAGAAGGCGGCCTGTGAGAAATTAATCTCGGCATTATATTGCCATGGCGACGTCTGACTGCCACTTTATTTCGGACTTTTGGCCCGACCTACTCGCAACAAGTATATCTGGCTGCCGAAAGTGTTTAGCACCTTCTTGTGCACTATACTTGTATACTAGTCTATAATCAACAAAACGTCATATACCGCGAAATGATGTCTCATCTGACTCGACTCTATATTCATCTTGGTATCCAAAAGCCTCATGGTGTAGATATATTATCGTTGAACATTTTTCCTGCATTATGTTTCTATGAAATTGCGATTCTTATAAACGGCTCAACTTGGGATTTTTTTAGAAGCAGTGTTACATTCAAATTTTATATAAAATGTTCTGTACACTGATTCGTTCAACATACACCAAAATCTTCCACCGGCGGTAATCAAGATGTTATCGAGGCTTTCGAGGATTTCGATTGATTGACGTCCCCGTAATTACAGGAAAGGCACGTGTCGCTTCACCAAATATAAAATTAGTTCTGACTTCAAGATATCGAGAGATATCGCGCTTTCACACGCTCCTTTCTCACGCCCCCACGTGTAACTTCTTTCGAAATTCCGGCGATATACGCGTATAGATTTTGACAAGCAGACCTGATAACGATGTAATTTCATCTCTTATTATTATCGCGACAGATCGCCACTCGTCCGATCAGAACCGGTATGATTTCGGTGAGTTGAAATTTCGATGTTCTACATGCACACAAATTATTTTTATTGTGTTTATTTGTGAAATCTGAAAATGTATCATTGAGAACAAGTTTATTAACAATAAATGTGTGTAATAATATTGTTCATTTTAAATATTATACACGCTTAAATATTATTACGCTTTTGCGATGCTACTGAAATTTTTCAGAGGAAATCTTTTAAAATTATATCGTCATACAAAAAGAATATTAATTAGAAAAATAATTTGTATATGATATAATATGATATAATATGTTTAGATATACATATGGATTGAAGATAATGAGATCGTAGTTGAATTGTCTCACTCTATCAATTCGCCTTATTTGATAAAAAAAACTCGAATTTAATAAGAACATATTTGTTAGAAATAAGATTTTTGCTAAATATATCTGTTGTAAATAAACTCGTGCCACTTATTAACTAAAATTGATAAGAATTCTTCTTTAATTTCGTTTTAAGTTGACAAAGTTATTAAGCAGAAAGCCCCATGATTGATCCAATAATGGACAGTGAATCAGAGTGACACACTAAAAATGTATCTTTATAGTTCTTTTTTCAGGCTCTCGTAGTCTTTTTTTGTAATTTCCTTTTTATGTTTATGTATAACGATCTTCTCTTGTATGATTGTACGATAAAATTCGCATTGTATAAAATATGTATAATTCAGTACAATTCAGTATTATTCATCAATCTCTAGTACATCAATATCTAGTACAATAAAGAATTGTACAATTCAGATTACTTTATCTCTATTAGAAAATTAATTTAAATAGACAGTTATAGCCAAGGCGTCTATTAATTTCAAAGATAAAACTTCATGCGTATTCTATAAAAATATACTACTTAAATGTTTAATGAAAATACACTAAATCTATAGTATCAAATTTAACTTAATGTGAGTTGCTCCTATTCATATTGTTATTTTACAATGGTTATACCTGATACTATTTATATTTGACGCTATATAGTGTCAAATTTAATTATCATTTTAGTAAAAAATAAGATTTAGTAGGAGCAGTGACGACTCACATTAGGTTAAATTTGACACTGTAGGTTTAACAATGTATTAGAAACATACATTTAAATTCTTGAATCTTCTAAAATTTAATATAAAAATTCCATTAGATGGGGGAATTTAATACATAAAATCCCAATAAATATTCCACAATAAAATATTCTACAATATAAAATTCCAACAATATATATTCTTCAGTGAAATAATTATATTAAGAACATAAAAAGATATTTCATACAGCTCAAGAACTTTAATGCACACCACACAACACACACACACACACACACACGCGCGCGCAGAAGTGAAATTTTGCTAAATATTATAAAAACTGCGATATTGCAAACTTTACTCTTCATATCTGTACTAAGCAATTTATTCGTGTAGCAGCAATGGAGAGGCAAGGGATGAGCCGTGATCGTTACAAAAACACCCTCGGAACGGCCGGCTGCTGTCCGTTTGATTCACCGTTTCCTGCGATCGTCGTATTTTTGTCCGCGCGTGCCTCCACTTCGTTTCTTTCGATGCTGTCTCTCGCCTCATCCTTTTTCTGTGCTTTCTCAGCCCTCCCCCCCGCGCTATCTACGACCCTGTCGTATTTTCTTACGCCTTCAACCCTTTCTTTTTTTCACGACGCTCAGCCCTCCCACGCGACGCGTGAAGAAAACATCTCGTGTATCCGTATGCGTGTCTATGAAAGGGCACGCGCGCGTGCGTGGAGGTGAACCTTACGTAGGTTTAATGAGCGCTATTATGACCTAGTTGCACTCGACATCACGCACATAAATCCTCGCGGTACATTAATCCTCAAGAATCTCGAACTCTCCCAAGTGGTATCGCGTGCGAGCAGACGAAGCTACGGAGAATTTATTAATCGTTCAAAAAAAAAAAAGCTGAGTCCCCTCTGTGCGGAAGAAGGATGATCGTACACTTCCGGAAGCGATGAGCGTGAATTGCTGCTGCGACGCGAAAAATTAAGAGATCGGTGAAAAGATTTCTTCGTCGCGTTCATAAATAAGTGGATGACTTGAAATTTCTTGAAATGTGTAGACACGTTTATTGTATGTATCTGTTTAATTATTATTTGATCATTAATTAATATCGTTATTATTTGTTAATTATATTAATTCTTAGACCTTTTCGATATGACATATCCAGCTTTTCTCCAATGCTTTTTTTAATTGTTTATAACTTTTTTATTAATCTTTAGATAATGGGATATATATTTTTGAAATTGTAGAACTTTTCCTTGAGTACAATTTCTTATAATTCATTATTTTATTGTATTATATTTCTGTCATACATTTAATACTTACATTATATTCCTTAATATATATGTCTGTCTGGCATTTCGATTAAAAAAAATTTTACTATATGTTTATTTTTGAAAGTTGTAAGCAATGAAATTAGATCGGATATATCATACACCTGTGTGTTTTCATATTCTCTAAAACTTTTAGAGTAAATTTCATTCTTAAAGATTGAAAATTAAGACTCTTTTTTTTTTAAGATCCAATTTTCACTTTTTAAAGTGAAATTTCACTCCAAAGAATTTACAGAATAGTAAGGTGTTTAAAGATTAAATATTAATCGCAAATTATCTCATTAAAATCTTGTATACGCGTAGATTGGATTTGGAATTTTTAAGATGCTTCTGATATCTTCTAAAAACTTATTCCAAAACGTTATCTAATTATCTCTCTATTTCATTTCATTTCTCTATGCTCTGAATTTAATTTAATTTTAAAAATCATATACTTCTTCGAATCTCCTTCAAACGAGTCTCCAAGCACTACAAAGTTACATGGTATACAACGTGTGATCGTGTAAAAAAAAAAAATAAATGAAAAAACAAAAGGCATAAGCGTGAAGAAATACAAGAAAAGGTGAAAAATAAATCTACGCTACCTCGCTTCTTTATCTCTCGTCATCGCTTTCTCCCTGGATGGCGGCGTGATTTACGCTTGGGTTGTCTTCCTTAATTAGGTTAAGGCTCTTTGGTCCTGCTGTTACTCGCTCGCCAGAGAGGAAGACGAGAAAGGAGCATCAGTGCTTCCGATTCGTCCACGAAATTTACTTCGGCGCGCTTCGTTTAGTGTAAAACATTCGTGGTTCGTTACAGCGACTGAAAGACCGCGGAAACTTTACAGAGCTCTACTTTACAGAGCCTAATTAATCGCCTTTCGTTAGTATCCTTTCGTCGCGCTTGCCGGCCGTTATTACGCTTCATTGGTAGTTTTGCGGAGCCTCTTAGTGAGGAAGAGAGAAAGAGAGATGCTTAACGAAGCGTGACACGGTAACCGACGACGGTTTAAATAGTAACCGCCTTCTACGCCCTGGTTGGTTAGCCGTTGCGTACTCGTAGCCACCGAAGGCTGTTCTAGGCCGTTTGGTAGTAACTGTTAGGCAATACTTCTTGTGCACCGGTTACCTTAAGCGTTCATCTGAGCGTGCCCGTTGTCCTTGCGAAGATTCGAGCCACCGTGTATCTCCTCGAAAAGCACACACACGACGACGTAATCGCCGTTGATCCGTGAACGTAAGAAGAAAAGAAAGTAACGAGCACCGTAATCACCGAGACGAGTAAAGAGTTATTTTCTTCTCTCTTTCTCTCTCTCTCTAAAAGTAATTTCTTTTTTCTCACGCATCATCGAAAAATACAACGATCCGATATAGCGTTCATGCATTTGCAGTCTGGATTCTTTGTAATGAGTTCGCTTCGCGCGGATCGAAGTCGAATATTCTCTTACTGAAAAAAATTTCTGGTTGAAAATGAACGAATCAGAATTTTCTGGTTAAATTTACTAGAATTCTAGTTGAAATGATCGGAATTTTAGTTGATACAATATTTCTGGTGAAATCTATTAGAATTCTTATTTTAACCAAAATAATTATATCAATCTCAACTAGAATTCTACTAATAGATTTAACCTGAAAATTTTGATTCGTCCATTTTCCATCAAAATTATTATTTAATCCAATCAGATAATTTTTCTTAGTGCTTTAATGGTTCCATTATTAGATATCAAGTAAGCAATGTAACCTAATTCCTTAAGTTGTACAAAATGACATTTTGTTATTTTTAACTTCTATGTGTGTCAAAATGTAAATCAATTCATTTTGTAATAACTTAGTTTCAAAGTAAAAAAACGTTCATAATAAAGTAATGCACTTAACAAATATTGAAAGATTTCAGAAACCTACGAGCCTTAGAAATTTGCTTAAACTATAGTAGGTACTTTCTGATTATAAGTTTTCTTAGACAAAAGCATAAAAGAAAGATAAATTTGCTATCATTTAAAAGTTGCTATTTTTCAGTCTAATCGGATTGAAAAGTCTTCTTTATTTATTCATTTTTTAGTAACTACTACTTTTATACAGAATAATGATGAATTAATTGACGTAAAGGAAACACATAATTCGCAAATATGTATGTTGCAAATTGCATAATTTTTTGGAAAAATAATTTTTGTATTTTTTTTACATCAGTTGGATTTATCTCATTATTCTGTGCATTCAAATAATATAACATACTAGAAATTTAAAATATTATGGTCGAAGGCTAGATTCTAATATATGCAAGTAATATATAATATAAATTAGTAATTCAAGATTGAATTATTTAAAGCGATGAAGATCCAGCTTCGACTGTAATAGGCATTTTAAATTTCTAGTATTGATTATTTTTCTTACACATGCGGTCTAAAATAAAGTTTCTTAATATTATAACATGCTATAGTTTAAGTCAATTATCAGAAGACCAAAAAATCCGTAATTTTGTACGGAGTTCTTTGAGTTCAAATTTAATACTTTTTTTAATTAAACTGTTCAATTCATTCAGCTTCATTATTTTAATTAAATTAATAACATATTGGAATATATAGAAACTGTGGCGACCTATATAGAAATGATCAAAAATAATTCAAATTTGACTTAATGAATTTAACAATCTGTGAGTGAAATTCATATACATTTTTCGTACGTGTTTTAATACGATTGACGCCACCTTTATGGCGCATTAGGTCGTAACTCGTGATACTTCGCTGCTTGATTTACGCGATACGACGGTGCCATTTTTATTAATTCACAGGGTAAAGTACGCTGTCTCGGCAGTGCGATTTAGTAAAGGAGACGACGCGTTATTTCGCAGTAACGTGAAATCTCTACAGCGCTACGCGTTCGGGATAAAAGCAGCGACGGAGGTGGGTGCCGAGACGTGCCATTGCTCTCGCGAGGGAAACTTCGAAATTTATTAACTTGTAAGGTACGTTCTTGCACCGGGCAACACAGCCACCCAGAACTCAATAAAATGTACTTTCGTTACTTTCACGCAGTCTCTTTTTCCTCCCTGTTCTCCACGCCGTTCCGGCGTACGCTCGTTTATTTGTTGGCTGCGTGATAAAACTTCTCTCTCCTTTGTCTCTATCTCTTTCTTTCTTCTCCGTTTCTTCTCGTTCTTGCGCATCTCTCTCTCTCTCTCTCTCTCTCTCTCTTCTTTTCTCTCTACTCGGGATCTTTTCATTTAAACTGTTCACCGGTCATAAGAAATAATGCTGGAAAAAGTCCCCTCTCACTCGACTCAGTTACGAGATACCCTTTTTAACGATCGCACTTAACCGCGCCTTTTGACGCTGACGTACGACGTACACAATATTCGCGATTGCAACGGGAATTAAGTCCGATATAAAAATGTAGTCCCTTTGGTGGCTGATTGGCGGGATGTACGTAGGTACATCGTATACGTTTCTTCGCGCTTTATACTGTCCGAGTTACGAGAATCTCATATCTCTCCTGGCGAAAAATAAAAATCGGAGTGTATATAAGTCGAATATAAGGGAAGAGCGACAGAAGCATAAACGAAGCTTCTAGAAGGCGAAAAATAAGATAGTAAAATGTAAAAGAGGTGTTTACGTTTCTTTTATTTTTTGTTATCTCAATTTTTGCCTCTTAGAAGTTTCATTTACATTTCTGTTAATCTCCTCTTATATTCGATTTATGCTTTAATTTTTGTTTTCGTCATGAAAAGAATCATTTTGTTGAAATATTTAACAGTCCAACAGAATTATTTTTATATCTGTATGTAGCTAAATTTTTAGATACTTCAGCAAAATTATTCTTATCATCCTTTTTTTCTTTTTGCGAATCTCATGAAGCAAAAAAGAGCAAGAAAGATTCGGTCACATCAGCGATGTGTAACAAACGTCGTGTAAGATCAGCACAAATGTGCTCTCTTAAATTTTTTGGAGTAAAATCTCATTCTAGAAAGTGAAAATTGAACCAATATATATTGAAACAAGAGCTCAATTTTCAATTTTTAGTAAGTAAGATTCACTCTAAAAGCTTTAGAGAATACGGATGTTCTAGGATGCGCAATCATCCATGTCTAAGATTACGTAAGTCTGCATCGTGGAAGGTCGGCAACGAGTATCGCTTTTCGAATTGTGTCCTCGCTCGACATCGGCGGTCAGAAACCGGCCGTAATAATGGTAGCGCGTAATACGCTTTTCGCGATTCCGTAAAGTATGATCAGTATGTACAATGGCGAATGGTGACACGGTCTATGGTCAACTATAAAAGACATCTGTTCGCTTTTAGAGTCTCCTTTATACCGGCATACGGTGACGTCACTCTTCGCACTGAGATAAAACGAGATGGGACGTCTACTTCACTCCGCTACCGCGAGTCGCGTAACACCTTGCACTCTTCTTTGTACTCCTTCCCTTCCCCGTTTTTCGCTCCATCCCTTCTGTTTTTCGTGTGGAGCCATCGAATTCTCACATTGACTGACGCGGGTGTTATACGATGGGACTTTAACGAGTGTTCGTCTAATCGTCATGAACCACATTTCGAGGAAAGTCTCACGCGAGACTGCTTTTGGCACGGTTATTGCCATGAACATCATTGTCGTTCGTAAATCATTTACTGCGCTCGTTTCGATGCGTCCGTGGTAACTAGGTACAATAGTAGTCAAGAAGACGATTCGATCGAATCTATTTCTAGGTAAAAATCGATATTTATTTTTTACTTATCTACAATTGTTTCTTCTTTTGCGATATTCGTTTATAGCAAAAGATTTATCAGAATTATAATATAATTTTTGAATAATGTAGTATCTAAAATTCTACAATATTTGATTTCTTTAAGACTCAGTTTTTATCTTTCACTATCCATCATTGCTTGTTTTCGCAACATTTTCTCATAGCAAAAGAATTATATTCATTTTAAATAATGCATATTCTTTATAATTCTTTAAACCATTTTTTCTTACTAAATTTTTATCTTGTTCTCATTAAATGTTACATTTAATTGATTCTTAAGTGATATTATTTCATTAAGTGTTATCAGTTTCAACCCTTCAATTTCATTATATCTCTCTTGATTATTATATAATTTTAACTTTGTTGTACTGATCTTGATTATTGTTATCTTAATTATCTTTGGAATTTTAGGTAGACTGCGAGTAAAATTGTGAGTAAAAGTAAAGCTGTGATAAAAGTTAGTTAAGTTTATGTGTCAACCTCGTTTGTTACTTGATTATAATCTACACTCGTCTGTTCGTGTCTGCTATTGGCGGTTGAATCTCTTATTATTCTTCACCTCTTATTTTAAAACTTTATTAATCCGTGATCTTTCCTTCACGAAGCTACTTTGACATTCGATCTCTCTCCAAGCGTTTTAAACTTTTAAAGGGATAATATTATCTCGCCGAATGATTGATGCAGCCTTTCGGTAGATTTACTTTAAATGTCTAATGATAAAGTGATTATATTATCTCGATGCATTCATTACTGTGACTTCTGAATTTTGATAAATAGGTATAATTTACTTGGATGGAAATAGGTATAATTTACTAGATGTACTTGGATTTGTTATCTTGTATTTTTCTTTTTGCCTAACTCTTTAAAGACCAGAGCTTTCTAATAAACTAATTTATAAAAGATCTTGTTTTCTAAGAGTTTTCGGGATCGCTTTGAGTCTGGCCTTAGAATTTTAAAATTCAAACTTCAAAGAAATAATCATATTATCGTGTAATTTTTAGGAAGTTCTTGGTTTAATATTTACAATTAAAAATTTCCTGAAATTGATTTTTATGATATGTAATAAAATTATTTTTTTTAAATTTCTTTATCTCTCAGAATATTGAAGCTACCATTGGATCATTTTGAATTTTTATTTTTTATTTTAGATTCGAATAAAGTGTTATCAGATTATCTCATAGATTAATAGTGAATTCGATTGGACGCACTCAGCGTGTAATTGTGCATTACAGCTGTCGTACACAAAATAACGTAAAGATATATAAAGATATATTTGTATATAAACATAGAAATTGATTAAATCGTGAATACTTAATATATTTTATTGTACTATTAAGTAAAATATGTATTTCATAATTCGAAGTATTTGCATTTCATTTTTATATTCAAATTAAATTAATGTATAATAGTTTCATTATGCATCAATGCGCACTAATGCTTCCAATCGAATTCGGCATAAGTTTCATACAAATCGAACGAGCAATTTATAGAATAAAAGGGGTCCCAAATAGAATCGCCAGAATCCACAAAGAGTTAATCAGTTCATTTGTTCCGATTCTGTTTTTCGTTTTTACAAGATTAACAGATACGCATGTAAGTATATACATTGAAAAAAAATATAGTCAATTTTAATAAATATTTAGTTGAATACTGCCAATATTTATTAAATATAAAGATATATTTATTCGATACAAGAAATATTAATTTGATTTAACAATCATTTTTTTTTATTGAACAAATATTTACTTACTGTAAGTAACTTTAGTTGGCAGTATTGAACTAAATATTTATTAAAATTAACTATATTTTTTGTCAGTGTAATAAGACTTTCATGAATTTTTGTTATTGGATTTGGAATACTATGCAGTCAGAATAGCGACGATATCGCCATACACTGAGACGTTTTTAATGACAAAAAAATAGATAATTATAAATGACAGTGGTTGAGCCAATCTTGAAGAATCGTTTGCGATCTCGTAATGACGCGTTGCAAGATTTCGTAAGGCGGCGTTAACGTCTTCCGCCGAGGAATCGATCGAGCCAGCCTAGTCGCACGTTGGCGCGATGCCAGCACGGGCATCCCGACGCTTCCCGAGATGGTGGACCGAGTCCGACCGAAGGCAAGCGTCCCGGCGTCGGCGTCGGCGTCGGCACGTCGGACGTCCGTCAGTGCGCGTGTGACATGGCTGCGAAGCGCTACGACGGCGACCTAAACGACGCCCTCCACCTCGCGATGTGAACACACCCGCCCGCGACACCCTCGTCTGCGATCCTTGCGCGATTCCTCGCAGCGGTATATCGATACCCAAGCCAATGAGGAGATGAGTCACAGTGATCGAGCTACACAAAAGACTACAGTCTCGATAATGCAAACGATCATCGTGTGATTGATATCGATACGTCAGAAACCAGGAAGAGGAAATCAGTCGTAGGGATCATTCATAGAGAAATTCCTTTATTGTTCTTTTACGTTATCGTTATCATCGGTGCCACACTATATTTTCTTATCGGTGATTGCGGAAGTTCTTAATTGTTTGGAGATTATTCATGTAAATAGAAATAAAAGACGATTTCATCCACGTGATGAAAAATCAGGACGAACGTTGTTTCACAGATTTCTTTTGAGGCTCGATCGATTATCATGTCGGGTCTCTGATCGAGCTGTTACGACAATACGGTGATCGCGGTATCGGGATATTGAAACTTGAAACGTGTGGACAGGAACAGGCGGAACGATGTAAGAAAAAAGTGCGAGGTGACCCGAATCCGTACAAAATGGCAAATCGAAAGGGTTGATCCTCAGCAAGTGCGATCTTGTCTCGCGCGTATAAAGCAGAACGTAACCATTCCCACAAACAGACGAAGCTGCATTCCCTCTAATCTCGATCGCGGTGAAAACAGTGGGCGAACTGTTTTCGAAAAATTGTATATAAATGCACGCACAGAAAGCGTGCATTGTCAGCGCATATCTATTCCTAATCGAACGTTAATCACTTTAATTAATAAGATTCGCCACATTTAGTGCTGCCTCTCGTTCTCATCTCGTGGCGCCAGAGTATGAACTATAAACTGTTACGCAGACAGTCAAACTCTCTTGAAATGCTTATATCAATATACATCACCAAAGCTTTGAGTGTCTCAAATTATATTAATCCAAGTTTCCTCGACGATGAGGCATAACGCTTTGAGCAGAAACGTGGACGATCGAGGATAATCCTCGGAATCGCGATCGATGATCGATGATTAACTCGGACATTGCATGTAATACGGCTGCGGGCTGCACGTCAAGATAATTTCCTCTCATGTCTAACTAGGATAATAATTCGTCGCGTTGCGAGAAGCGCAGAAAGAGAAAGAGAGAAAGAGATAGAGAGAGAAAGGAGGGAGAAAGAGTGCATGTGAATGTGCGCGCTCGTGCGTGTCTATGCGCGAAGTGCATAAAGCGACGATGGGATATCGGTGAGATCACGAGGTCACCGCAGAATGCCTGAGCCGAGGGCAAAGCGCTGTAAACACTGTGACGGTACGGTACGCGTGGCTAGCTGGACTGCAACACGTCATGATGAGTGGTTACCTCGCTGACCCTTAACACACCTCGATCGCTTGCGACTAACATCTGTGTTGACTAATAAAGAGTGTTACGTTTGAGCCGAGATTGCGTTTCAATCCCATTAACCTCCTACCACTATTGTGTTCGTGTAAGAATTACAGAACGTCGCTTCGTCACGTCGAGTTTTACGCGAAGTCGTCGAGTATGTAAGTCAAGCGGCCAAGTTACTTGCGGAGCGTATCTGAGGCACATTCCGCTTGACTTGCTTCTTTGCACGACTTCGTCATTAACTCTCCATAGCTGATGGTGGATTTATTGGACCTACTCTCAAATATAAATCTTTTTATAAAAATTTCAAATAATCAAATTTTTTTTATGCCTGCGAATTTATTCTTATTAAAATAACTCAATATTCTTTCTTTTTTTATACAAGTTATATAATATTGCCATTTTTAGCTCCTTGAAATTAATTAGTGCCTTTTAATAAACGTAATTGAATGGGTCTTACAGATCCGGCATCAGTAGCTGTATTATTTGAATATCGATTCTAGAGAATTAAATGTTATATCACACGTGTACTGAAAGCAATATGTTGATAATTTTTTAAGTTGAATTGAGATAAAAGAATACAATTAAATTTATAATGAGAATTATATGTACCTAATTTAAGTTATTTTTAATCATTTTTATAGGCCGTCACTTCTCCTACGCAATATATCATTAATTTAACTAAAACAATGGAGTTAAACGATTGAAGAAAAATATATTAAATACTATTTACTTTAAAATTAATCAATTTAATCACAGAAATTAAACATAATTATTTTTTTCACATGTTTTATTTTAAAATAATTCACACACACTTGAAAATTAAAAATAACAAATGTTATTTAGGGAATTTGTTTAAATTTGATCTTTCTAGTGTTTAATATATTTAACAATAAAACTGAGAAATGGAGAATTTTAATAAGCAAATTAAGTATCATTTAATTTGTTAATCGTTTATCATGTAATTGTTAGCAAACAACTTGACTTAATTCTTCATGTTAAAAGTCAGTGGAACTAAAGTGAAGTTTTTCACAAACGCAAAGGATACCAATTGGGATAGTACTATTTTATTTGTGGGTCATTTATTCCACGACTGCGACCGGACATTTGGACCAGGCTTGAAGCAGACCGAGACGAATGAATGCACGAAGCGCATTCCGGATCGGACGGCGACCACGTCCAACTGCACTCCTTCCCCTCTACCATCTCGTTCTCTTCCTCGGGCTTTTTCTCTTCATCCCTCTGTCCTCATCTTGTCCTTTTTTTCCTCGTCACCTCTTGCACTCCATTCTGCCAGTATTTTTACCCACGGTTATTCACCCTCTTATCTGTAGACGCTTGATGGTTATCCACCTGTACTGTAACCATCGGTTTTTACACCAATCGCGCGTGATTTTATCGCGCAGTCTTCTGAAAGTTCTGAATATTATTATATAGAATTTACACGCGAAGAAGTCTCTGGTCTAGAAGAGTTTTTAGGATAAAGGCTTTATTTAAAAATCGGATTTAAAATCAAGATCTTAGTGCCGAATTAGTGGTTTATTTGAATTTCTTTTGCGATTAAATCTCCCCTATAAACACCGAATTCTATAAGTATGCTAAGGATCGCTAAGATTCCTGGTATTGACCTACTTACTTTCCTCAACATCATCGGTTTTACGTCGAGAACGCGTTCGCTTTCTTTACTGCTGCTGCATCTGTTGATAGTTTAAGAAACACCGTCGCAAAATACAGCCAGACATTTGCCATAAGTGTCATAGTTTAAAATGCACATCGTTCTTTAACTAGGTAAGGGACTGTCGTTTCCAAGGAAGAAACTTCATGGATGACAAATGACCGTATTTCCGTGGACTCTTCGAAGAGCTAATTATATACATATGTAGGATGTACGCTAAATCGATTTTCTCGATAGTCAGAAATCTATGTCAGAAAGCTTTCAGCCAAACACAATGATATATGATGTTGAAAAGATTTTTCAAGAATTTCTTTTCACTTTTATAGGGAAACTTGTTCTTCTAATTAAGTGTTGATTTTTTTTAATTTATATTTTTTTTAATTTTAGCTATATTATTTATAGAAATAGATCAACTCTTATTTTTGTAAATAAATCAACTCTGTTACGTGTAAAAATTATATCTAATCTATATCTACAGATATTTTTTTAAAGAATTTCAGATGTTTTATGAAGGTCCTTCTTTTATTTGATAATTCTAACTTTTATCAATGAGTTTTCTATAATAATAAGCCATTACCTAAGCTTTAAATTTTCAACCCTAAGAGTCACAGTCGAATATGAGAAGAATAATCAACCATGATTGGTCCATTTTTTATGGTCTAGGACTTAAAGCTTAGGTAGGTAATGGCTTATTGCAGAAAACCCATAAAATTCTCGCACGTTCCTGCAAACTTATTTAACTTTCGTCTTGTATGTGCTTGTCAAAAATTTTACGTCGACATTCCACGAACATAAAACAAACGAATCGGCTCGTTTCGCGAATATAGAAACGATGATGTGATTTTGCTGAAAAAGTTGAAGGTTACATGCTTAAGTTTTGTCTCATACCGAGTACGTAATATATCGTTCATTTACATCCATCTTTTCTCGTATTTAAAAGAGAAATGATAATCGAGTGAAACGAAATTCTATTCTCGTTTTATTGAATACTTTTTTTTTATTTTCTTGTCTTTTGATATCGCGCAGTTACATAATGTATGATTTATTTTTACATTTTTTTTGCGGTGGTCACCGAATTCGCGATCAATAAGTATAAAACTGTCGGTTCTCGTGGGCGTTGACAATCGCATGATCGCGCGATGGATCGCTCGAGTCGGACAAGACGATCGATAAATCTTGATCTAAATTTATCTTCCTCACAGGAACATGTTGCTCGTAATCCACGTTGCTTTTTTCGATTTATGGCCAGCGCCTTCCAGTTACAGCTTTACAGCTTCGCGCTATTGCATAAACACACATTATCGTATGCTATTTTGTAAATTCATGGCAATTATTCAGCCACTATAGTGATCGTTGTAGCGTTCTCGAAGGTTTTGTCTTGACTAAAAATCTTATAACACAGCCTGTCATGAGTTCGTCAAAATCATACGAGAGAAAAACGTACTATCTCGCTTTAAAGGACTGCGCAAAATAAAAGGAGTAAATATGGAACAGAGAGAAAAGAAACAGGAAATAGGAAAAGAATAGAAGAATAGAGAAATATCATTAAGGAACAAAACTATTCTGCGTTAACAATACGTTTGATATTAAATTCTCTATTCCGTTTCCTATTTCCTATTCCTTTTATTTTGCTCAGTTTCTAACTTTATACTGTCTCACTTTACACATAAAATGTAATAATATACATTTACGTATATACAATGTAAACAATCTATGAATCACCATGAAGCCATTTTCTTCGTCATGAACTTATAAAATTTCTATCTCATTTATATATTTTTATTTATTGACACTAAAATTATCTGATTTATAATAATTTTGATATTTTACATTGCTTGTATTGTTTACATGAAAAAATTCGTATTTATGTAAAAATTTCATGTAAATATTATCTTGAAATATACAGCATACTCTCCTCTAAAGGTCATCGATATTTTAATTGTGAATTTTGATAGATAAATATAAATCTGCAAAAATAAGTAAAATACAACACTTTTATGATGATAAAAATTCGTTGTTGAAGTTTTGACAGTTACCTATATTAGAATTGTTTATTATTTTTATACAATCTGGAACAATAAAAAAATTTGCTCTATTTTTTAAAGATCCCTGCCGATGAAAGAGTTAAAAGAGATAAAAACTCCTGTTGTCGGCGAAAAATTAATTAAACAATGAAACAATTTATATGCACAGATAAACAGATATTTTTTTCTCTCATAGAATTTTGACAAAATTATTCGTGGCCAGATTCTGTTATATAAGATCTCTAGTCTGGACATGTCTTTGCAGTTTAATTTTTGGACGGCATGCCGGCGTAAGTCTAACGCCAATCTCACTACGGCATAAAAACGATTCGTAGATACGCGAATGGCTCATAAACATCAGGTCGAGCAGCTGTCGATTGAAAAACATCGGCTATATTTAAGCCTGACTGCGTTGGGCATCCTATGGCCAATCTTGACAATAGACCGAACACAAATTCATTCCGCTCAGTGCTTATATGGATGTGTGCGTATAATCGGAACACAGATGTGATTAATCGTTTCCTAAATCCGACGCTCCAACCCGGCCAGCGAAGCAGTCAATAGCAGAGCCAGGAAAGAATGCCGCGTCCAAATATTATGAAAGTAGGTCTAAGAATTTCGGGACATTGACGGGCGGCGCCGCCCACGTCATAGATTTAAATGGCTTTTAAAAATCAACTCTTTTAAGCGATTTCGAATTTACTGTGTAAACATTATAAATCTAGGCTAATCTAGACGAGGGCGAAATTACAAACGTGCGCTAACAAGTGGACCGTACATCAATTTTATCCATTTCCCGTCATTATCATCGCCGCCAGTCGTTTCTGTCGCGATTGTCACAGTTTATGTTTTTTTTTGGACAAAAATCGTTATAGATCTCGTCCAGCGTGGTCGACCTTCGCAGGATTCGCGATAGATTGGTTCGCGGGATGAGAATTTGGCAGGTTGCGGTTCTGGACGACTCTTACGATTATTTATCGGCACGGTATGCGCGAAACGTGGGCGCTGGTCCCCTCGCTGCTCCACCTCTTTTCCGTTTTCTGGCCGGACTCCAAACGGCAGCGACACTCTCACACCTATAGATTTATTTCTCATACGACGGCTATACGTGTTAACGCGTCTACCATACTGACGCTCCTGAGTGGAAGTCTTACGTGCGAACGCCTACGCATGCACGCGCGGTTACAAGCTTACGCATTACGTCGTCGCGATTACGTGTATCTTTCGCGGATCACGCATCGCGTTTGCAAACTCTCGGATCCACACTCACAACGTTAACAGAAGTGCACTAAGTATGTTAAGGTCTCTACTCGATGTCGTCTAGAAACGATAAAGAAAATGTTCAAAGCTACATTAAATCTTGCGTGCATGTAAAAATAACACATTTAATAAGTGCTTCTTTTATTGCTAGTATTATTCATTCAATTACGATTCATTCAATTTTAATTCTTGAAATTACTTTTGAAGTGCTTTTCATCAACATATAAATTAAGTTACACGCAGATTCATTATCAGTAATTGTGTTACAAATTTTAATAATATATTTTATTTTCAATCCTAAGTATCTTTTTTATTTATTTATATATTAAATTTTATAAAATTTGTGAAAGCATATAAATAGAAATAAAATATAAAAGAAAAAAGAAAAGCTCAGCGACTATAAAAATAATCCTCCGTCAGCAATTAAAGACATCGATATTGTGATTGTGAATATTGGTAGATGAAATCTGCAAAAACAAATAAAATGTAATCCGATTTATACGATGATATACGAAAACTTGTTAAAACTTTTTTTGACAAGTATATCAGAATTTTTTTAGATTCTTATATAATTCGGAACAACAAAAAATTTACTCTGTTTCTTGAAGACCTTTATCGCTAATAGAAGAGTTAAAATTCATGCTGAGGGAAGGAATTTCTTAAAAAGAATTGATGGCCTAAAATGAACTAGATGTAATAAAGTAATCATCGTGCTCTGTTTATAGCGCTAAAACGTATTTATGTTTTTTTTTTGTGTCTACATTATATAACAATACTTTTCTCTTTGAATCTGACAGCAAGAGCTATGCTTTGAGCTTGCTATTTCCGTCGCGATTAGGCTTGTTTACGACGGTGAAATAGAATGAGAGTAATCTCGAAATATGACGTTAGGGTATATATTTAATGGTGTACGCCGATTGATTCCGATAGAGTAACGTAATATCCGCCGTCTTTCCCCGTAATCTTTTCCGCCTCCCGTTTGGGTGCACACGCGCCGCGTTCTTCTGTTGCTCTTGGCAGATACAAGCGTGGTTTACGCCGTAACAGCTGTGCGCGCACGCACTTTGCTCGCGCAAAACATCGCTAATGGACCGACAATCCCGTATCCAGTCGGCTTAAGCGTATATATATATATATATATATATATGTATATGTATATAGTATGCGCTTTATCTACACGCACTTTCCTCGTATTTTTCTCATCTCTGAAATTATTGTTGACGTATGAAAATAATATGTGAAATTGAACAAAAAATCTGCATTTTAAAATCGTAATATTTGAATGTTAGATGGTTATTCTCTCATGCATCATAAAATATTATTAGTAGTAATTTTACATTATTTTTGTGTAACGCTGCATGGAGAGGAAAAAAAATGATTGCAATTATCATAATTTAACCTTTAGAGGACGGGAATCCATTTTTTTAAATCTCACAGCTTTTTCTTAAGTAAGATTTGTTATTTCATACTTTTTGTATTTCTTACTTCAAAATATTTTAAGCTGTAGTGGCTTTCTCATCCTGTAAATTAATTATACTCTATAGTAATTTTTTGTGCCATCTGTATATTTCTTGAAAGCATTATAAATATAATTATTATTAGTAACATTACAGTAATAAAAACTATAAAAATGGAGCTCTTAATCGTAATTATTTTACCATGCAATTATAATCACGAATATCAAACACTTTTCTTTCAGTGTGGCATACAAATTATTCCAATATCACTTCTTTTAAAACATCGTAAGTCTAAAAATAAAACTAGTGGTCATTATTTAAATAAAAATTAGTATTATGATTGAAACTATACACTTAAATTTTACTTCTCGTCTTAACAATGTGGATTCCAACAGGAAATCATCATGGAATGAATATAATAATAAATAGAATGAAAACGTCGACGTGCAAAACACACACTTCCTTATCTATAAGCTATAGCTTCGTTTTCCGCAATTCGGCACGTTCGATTTTGTCATTGGGACCCGAACGTTTTCGCACGCGCTGTGAATGGTATCACGCGACGTGAATCATCGTATTTATTACGCACGCCAATGAAATTCGGCGACGGCCCGATATATAGATATGTCTGCATACGTGCAGTGCGATACGCGCGTACATATGTGCGCGCATATGTGCGCGCACCCGATGTGCCGAAGCTAAACATTCCGCGGAGCATTCACCCTGGCATTGCTGTAAAAATAAACGGATCACCAACGCTGCACACCCGCCTCATCTCTGTTTCATTTACGATACCACTGAACCGAAGGTGACGTCGCTCTTCCTATCTTCTCGCGGCTTCCTCAAATCGGCGGATGACCTTCATGGCTGCGATGTCTCGACGTCTCGACGGAAAGCTAGCAGATACCCTCCGCATCACAAGACGAAATCGTCATTTTGACCACACTATTTAACTCAGTTCATGATAATTCTTGAAATCTAAACCTCGAATCTTGAGAAATCTTGAGACTCCTCGTTTCTTCAAGAAATTCCTCTGCAGTTCGGGAAATACGCGAAAAGTTCCGCCAGTGAGAGATCTGGCAATCTTCTAGTATTTTCCGCGAAGCGAAGAAAAGAATATGCTATCGCGAATACGTGCCAAGTGAGTCAGTGAGTTGGATGGCACGAAATTAGATAGCGTAGCTATTACACGCGACCACCGACGACGTCCGGGGGCTGCTCCCGTTCAATTTGCATCATTGGAACGTACCTGTGTTGATTCAGCGATTCGACGCGAAGTGTTCTTACGACGTACGGTCACACCTATTACATTGTCGTCCGCGTTAATCGAGGCTGTCGGTGATTTTTTGATGGCTCGACATTTTGCAAATTGCACATACTTGTCAAAAGATGCGGTAGCCGTTTGGGCTGGACGTCGCCGTTGTCCTATCGCCATATATCACTCGCTATACTTAGAACAGAACGAGTGCCTTTTGCAATGGATGAGAGTGCCAAAGCTCATCACGTTAATTCATGTTACTGCAAAGTTCTTTTGCCAGTAAATTAGACAGAAAAATTTATGATCTTAAACGTATCAGAGGAGGAAGAAGCAGTAAAATTTCAAATTTCTGTTAAGAAACAAAATGTATTCTACAGGTAAAATTTAATAAAATTGCGAAATTTTATTTTGTCATTTATCTTTATTTACTGATGTAATTAGGTCAAATAAAATTGAGTAGACATTAATCTCATGCTTAACAATATTTTTAATATTTCAAATTTCACGAATAAGACAAAACATATTTAAATGAATTTGGATCGTAAACAGCACATCAAGAATTAGAAGCCTTCTGGCACCATTTTGACGAAACATCCTGTACACACACACACGCACGTACGCACGCACGCACGCACGCACGCACACACACACACACACACACACACACACACACACACACACACACACACACACACACACCTAATAATGAGAGTTCACGAATGAAACAACGGAATCCGAGATGAAAAACGATGATTAGACGAGATATGACGACACTTGGCATGGACTTGGCGAGGAGTCTAGGAAGCGACGCGGCTGTTGTAGGCCCTTAATGAGCCCAACGTGAAATCAGTCCAGCCTCTTTAACTCCGTTGCTTCTGTCAACCGTCTCTGTCCGCTAAGAACTTTCACTGTCTTCTTCTTCTACTCGTCCTCTCCTCCTCCGCCTCTCTACTCTCGCAGCACGTCGTCCGGAGGATGACCTGGATGGTACCCAAACGAAATACCACCTTCACTGCTTCCTTTTTCACGAGCCATTTTGGAGAAACGGTTGTCGCTCCAGCTTTCTTGGATTATAACGCTTTAGGACTACCGGGCGAAGATGATGCAATCTCATTTTCACTCGCTGAAACGCAAACAACCGTAATATATAACTGACTTCTCAA
This sequence comes from Atta colombica, assembly GCF_001594045.1. Classification (NCBI taxonomy): domain Eukaryota; kingdom Metazoa; phylum Arthropoda; class Insecta; order Hymenoptera; family Formicidae; genus Atta; species Atta colombica. Next base: position 106,343 of record NW_017259375.1, read on the forward strand.
TTTTTTTTTACAAAACTTTTATGATGTTTTTAAAAACAAAAATGTCAACTCTAATTAAGAAATACTTTGCATAAATGATGATACTTATTATAAGAATATACCTAGACATGCATTGCAACATACTTTATTATTTTTAATTTCTTTCTTTTATTTAAAATATGTACAATATATACGTCAAAGAATTCAGGAAGTAATTTTTTAACCGTTCGAAAGTATGCGTGGTGAATTGGCGACCGACCGCGGTTACAACGTGCCAGAAAGATGATTGAATAACCTTACGTTCTACACCGGTAATTCTGTTGAACGGATCGACGTCAGTGCCATTGAGTGCTATCGAGTGCCAATGAACTGATCTCTCCTGATATCTACGTAATCGTTAGTCTCTCGAGGGTTGATGTACTCCTGAACATCACAACGGTCACTCCTGATCTACTACGACCTGTCTGTCGTAAAATTGTATGACAGATTAATTGACCGTTAGGCAATAGGCACAATTTCGCGAGATCTGGCACGTATTTTGGCGATGCGCTTTCCTATTATCTACTTCCTGTTAGCGTCATTGTATGATCGCTAGTGAGCGGTAACTGTAGCGATGAATTGGCTGCCTTCCGGGCTGCGTTCTAAGTCAAGTTGGTCGACACGAAAGTCGTTTGCCATCTCGACGAATGGAGACGGCCAATTTTCGCGACAAATATTTTCAGGTATTTTTACGCGGATTAGGCTAGGTAGATCTAAGTGGAAACAGAAATATGCGTTGGAGAATATTTAGAGCGTGTATATATAAAATATCTGAGAGGATACGTGAATTACCGGATGCCGATAATTAGAAGTCATATGGAATACTTCCTTTTGGAAGTTTAACAAGTTCTCGGCAATAATTTAAAACTAGAAATGTCTCTTAATTAAGATTCTATTTCATGCTGCCATGTCTTAAATATTTTTAAATTTTAAACGACGTTAGCTTTAAAATAAAGATTCTGATAAAAAAATTTATTTTATATATTAATCTAAGTATATATAATTTTTTAACTAATATAAAAACTTCCACTTAATAATTGTGCTAAGGTATAACTATCTAGCGCTTATCAATTAGAAAGCTCCATGAAAAAAAGAAATAGATCCTGAATATTCGTATACCTTATGCCCCGCTTTGTCAAAAGTGTGACGTGGGATAAATGTTCATTAATAAAATCATATTTCGCATTTCATAACTTATGAAAGCACCAACGCAGTTGAATGTCGCCCACGTTCATTGAGCATCGCTCATTCTTTGTTATTCTGTATTTTTTTAACATGGTCTTTAATATTTTGGAAAGTACGACGCACGTTTGTCTTTGACTCCCGCGCAATGTTACTTATTATATCGCACGGTAAAAATGTCAAGCACCATTATAGTGAGGGCGAATGAGAAGTGTATATGACACATCTGTCATGATATTCTGGCAAATCGTGAACTGAGGCGCCGCGAGATAAACAAGTTTATCGAGCCATAGCATAGCGTTGCTCGTAGAAATTAGGCGACGAGGTATATTCCTGTCGATGGCAGGTGTACCCTCCCTCGCACTGCCCTACGACAATTTTATGATTTGTTCTAAACTTTCGCTAAATTTACTCCATGCAATAAGTCCGTGGAAACATGGAACAATTATTTGCGTAATTAATAACATCCAAAACACTATTTCTTGATCTTACATTTAGAAATTTATTAGGTTTTGACATTAAAAAAAGTCTTTTATGATATCACAAAAATATAGAAAGAAAGAGGGAAAAGACAAGAGAGGAAAAACAGTGCTTGCATTCAGCAGGAAAAAACAAATTTGCAACTGTTGTAAGATTTTTTTTATATTTTTGACTTATACATTTAGATCTAGTAAGGAATTAGCGGTAAAAATTAATCATATTAAAGAATCTTACAATTATTTTTTTCTGCAGAACGCATTTACTTTTATAAATTGCATTCAGTAGAAAAAACAACTTTGTAAGTGTTGTAAGATTCTTTAATGTTTATATATTTAGATCCAATGAGGAACTAAAGACAAGATCAATTGTAATTATATTAAAGAATTTAATACAAAAATTTCAAAGCTGCTTTTCCTGCTGAACGCAACCATTAATTCTTTCAAAATATAATTTTATTATCATGATATTCTGTACAAACTTAACTAAAAAAATGTACAATTTTTATTTTCAACGTTGCTTTTTTAATTAATTTCCACACTATTCGAAATATTTATAATTTTATAAAAACGGTATAGAGTTAGTCGTGGGCTATAACATCTGATTTCATTAAAAGCCCCGTGTGTCTTAACTTGGCTCTCGACTACATTGTTGCTACGAGTTGGCCTAATTTCGAAAGGCGCCGATATACAAGTTGGCACTAAGTCCATCGCGTGATAATGTTGAAAAGCATCTAAATTCTCGTGGTCCGCGACAATTTTGAGATGGCATTTTCTCGAATAAGCTCATACTTCATGCGTTTTGTGGGAAGATTATGACAAGGCGACCGTGCGAGCATCGCGCGTAATTAACTGGGTGTTTCATCGGGATGGAAGGGGTGGAGGGGGGGGGAGGGGAACATTCGAATTCGGAGGCGAGTTGACGTGTGACGCTGTATGTATCGCGATACCGATATAAGTCGAGCTGGTTTCGAAATCCAGCGATTCAACGTGGCAATTCGGGCATCTTTATGCGACGTTCACGAATTACTGAACACACCACCCACGTGCGAGCGCTGATCCGCTCCAACTCCGACGAAAAACGGGAATTTGTCTCGTTGCTCCGCGCGCGGTTTACGTGCGAGTAGCCGCTCCGCACGATTGATGTCTTGCGCGTTTATTCGATTTCGCGCGCAGATGGTGTACGATTAATCAGCAAGAAAATATAAACTCCGCGTCACGCCGAGTTACTGCGCTTTTAGGAGATGGTCTAATGGCGGGAGCACGTAGAAGACCCTTCGACATTTCACCCACGCGTAAAAGCCGATCTTTGGCCAGCTTCTCGCGCGCGGCGGATTGTCAACCGATGAGCTGGTACCTCCGGAAACAACAACAGATATTTTGAACTTAAGGCCATTTCGTTTGCGATGCACTTGGGCGAACGTGTGGGTCGCATTGGACGCGTATTATATATCGAACACAGGGTACCGAGCAAGTTCAAGAACGGGTTCTAAAATGGAAACTCTGACGTCGGCAACTTTTCATATTTGCGTAACCGGAAGTCGTATGCGCGATCGAATGGCGATTTATCGCTCTTGAATGTATACAACGATGCAGAAAAAAATCTTGCAAATCCGACTGTTTACTCAATCCACGAGTAAAATATTGAATTCTCATTCTTTCGTGTTTATTTCCTCTCAACGAAATATTTGTAATCAATTCGATTTTGTCCGTTGAATTCGGTTTGATTGCAATTGCAAAAGTTGCTTATCTCGCTCGACCCGAAAGCTTGGCAAATATTTCACGTTCGGTGCGAGCGGTCGAGCTAGAGCCGCTTGCTTGTCCTTGCATTACGGATATTTCCGTCCAGAGTATTAGCCGGTATAAAGGCAGAAGGTCTCCCCTCTGCCATTCCCGGCATGGCCAGACGTTGGCAAACGCTATGTAAAGCGGCCGAGCTACGCCTTTCTGCCCCTTTTGTGCCTTTAAGCGCCGGCAACGAATAACATCCCTTTTTCGGCACCCAATGTACGCATTAATACTTTGCTTTGTATTTTACTTATTGCTACATATATATGTAAATTCACGAACGATGGATTAGTTATATGTTTTTATATTTATTTTCTAATGAATCGATATTAGTCCGGAATATACGGAAATTTTAATTTCTGATAACAGGTCATTATTTTTTTATCAAAGAAGAAAAATACATGAAGAATTATTAAGAAATTTGATTAATTATATAATATTACATCAAGCTTCAATAATTTCTCATTCCAATGCCCAATTTTATCAGTATTTTCAGGCCAGTATATTTTATATCATTATAAAGTAGTATATAATATAATTAATATATAAAAACGATTAATATAAAAAGATTCTAATTATAAGATCAATAAAAAGATTGACAAAAAGAGAAATAAAAGAGCCAATAAAAGCTATCAAATTGTTAAAATATTACATAAGTATTATAATTGCAATCGTAAATGTTTCGATTATAGTTTTGATTATCTTCAGTGCAAAAAAAGAACATAGAAAATATTTATGTATTCTCTTTTGTACTGAAGACTACTTATAATATTTGTGTTTTTTTCCCTTAATTAGAAAAATAGATTTTTACTTGTCAAGCGCGAATTTGAAGAAAAAACGACAATCATTTCGTTTATCTTCTCTTCCTTAGCGAGAAGAGAGAATTTACTTGGTGCATTCGCGATTACAAGCCTTTCCAGGGTTTAAACCTGTTTTAGATTGCAGTTAAGACAGATAAATATACATTAGCATTAGATATCCCATTGGCGAGTGTGTATGTGCGTCTTAATGTTTGCATTGCCGTGCTATATGACACCGAGTTAATGAGTACGTGTGCAAAACGCGAGCTCACCTGTCCTTTTTATTCTTTGCTCGACTCTTTCGCGTTCGGGTTCGTTATAATCGCCCTCGCGAGTTCCTCTTGAAAATCGTTTACCAACACGCGTTTACAGTTTCAGCAAGCACCTCGAATCGATGATAAAATCATTAAAATATTTCGCAATTATGACAGGCCATGCAAGCGTAAATCGATGAATTGGGGGATTCAGCCATATTATATCAGAAGCAGGAAAGTTTCCTTTTTATAAGCGCTACAATATACGATATAATACAAAAAAATATTTAAAACAATTTTGAAATTTTAGAAATAAACTTTCTGATGTGAGGTAATATATAATTTAAAGCTTGGAAAAAAAAATAAAAATTATTTCTAGTAGTTTTAAATCGGCTGTCATATTAAAATGGAGAAGAATTAGTTAATTGATATCTTTTTCCAAACATAATTTTTTTCTATTATGCAATGATTCATAATTCATACTTTTATTTCAATTCGATTTGATTCTAAATAGAAAAATATCTCGGAAAAACTGACCAGAAGCTGATCAATTTTTAATTTACTGGACAATAATTATTCAGAAAGTGATTATGAAATCTTGATTAAATAAAACTGTATACATAGAAAAAATTTTGTTGAAGTATCTAAAAATTTATCTAGATATAGAAAATAATTTTATTGGATTAAAATAACGTAGCACTCAAGCATAATAAGAAATCCTACAAAAATTTTGCAATTTGAATCTTATATAATATAATAATTTTGGTGACAAAATTATTTTTAGATATGTTTATCTAGTGAAATTTTTAAATTTTAGCAAAACTGTTCTTTCTGTTCAGCAATTAACTAAAGTCAGATTAAAATTAGTCAGTAAATGATGAAGGATGTAATATAGATATTTACAATTACTTAGATTTTCGAGCGTCTCTTGTGCACACCATAAAATTGGTTCTACATTAGTTGTAAGTCGCTCGCAAGTTTGTTGCGACAGCCAATCTAAAGTGTCAATTTAAAAATTGGCTGTCGCAACAAGCTTGCGAGCGACTTGCGACTAATGTAGAATCAGCTTTACATGCAAAATAAAATGTGTGCGTGAGTATAGTCGTGATTTCACTCGTTAAGCAGTGATCGATCGATCATTCACAAAGTAATTCGAAGGCTATTAAGTGCATTATCGAGCGTTGCGGAACAAACATCAACTGAACGAGGTCCTCCCCTCGTTCCCGTCGCGACCGAGACGAGGCGAGAGCGTGCAAAATTGGGCGAGGCGAAGAGTGTGAAGGTATGTGATATTTCCTTCGAAGGGGCTTCTTTCCCTGCCGAAAGTAATTTTCTCGCCGTCGCAGCGGCGTCGACAGCGACGGCACGTAATCGCGTATACGAATTTCAGTTACAGAAAACGAGTCCGTCGCTGCGAACCGGACGGTAGTTTCTTCCCCGATGATGATCCTTCGTTTCATCGCGATTATTATTTTGCAACACCGTTACCTCACGGGAGCACCATTGGACACGCAGGTTATATTTACGTTTATAATTGCAAGCAGTATATACGTTTTACCGTTAAAAATAATCGGACACTGCGCTGCTGGCATTCGGCGATTATTAATTATCCGACAGTGCGTTTTCATCGAGCGTCTGCAAAGTGCAAGGTGAAAAAAAACCGAGCATCATACGTCTCGTATGCAAATTTTGTGGGTATATACGGAGGCGCGGCCGCGGCCGCACCGTAATCACGCGAGCAAACCGCGCCGGGACAACTTTTTGGTGCAAAGTGCAAACGACTCTACCGACTACTTATACACTCGTTCGTTGCCGATCGATGTGTAAACGACTCCTGGCAGAGGCCAGTTAAGACATTATCCCGACGACGCTTTGTAAAAAAACACGCCGTTACGAAACGACGATGGCCGACCGGCTCGCGTCTCATCGACGGACGTAAATTTGTACTTTCTTATCGGATCGCCCCGAATTCGTTTCGTCGCCTGTATCGAGCGGAATTACAGGTGCGACTTACGAGTTGATATAGAGGAAACAATTTACGAGGCAACGCCCGCCGAGCGTGTAACTTTTGAAATAACTTCATACCCTATAAATAAGTGCCACTCTCTTTTCTCTTTCTCCCCCGACTTATCACCTATAATTTGCGTTCAATATTATCAACTTAAATTGAGATTCAATCTAAATTCCAAGGATGAATTTTTTAATTATCGATGCCGTCATACGATTATACTTTTTATACGGAAAGAACAATTTTGCTCAAGTATTTATGAATTTGGATAGATACAGAAAATCATTTTTTGTTGGATCATTAAAATATTAATTATTTAAAAAATTCAAGCATAATGACAACGCTGTAAAAAGTTTTGAATAAAAGAACGAATCCTATTTTTGAAACTTATTCTACATGTACAGATAAATAGGTCTGAAAATAATTTTGTCGAAGACAATCAAAATAATTATGCAAGAAACTCAAACGAGCAAAAAGTTTCGAATCAAATTAGAGAAAGAATTCTATTTTTTTTAGCGGATTTTAGTGCTTTATAACATTCATATACAGATTTACAAATACATTTTTTAGCTGCATAAACAGTTTTGACGTTTCTAGCAATCAATTTGAATGTTTTAAATAAATATTTTGCGAAGCCAGCAAAATAATTTTTAGATCTACATCTAGTTTAGTCTAAATTTTAAATACTTAAGGAACTTTACATGTTCATGTTTTATATAGCAGAGCTTTCTTTATACCAAAGAATTGGCAGATTTATTGCGTTTGCAGTGATTCCATTTTTTTTGCGCATAACGCGCAGAGCGGAGCGTGTGAAGAATACCGAGTGAATTTTCGAATTACAACCTACGAATGTTCCTGATTCTTCAGGATCTGAGACGTGATCTCATCTGCATGCTCGGATACGCGTTGGCCCCGGGGAACCCACACGCGTTCGAGGATTATGCACGCGCGTGCGTCGTTCCGATGAGAAAAGGAGAGAGAGGCGAGAGAGGCGGACGGAATGAGAAGGGCAGAAACTCGTGCAAACATTTCACTTTGCGGCTCGCCGTGTTCGCCGCGCGCGGAGCGTGGGCTAATATTTTTATTTAACTCTCGTAACGAGATCGCGCTCGTGAAATCTACGGGAATATTTCTTTTCGCGACGCCATCCCCGCTATTTTTACGCACCAACGCGGTCGCGGATTGTTGTGCGACGCGTGTCGAAGTCACGCGGGCGCGAAAATCCGAGATATGCATAATTTCAACGCCTTCATGGATTATACTGCCGTTTATATGTGAAATTTAACACTGACCGTTCTCGCCCTCCGCCCGTCGTTCGATGCAAGAAATAGAGAATTTAGACGTAACATATCGCGCTCTAAGAAAAAAATTCATCATTGTTCTAACAGTCGCGAAAACACACGGGAGTATTTTTTCGCACAACTCTGCTCAGCGAAACGGATCTAAATTCAAGAAGAACGCTCAAGAATTACGCTTTCTCGCGTAATCTTCCTCCGTTGTTTTTGTCTCGTTGTTAAATTGTTCTCGTGACCGTGAGACTGCGAACTTGAACGTTCCAAATATAATAATTCAATTCGACGTCTCTTCGAAATTTTATTTATTGGTGCTTCCAGAAATTTCTTTTGTCGGATATTCGTCATCTGATATTTTCATTTGGACATGCTTACTTGTTTTTGTGCCGTCGAATTACATAATAAATTGAAAATTTCGATAAGGACAAGAAGGAGAAAATATCGATGCAACTAATAATGCGAATAAAAACGATAGAACGTTTTTGAACGCATTAATGAAGTCTGAAAATATATTTTTTTCTTCTCCGACGAACATTTTCACGTCGCGTTTTATGGTAGTCGCCTGTCGCCGAGCAAAAAATCGATAGACCAACGACAGTGGCAGAATTTAGGTATCTGTGAGACGCGATAAAATGTGACGGACAGGTAGCGTGAAAGAAATGGAAGAGTCTCAAATCGAAGATTTTTTTATTCGCCGAAATGCAAATAGATTCACGAACACGAGAGGCTCGACTTTCTCTTATTCATGAAGAAGAAGCTCCATAATCGCGTAGGGCGTTGATTTCATAAAGCTGTCGTCGCCATCGCTCCCCCATAACAGAAATCACGGGCGATACTGGCGGCGGTCGAAAGTAAATATTAAGGCAAGAGAAGAGAAGAGAAAGGATAAGTCCCGATGCGCCGATAGTTCGGCCGGCTGAGTCATTGTTCATTAATTTTCTTGTTCGCTCCTTTTCGCTCTCAACCTCTCGTTTATCGCACCAAAGCATCTCGCGATGCATTTCACTTATTCATTTTCAGTTTAATATTATCGTATTTTTATAGAGAGTATGTATCATATTGTGATACGTATAATTTATGGTGAACATGTCACCATATTTTATTAACTTTTTGGAACTGACGTCAAAATCTGTAACACAGTTACTGATGCTGGGTCTGTGAGACGAATTGATTTATATTGACTAAGACGTATTAATTAATTTCAAGGAATCAGAATGACGTAACTCGTACAAAAAGGATTGTGTGAATAATAAGTTTATTTTTATAATAATGGGTGGGCCTTACATTTAGTGACACAACTCGACACAAATATCATTCTTTCTTTCGTTGCACTTCATACAACAAAGATAGAACGATATTGTGTCGACTTATGTCACTAAAAGAAACGATATTTATGCCACCCAATAATTCATTTGCAGATGTATAGAACAGAATTGAACGAATTCAATAGACTCATCATCAGCTTCAGAGAGTTATCTTTTTTTTTTCTTATTTGTCAAATGATAAGTATTTAGTATTAAAAGGTGGAAAGAAAGTAATTAAGTCTTTAATTTTACTTTATGATTTTCAGAGCCTTATCTGTTATTAGTCGATAAATATTTATTTCCCTGATTTTTCCAATAACCTCTAATAGTCAGACCTTGTATTTAAAGCTTCCTTGAATTTATCTTTAGATGCTCAGTAGCCACTGAAATAATTCGTAGAGCATCTGAAGATAAATTTAAGAAAGTTTTAAATATAAGATCTGACTGAATACGGGCATAAATCTTATTGCTTCTCCGATTTGTATCTATTCTCTAAATCTGAATCAGTGGATAGTCACTAATTATCTAGTGGCACTGAATAATCAGTGAAGTTTAACTAAAAAAGGAAGAAACGTTTGAGTATTATATAATAAAAATTAAAATGCTGATATTTACAATCTTCCAATATCTTATTCATTAAATTTATGCTCTAACAAGGTTAGTTAGATCACATAATAAAGATTAGATAGATTAGGGATCTCACATTTTTCATTCACTGATTACTAGTGGCATACTTGACTAATATCACTTGATATCAGTGAATATCCATTGATTCAAATTTAGAGAATAAAGATCGTCGTATGAATTCGTGACGAATTGTCGCGTATGATTCAACGATCGCGCGATAAGCGATGGATGGATGTGGGCAAATGCAAAAGGTGTTGGCAGGGTGAGAAGAAGGACGAGAACTATAGGCAGATGAGGAGACGTTAGTTGGTAAGCGCGCCTGGTTCAACTTCCCCCTCGATCCGCCTAGTGAGACCGTTAGGCTAACTTGGGCGTTCTATTTGCGTCTTTGACTTCTTACGTCTCACTCCCTCTCATCTCTCTCCACCTTGCCTGCCGCCCATTTTCCTCTTCAGCACCCCTCGGAGAACTCTCCTCGTTCTAGCAACGGCCGGTCAACAACGCGGTCAAACCTAACTCGAATTACCGTTGCTATCGAGCGGAAAGCATCAAAACGTTCCTGAGCTTTTGATTTGCTCCGCTCTCATCTGTACGTAAGCACTCTATCCTTTCGTCGCACCTATGCAATTTACATGCGATGTATTGCTCATAGTTAAAAATGCAGGAAATATTCACGCTTATAAATATTGATGCCTGTTCCCATTAATGTTGATTAACTTTAATTCTCGGTTTAATTTACTGTTTATATTTTTTTTAATTCTTAAAAGATAAAGAGTAAATTAAACCAAGATTAAAGCTAATCTTACAATGGGGAACTTAGAAATAGAAGAAGATGAAGAGTATTTGAATTGAGAGAGGGATTCAAATTAATCTATTCTACCATTAATTTTAATACATCCTCAAATGTATTAGATTTCTGTAAAGGATGAATGTGAGACATGTGATTTGCGCAGAAATGAATCCACCTGCTGTTATGAACACTTTCAGCATTCGCATGCATCGTATTTATACATACATTATTTATACGAGAATCCTTGAAAACTGCAGTTTTTGAAGAAACGGGGCTAACAGCCGGGTAGTTTATAATCTCTGGAAATAAACAAAATATACGCGCAAGGTCACTCGTAGAAATGCTCGTAATAATGTCAGACGCATGTCCAATGCTGTTTTTTCAACACTTTTGAAAAAAATTAATGTTCTATAGTGCAAACGATAAATAATCGGATGAGTTATAAAAAGTTAATTTTTTTCAAAAGTTGCTGGGCACACACGGGTTTTTTTATCAACATAGATTCAATGAAAGAACTCTTGAAAACATGTAAAAAATGGTTTCGTAAATGACTCTCAGAAAGGAATTATCAATTGGAAAAACGATCTGCCTTAGCTGTAGAAAATATTTATAACAACAGATGGACATATTTCTGAGCAAAATATATTTATCACGTTCATCCTTTACATAGAAATCAACGAATCTCTGAGTTCAGTGTTGAAATCAAGGTTGAAATTAATGAGTGATAGTGTACATTGATAGAAACGGTCATAAGTTTGATAGCAGATGTGAATGCAATCAAAGCTTTGAGATCTCATTGCGACTATGCGTCGGAGATTTGATCAATTTAGTTGGCACTATGTTTATTGGTTGAATTCCAACTTCCGATGCGCAGTCACAATACAATCTCGATCTTCGATGTGTCCTTCGAGAGTTAACGTATCTTTATATTGATATTTATCGATCTATCTAGATATCAATAAATTTCCAAGCAGATTTCGTTATTTTTTGGTGATTTTAATGTCAATTATTATTGGTTTATCATTGGTAAAAGTATCTTGATTACTTACACGGAGAATATTAGTGACGTTAGCGTTCTACTAGAGTAGACATTTTACAAGCGATTTCTACGAGCGCGTGCGAATTCGACGAGTTCGCGTATGAAGGCAAAGAGATTTCCCGTGGTATGGGAATGTTACGAAATAATTGGCGCGAAACTGACGATAATGCGCGCATAAAGAATACAGGTAAAGGACGTAGCTCCCTCTTTCTTTTTCTCATCTCTCTCTCTCTCTCTCTCTCTCTCTCTCTCTCTCATTCTCATTCTCTTTCTCTTTTGTACATGGAAGAAATAAGAATAATTTCGTCATGCGCAGTCATATCTATCCAAAACTTGCTCTCTAAATTCTTCGGAATGGAATATCATTGTAAAAAATGAGGATTAAGTCGTCTTGAAAAAGAGAGTGGTTCAATTTTCAATATTTAAAAATGAGATTTCACTCTTCAGAGTGAAATTTTTATTCTAAATTATCTCAACTAAAATTAATATACAACCAGAAAATATTGATTTGTCCATTTTTCAAAATTTAACAATTATCAAATTAAATAATTAAATAATTATCAAATTAAATAATTATCAAATTAATTAATCAAATTAGCATTACAAATTTAACAATTATTTGTCGAATCCTTTTCGTAAATAATAAATAGAAAGAAATGAAATGTATATATATAGATAATTATATTTATATAAACATTTTAACAATAATATCACTAATTTATTGAACATCTAAAATTATAAACTTGTAAATAAAATTATGAAACCTATACAAATTCAATATCATATATGTCTAAGGGAGTGAATTGGCTATTTCGATCCTTAAAACGATAACGACATTTATATGTACGACACTATATATAACAAGACTATATATTATTTTATTTTTCTAATTATTACAAAATAGCTATTATTATTATGTTCAATAATATTTACTAAATATTATCAATATTTTTTACCAAACTTTCTTTTAGTATTTATATAATATAATAATCAATATGCACAAGAGTACAGATTTAATTTGGCAAGAATCGGTCTCTATCGAAAATAAATTCAATCGATAATTGTCGTCGGTTGCTGATGCAATTTGTAAATTTATAAATTGATTTACACTGGTATCAAAGAACCGTTACGTATTAAAACAGGGTAACAAGTGAGTTTCTGTCAGGTCGTTTCGTTGTCGCGGGCCATTGGCAGCTACCGCGTTATTATTTTAACGTGAATGTTCTGGCGATCGTCACCAAGATAAATAACAACGCTTACATAACGGACATGTAATGATTCCGAGGAGAATGCGTATGTCCGCTCCTAAACGTTCTGTTCCTCTCTACACTTTCGGAGCCCTGTGCTTTGGTCGCGAAATAACTTTCGGCGATTAATCGTTAAATATGGCAATGCGATATTCTGAGCATCACGTAAGTCATTCAGAATTCTTGCTTCGTGTCTTCAATGACAAGCCGCGAAAAAAGGTCGTACCGCCGGTGACGCTGTCGGTGTCCGGTTAGCGAGATAGAAAGGCGCATCCTTGGATGCGGTGAAAAACCACAAATCAGCCCAGGGAAGAATTTCTTGAAATTGAGGTGATTCCTACCAAACAGTCCTTGAGCGTGAAATAGAGAGAAACCGCGATCCCTATAATCTTAACCCGGGAATGTTAATTCTGTAATGACATGTCGCGAGGATCGCGCGGTCAGCGATTGAACGAAATTGGGACTCGGATTCGGACCAGGCATGGAAGAATCGCGAAAATACATTCTCTTTTGGATGTATAAACGCTCTGAATATAGAGCGGCCATATGTAAAATGAAAGGGATCCAAGACGCGCGATTCGCGAAGATTAATCGAGCGGAACAAAGTGTTCCTGGGGTGCGCAGAGATAAAACGCAAATAACCGAAAGATGGCGACCACTTATGTACTATAGTCAAACGTATTTGTGGTTTCACGCTGTTTATTGGTATGCACGTACCCGCAGTAACCGTTTATCATACTGATGCTCGCTTGCCGGTTCTCTCAAGGGACGATGATAATATTCTATCGCTGGTGTTTTCCAAGAATCTCAGCTAGTTTCGCTCTAGAAACGAGTCGAACGCGTGACATTCCGTCGCGAATGAATAATGCGCCATGTATTGCGAGCGATACCAATCTCGTTACAACGTCGTATACATATAAATGTCGCTATCACTCTGAGAATCAATTCAAAATTCCATTTAGGATAACAGATAATCATTAAATTTCTATTTCTTTAACTTTATATAAAGATAATATCTATAATTTATAAAATTATAAAATAATATTTAGTATTTATTATTCCGAGCGAGATTTAGATTTTGTTTTTATAATTTAGTTTAAAATTAAATGAGATTTTAGTTTGGCAATGTGCAGTGTGAAAAAGCAAGAAATAGAAGATTGTAATAAATGTAAAAAAGATGTATACTGGAAACTATTCTAAATCGCAAGGAAAAAATAAAGTATAAATAATAAATAAGAAAATATATAACATCCATAATCATAGTTTTTTCAAAAAAACAACGATATTATTAGTTGTCATACATTCATAAATTGGAATTACAATTATCAGGAATTGTATCGTAAAGTTGATTTTTAAAGTGATATTTGAAGAATAAATATTATTTCATAAAAATAATGTTTTCAAAGTGTTTTAAGATGTAAGACTTATAATCTATAACTGCATTTCTTTCGTAGACATTCTTTAATATCCAATCGTTCCACTTTGCCCTCTAAAATTTCCCGCACGAACCGACTACGAAATTTTCTATTTCCGTGTCCAACAAGTTTGTCAACGAATGTTTTTTTATTCGGACATTTGTCAACCGGCACGTGGGTGCATATATACGGAGGGGGGGGGGGGTCAATAAAATATGTCAGCTTCCGTTAGAAGAATCACTATTGGATTTATCGTAAAAAAAAGAAATAAATTATACAGTGAACAGGAATGGCTTTTCGTCGTTTTGCATATTTCGGAAGAGGTCACCAAATTTTTTTCCACGTCGGAAGTCAATGTATTTCATTTTTTAGCAACGGATGCAACAAATGTTCTCTAAATTCTCTTGGAGTGAAATTGCATTCTAAAAGAATTAAAATACTGCCACTTGAAAAAAAGTGAAAAATTTGCACTCTTGAATAAGATTTTCTTTTTTCTTTTACAATGAGATTCTCTCCAAAGGAAAATAATATCTCACTCCTTTTTTGGAATAAATCCCATTCCAATTATTTAAGAGTGTAAATTTTTCACTCTTTTTCAATAGTAACAATATTTTAACTTTTTTGGAATGAGATTTCACTCTAAGAAATTTAGAGAGAAGAATAGTTATTTTTAATAAAGGAAATAATTGATTGTATTTTATTAATCAATATTTTAACATGACAAATGTTCGACATCATAGAAAATCATTTAAACGACAGATAAGAAATATAATTATATCTCATGAATTTATATTGGAATTTTCAGCATTATAATTTCTCTTTCTGTAATCATGTGCTAAAGTTTATTAGTTTTTATTCAGTATCTAAATCTATTATAAGATCTATTCTATTGCAAGAAACTAAAGAAATCTTATTTTTTATCAAACATGTAAGTATTTCAAAAGTACCATTTAGTAACTTTTGCTACGCCCGCATATAGCATTGGCACAAAGCGCTCGTCTCTTCTTTTCTATTCCCGTTTCTGTTCACCTGTTACGCAACCAATTCCCAAACGGGGTCTGCACTACCAAACATCTGAAGCACGTTATGCCTAGGACATTCCTTACACCCGCTACGACATCAAGCTTTTAAAATGATCCGTAAAAAATATTTTTAAAAATCTACATTTTACATGCGTACTTATTAGATGTGTCTCTTATGCGATTTCAACTTTTCGACTTCTGCATTTTTGCACACGTCAAATTTGTCTTTGACCTAAAAAATACATAGTTAAATATTCCTAGTCGTGCTATATTTCTAGTCATTCTGTCATTAGCAATTTCCGGAAATATCTTTGGCGCGTTAAGAAACGGCATTTCGTAAGTGACATCTGATATATTATATTTTTGCCCCTCCGTTTGTGATAATCGTCAAATCACGGTGTATTTTATCATGATACCCGAACAATAATATCCTTAACTCTTATGACGATACAATATAAATATGCCTTTCGATTCTCTCGTTCTCTTTTTCTGACGGGTCCGATCGTTGTTGATTTTCGAGCACAATCGACTTTTGGTGCATTAAACGTATAATAAGAATCGCAATCGGTGACTTCAGAGAAAAGTACAAAGGTAGAGAGGCGCAATGACGAAGTGGGACAGTGAGCGCTTTGGTGCGAGCTTGTGCTTGTGCGAGTCGGCGAATCGAAGGAGCAAAGGAGCGAACGCCTTTAATTCTCGGGTGAGAGAAACGGAGCTCGGTGTGTTACGACCCTGGGCTTGAAATGAACCGCGAGGAGTCAGCGAATTTTCGAGAGAGCGAGTGCCGAGCTCAATCAGCCCGGCCCGGCGTAATGCCGCCGTCGCGGCCGCCACACGGACGTCATTAACTGCCCGTTCGAATATTAATTACCTGGTCAAGTAGCGCGCACTTATCTCGCACTCTGCAATTCCTACCTCCGGGTGCAACCTCCTCTTACGTTTGAACGACATAATTATTAAAGCGGCACGACAGCAACTAGTAGCTTCGACTATTTCCGTCATTGTTCAATCGATTATGGACAATGATATTATTTAGATCAGTTTGTTCATTCTATACTTAAAGAGTTTCTAACTTTTTGTCGAAAATTTAAATAATTTTTTCTTTTTGCACGAAAATTGTAAATTTTACATGGAAAGAATAATTTTGTTGAAATCAAAGATCTGAAAATAATCTTGTTGAACTATCAAAATAATTATGCAGTTCAAGTATTATGAGCAAATATTATACTGCCAAAGGTTTTGAAATTCTGATAACTTGAGTATCCTACGCGTAATTACTTTGATAGTCCAACATAATTATTTTCAAATTTGTATCTAGCTAAATTTTTAAATAGTTCAACAAAAATCGTTTTTTTTTTTGTTCTTTAATACACGAAATTATTTTCAGACTTGATAGAATTTTTTCTGGAGACATAAGATGTTTAATTTGCTTAAAATGTGACGTAATGTAAAAATTATTTTTAATATACTGCTATAGAAGCAAAAAGAGAAAGAGAGAGAGGGGGGAAGGGATAAAATAATTGATAACGATTTCCTGCTTGCATAGATCTTACATTGATTCCGAGGAATAACGTTACAAATGATGCGTTCCTCCGGTCGTACCGGTTTTACGAATATGAGCGAATATAACGGCGGCCCGTAAATTTGCTCCATTTTCCGGCTCTCTGGGGACAAACGAGTAATGGTGCACTCTCGTCGTTATTATTATAACGGGAGGCCATTTATTTCAGTTGTTTACTTTGGGCGTTTGCGAACATCTTCTGTCTTTACCTCCTACAAAATTATTTACTTCACAAACTCGCTAACATTATGATTGACGACACGAAATCAGCAATCACGGTTGGCTGTTTTACCAACATTTGACAATATAAATAATGCGGCATCTCGAATAGTAGTACTGTTGACTAAGCTACACTTTGCAATTAATATGAAATGAATACTTATCTCATTTATAGACGTCAGCTAACTTGATTGTTTACATATTATAAAATATATATGTATACATTTATATAGTCGACCCTGTTTCCTATAAAATATTATTTTTATATACTCGATATCAATCGGTAGTTATATAATTTATATCAACATAAAAATTACACCTATATTTTTAAAAATATATATTAATTCTATATAATTCTATATATGTATAGAATTAACATAATATGGAATTAATATATATCTACATATAATATATTTATAATTCTTCAGTACCTATATTTCGAAATTTGCTTAGTCATCGGTTGGGTACGATAAGGTCTATTCAATTAGTCGCGAGCGGTCGGCTCTTCAGAATTCGCGCGTCAACGCGAATACGCGCGAAATCGAGAAAAAGGTTTGGCTCGCCATTTATTTTTTTGTCCCCTATTCACGTGCCATCGTGACCCCCACATCGATACGAATGGATGCGACGGGTCAAAGGCAGCCTCTCTTGAGGGCAAAACGAGAGGACGGAAGAATGTACGGGGACCAGAGAAAGAAAAAGAGAGGTAGGGGGGGACGAGTCTCGCCCTCGGGATGCAACAATGCGCTTAATGAACCCCGCCCGGCTTATTACCGTCGTATCTCACCGACCGAATACTCGTCTCTCGCTCTTGTTCATTGTTCAATTCTTCCTGATCATAAACTTTTCATTCCCCGCGCGCCGCGAAACCCCGATGTGCGCGACGACGACGACGACAACGACGACAACGACGACGACGACAACGAGGACAGTGATTCAGCTATGCCCATAATAATGGCTAACGAGCGTGGCGACATGGCGCCCGTCCCCGCCAGCCATATTCGCGAATTCTCGGCCGAATTTTGACGACTTTCGTCACACCGTTGTCGCTGGAATGCCGAGTAATTCACGCCGATATACACGCCGTCTCCGAATGTCGCTGCGACGCAGCCATATGACATACGATGATTTAATGTCTTGTCCAGAGTGGACCGGTCTCTGCAAGACGAGAGAAATATCTTATATCGATCGTTAGGCTCTCTTTCTCTCTCTTTTTTTCTCTCCTTCTCTCTCTACCTATCTGCTCACGCCCGCGATTGGTAATTATTTTCCCTCGTCAATGGAGAAATCTGTCGCATGTGCCCTTAATATTACTGCGATCTTTCACACTGCAACCGATATCACAGAGAGTTGCGCAATTCATAAATATGTTTCGCATGTGTGCGAAAAAATGATATATATTCGATCCATATAAGCCAATCGATTGGGTATATTTTTAAAATAGAGCAAAAAATATTCTTGTTTTAAAGATTCTCCATCTCGCGTGTAAATCACGTTAAAAAAATCGCACGTATATTTTAAGCTTTAAGTATTTATGAGATTCTTAAATCGCTAATATATTTATGAAGAAATAAGATTTGTGTTATCTTAGTAGGTTTAAGAAGAATTTACTTCGCGAACTTTGTTTAATTTTCACCGCAATCTGCTTTAAAAATTGTGCGATAAATTTCTATATTAATCTGAAAAGATATCGTTCCCTTACTTACTTCAAAAGTGGCCCAAAATAACGTAATTTTGAAATTATTACCATGAATAAGTTAAATAAATATTATTCTATCAGTCTCGTCAAAAGTAAACTAATTTAATTAACTAATTTAACATCATAAAAAAAATTATCAAAATTGTCATAATTCAAAAAGGTTTTTTAAAAGTTATGAAAATGAAGATAATAAAAATGACAATTAATTGATTATGTTAAGAGCATATAATCATGTACTTGAGATACATTTACATACACCTGAGATATTCTTCTTATCGATATTATTCAATAATCCTCTTTCAAATTGAAAAATATTTCTTTCCTCTTTTTAACACATAAATTTGAAGATATTATATACTAATCAATTATAATTTCCTTAGATAAATAGGGGAATAATAATAACTCAATAAATAACCCTAAGATTGTATTTATTATTTATTTATTAAAGAGTTCTTTATTACTGTATTATTAATTTTTTTTAATTGTATCGTTTTGGAAGTAAAGGAGCAATATATGGCTTTTGATATAGCCGAATAATAATTAACTTAACGATTAACTTTACGAATGAAGCAAGAGTTATGCGTGTTTACCGAACGGACAGAGTGGGAGGGCAGTTTGGAAGGCAGACAAAAGTGGAGGCTCGTCCAATTGTGTCACCCATCTCAAGACTTTCGCCGGACACGGGGATGAGGCGCAGGTTTTACCTCGACGTAGATGAGGAACGATTCATGGGCCGAGGGGAATAGTGCCAAGAAACCAATCAGCCACCTCGCCCAGCTATTTCGTTTATGCGAACGCGCTTCGGAGAGGAGTGAGAAAGGAGGAGAGAGAGAGAGAGAGAGAGAGAGAGAGAGAGAGAGAGAGAGAGAGAGAATTCAAGTGTCACGCACGCCAATAGAAGGCGAGACGGTGTCTGTGAAAATCTCCACAGGATCTTTCGATCAGTATTTTAACGAGCGAATTATTGGAATAAACGGCTCGCACCGCCTATCGGATCTTGCACCTTTTCTAACCAGAAAGCACGATCTGCTGTGTCTCGTTTTCTCGCTTTTTTTGTCTAGACGGAACGACATAAAGCATGTGAGATAGGATGGCCGATATGCGGGAAATCGCTCGTATATCTTGAAATTTATCACGATCGCGCAAAATATTTACAATCGTGCAAAACGAATGAGAAACGCCGAGCCTCTCATTCGGATTGATTATATTGAAACGCACAAGTCGCCTCTTTACGTAATTTCTGTTTTGCAGTGGGCATTGATTCTCTACTGCGTAAATCGCGGACAGCAACGTGACTTTAAGAAAATTTCAACGTGTCATTGCAACAATGACGAATGATGATTGATGACTTTGTCCTTTTAAAATTAGGACAGATGGAATTAAAATGACGAAAACAAGTGACATTTTTTTATCATAACTTGATAAATTAGAATATTTCTTGCTACTATTTCTAAAAAAGTGATTTGATCTTTCTCACTCGTATAATCTTAAGTAAAACATCTAGTTTTATTGTGTCAGATTTGCCAGAAATATAATTGTCAAACTCTGAAACATATATTTTGAACCGAATATGTTGTGTTTCTGACATTAATTTATTTACATTAATATACATTATTATACTTGTAATGTTTGGAAATTTATTCCTCGAATGAAAATCGGGTCTCTAATTTATGTCCCTAATTTTGAAATATACATTTTGTATCGAATGTATCGTGCAATCAAGCTTATAATCACTCGTAACATGATATTTAATCTTCGGATAAAACTCGGACTTTTAACTTTTACGTATATCCGTGAGTTTTACCATAAAATCGGACGTAAATTATCGATAAAGTTAAGCTGAGCTGTGTCACTCTTCTCAATGAATTCGGACGGGCGCGAAGTCTTGGTAGGGAAAGCCGGAGCTCGCTTTACGATTCGCAGCAATCGTAAATCAATAGTCGAGTGGTCGCGCGCGATCGGTCGTGATCGTTACCGGTAGATAATGTGTACCAGTGGTGGATGCGATTTCACGCGTGAGATCGATACACCTCATGCGGAATCCTGCGCGGAATGCGGCTTTTCTTTTTGTAAGACCAGACGCGGGCCTCGCCCAAGAAAGAGAGCCCAGGACCCGTCCGTCGGTCCCAGCTGTCCCAGCAGCAAACGCTCTCTGCAAACGTCAATTTGTACCAACTGATTATGCCCAGATATCGATACGACTACTGTCAAGTGACGTTTTATTACTTCTCGATTTTGTCCACCAATACTTTTACTTTACTTTTTATCGATGTCGCCAAAGATTTCGCATAACTACGCTCAGAAAAATATGTAGTGATAATAACTATAAAAGTGACACTACACTTAAAGAAAAGATTGGCTGTTACAGCAAATTAGATGGTAAAATATGACATAGCATTTTTAATTATTGGTTGCTGCAACCAATTAAAAAATGATATGCCATATTTAACCATCTAATTTACTGCAGCAGCAACCAATCTTTTCTTTCAATGTATACAAGTTTTAAAAATGTATGGAATTAATATACATATTTAAATAAATTAAATATTTTGGTTATTATAACTATAAAATATAATTTATTTAATTACGCACTCCAGGGCAAAAATTTAAAAACATTAAAAAAAAATTGACATTTTTGAGATTACTTATACTCAAAAATAACTATAAGCTATTTTATAGTTATTGCAACTTTGAATAATTTATTCAATCACACTCCATGTTATAAAAGTTTAGAAATATTTTATAGAAATTGACATTTTTTAATATTGCCGGCTGAGGCAATTAAACGTTACATTTAAAAGGCGTCTGAATTTTTCCCTTTCTGTATTATACAACTGCAATGTGGAAGGGAGACCTTGGTCATTTTCTGACTCAAAATTAGTTAGCCTAGATCGCAGATGTAGCACAACTCAGGTGATAGTCGAACGCGAAGAAAAATAAATAGTCGTACGCGTGTGCGAGCGTGTGAGTTAAACAATAAGCAAGGCTATGAAAGCCTATTTTCTTCGTTCTAGGCTCACGCATGCGTGAGCTCGAACGAGCGGGGTATCGCGTAGGCGTTCGTGCTATAACAACCCGAGTGGGACCGCGCACGTGATGGCGCTAGAAGAGAGTTACACGAAGGAGGTTGAAGACCATGCGAATGGTGATTGTACATTAGCGCAAGGAAATCGTTTCCCATGGCCCGCTCGGCTGGAACGCGAGGCAACTCCGGCAATCGCGCAGTTAATCTACAGTGTAATTATAAAAGGAGGAAATCCAGATCATTAAGATTATGGCCGACGTTAAGTTGCACCTTGTGACCGGTACTTTGGCAAACGTATATATGTGTGCGCGCGGGGCTGAATGGCGATGATGCACGCATCGCGCTATAACCGAAAAAAAGGAGCGTCTCCAATTGCGGACTTAATTTCGTCAGCGCGCAAACGGTTCTTTCTGTAGGATCGTCATCGACGCTGCAAATTTGCCAAGTAATCCAATTGTCATCGCTTTTTTCGATGTTACTTTCGTGATGCTTATACAGGAACGAAAATTGAATTCCACCGAAACTGCACCGAATCCAATTTAGTCAGATAACTAACCAAGTGTCTCTTCGTTCATTGCAATCGGAGAGTTGCAGACCCAGACCTCGTCTGGCCACGCAGGAATGTTACCACTTAAACGCGAGAGGAGCCGATAAATTCACGATAAACTCCGCTCGGTATAATTTATGCGACTTCGGTCGGCACGCTCTGTAACAGTGTTTCGCTCGGATATGTGCACGTGTACACGCTCGCGAAAGTGGTTCATGGCGCTTGATTTGTATACCCGGTAGGAAGCGCGAAAAAAAACAGCCACCAGCTTAATGCGCTCGGGCGTGCGAACGAGTTCGCGCCGATCGTTCGTATGAATGGAAACTTTACTCGCATGTCGTACGAGCGTTAATTCCCTCGCAATTCGGGCTAATTGACGAGGTAATTCGGACGTTTGATAAAATGGACGATAACGCTTCATCGTGGATCGTTTTTCAAATTGTATCGAACGTCGAAATTATTCAATCGTCATTAACATGTGCCCTCTCTTCTTATTTTTAGATCGCGTTAACAGTCTTTCATCCAGAGCACGTGTATGCGAGCGCGGAAGAGAGTCAGATGCGCACTTCCTCCAATGTTTTATGTCCACACTGAAAGAAAAGATTGCTGCAGCAAATTAGATGATAAAATGTGGCGTAACATTTTTAACTGGTTGCAACAGCCAATTTTTGGTTGCTACAGTCAATTGTTGGTTGTGTTAGCCTATCCACAATGTTAGTATAAGATTTCGATTGGCTAACGCAATCAAAAATTAACTGCTGCAGCCAATTAAAAATGCTATGTCATATTTAACTAGCAAATCTAATTTGCTGCAGCAACCAATCTTTTCTTTCAGTGCAGCAGAGATCGGAGAGGAAAAGAGAGCTCGAGTTCATAAAGCGTTCTACGTGCATCGAATCGTGTTTACTCTGTAAACTTGTCGTTTCCTTCTGTCATCGTCTTCCGTGTCCGTTGTCGATTCCCAATCCCACGATTGCATCAATCTCTCGAGCGCGTTCCGTTCCGAGGAATCGATTCTGCTTGGCTTTTCTTGCACATACGGAGAATTGCGTAAGATTCGGACATACTCAGATTAGATTCCTTGTTTTGATTTGCTATTGTTTGCCTTGTTTTGATCTGTATTGTTATTATTGCTTATCTCTGTTATATCCAATAAGTTAACGAAAAATATCATTGAATCTACTTATCGTTTCTATAATATTCATATTTCTTTATATTTTTTACGAAATAGTAACAATTTAATTTTTTTATATATAATTTGTTATCATGTTATTGATTTAATTATCACAATTGTTCGGTAATAGTTTATTTATTTGGTTTCTATAATGCAGAGGATAATGTTTTATACAACATGATTGAAAATTGTGGACTGGCTATATAGACTATTACTGTTAAGATTCTTATGTCCATTTCATTGTAGATTAATTTTAATCTGGGTTTAACTTATTTTTTATCTTTTTCTAGTTCTAAAAATTAGATATAGATGAAGAATAAATCAAACCAAGATTAAAGTTAATCTATGTTGATAGAAATGAACATTAGAAGATTATAATACACTGATGTTTACCTTTTGTAGATTCCTTTTTTCTTCTTTCAATTCCAGCAATGGAATTTTTGCTCTTTCAATAATTTAGCCTTTCAATGTACGTCACTGGAAATGAATCAAAACCAAGCGACGTAATTTAGAAAATATCCCACCGAGAAGTCCGAAGTGTGGACCACGACATTAGTACACGTTAGCGCTACTTTCTTGCGTGAAACAATGTTAACGAAGCGATGTAACCAATATTTCCTCGACCGCTTTCCACGTGATAACAAATTAACCGATGCTATGTATGAGATTGATTTGACGTTCGCGTGACGAATATTGCGAAGCATTACCGCTAAAGTGCATTCGAAGCCATTTATGGG
Organism: Atta colombica; assembly: GCF_001594045.1. Taxonomy (NCBI): domain Eukaryota; kingdom Metazoa; phylum Arthropoda; class Insecta; order Hymenoptera; family Formicidae; genus Atta; species Atta colombica. The sequence goes on from NW_017259375.1 coordinate 130,567, forward strand.
ATCGAGACACTCGAAAGTTGCAGTCGCAACGTACTCTCTAAAATCTTTAGAGTGGAATCTAATTCCAAAGAGTGAAATCTTACTCTTAAAAATTGACAATTAAGCCACTCTTTCAACACTGATTCAATTGTCGTTCTTTGTCACTTTTTATCACTAAGACAAAAATGTCGAAGTATTGCGAAATAAATGTTACTTCTTTTGATCGTGATGACGAAATATACAGTTATGTGAAATATATCTTATTTCTATGAAATATATTTCATTTTTGTGAAATATATATCTCATTAATTATAAAGAAATAAGATATATATCTCATTAATTGTAAAGAAATAAGATAGATGGCTTATTTGGTAGAAATAAAATTTTATTTCGCTCGTAAATATTTATTTCAGTGAAATTTCTCACAAATATATTTTCTCACAAACATCTTTTTCTCGGTGTAGAATTAGATTTCATTCTAAAGATTTTAGAGAATAAGAAATACTCGATTCGGCGTCTAAATAAATAAATTTCAATTAGTAGAATCTTTAAATAGTGTAACGTGAAATTTTTTTATCGAGTAATAATTCACATGTGACAATCTTTTTTATTACACGACAATCATATCGTTACATTGTTACGTATCTCACGTACGCAAATATTTATAACAATTTCGCAAAGGAACAGTGTCATGTTCTTTTATTATCACGTACGAGAGAAGCAACATTGCGCTGCGAGAGACGTATTGTGCGTGCAGGTAAACGGCTGGTATTAAAATGCCAGGTTCATGCGGCGTGAGCTCCAAAGGAGTGATATAGATTGCTATCGGTACCGGTACCGAATCATTCGTATAATTCGCTCGGCGTATATTAACGTGCGCGTTTCGAAAGCATTTCGTATTAATCTCGAGCATAGGTTCGTTTTATGCACCCGCGGTTACGCAAATGGAATCGCGAGATAACGCGCTCGCGATTCTTGGATGCTGGAACGTTTTATCAGCTGATCTTGTGTTTGCTCGTGGAGGCGTGAGCAGACCGTAAAACGAAAGTAGATACATGAAAAACGAAAGTATTAGGAGGTAATTGAAGTTAATGTAGAAAACTGATTACGGGATTTTTAACGATGGCAATTAATCGAATAATTCTAAACGAAAGAGTTAATGCAGAAAGAAAAAGACAATCATGAGAAAGTATTATAAAACTTAATACATAATAAAATTGAATATAAATATAAAAATAATATATCGTAAAACTTAATTAATTATGTAATTATGTATTATATATATATATATATAATTCCATAAAATAAAATTTTATAGTGAATTAATGTAACTTTGAAAGTTAAAGAGCGACGAACATCAGTGACGCTGAATAAATGCAAAGGAAAAAAAAACGCGTGAAGATGGACCGGCAATTTGGACGCGATCATTGAACAATAAATTTCCAAATTTATTCCATTGCATACAGCTGTATCCGATTTATCCGTTATGTAATTTACAGCGTGACCATCTCGTAACGCCGCCAAAGAGTGCGAACCACGCGCGGACAAGATTTCGGTAATACATACTTGCAGAGACCTCGTATCGTAATCGACCGAATTACGTGGTCATCATCTTCGCGTGGGAGGAGCCGAGTCAAGGAAAGTCTTCAAACAAACTCGGCCGCCACCTATGGTGATTTTCGGAATTATTTTTTAAACAATCGCGGTCGTGCGAGCGAACGATATCTGGCTTGTGTTATTAGCTTTAATTTGACGTCACTATACGCATTCTATGCGTTATCTTTGTTATTTCGCTGCTGCAGATGGAGCATTTCATGAGCCATTCGTTCTATTATGTGTGTGTGAAGGCATGATGATAAATTTTAAAGGTATAAATATTATCTTTAAAAGATATGTACGAAAAAATATGCAAAATCTTACAAAACTCACTATTTTAAGTTTGATAAATTGTTTGATGAATTTTACATCAATTTTTGTTTAATATTAGTTTTATATTACGCGATTATCTCTTTTATATTTACTAAACACTAAAGACATCTCGTGTATGTTATTTAGCTTTTTATTTTTTATTTTTTATTAGACTAAAAAAAATCTGTATGCAGCATTTCTTGTTGAACATTTATCATAATAAAATCCATTAAGAGTTTTTTTTTTTTTTTTGAAAAATTTAGAAAATTAAAATTCTCATGAAAAAGATGTACGTATAACATTTTTGGAATAATATTTGTTGGTACGTCAGTAGATATAGAATTTAGATATATTTTCACTCAAAAATATTTCCAGGTTGTGCTAACTAAATTTCTGAGCCATTCGTGAATGATTAATAACATCTCACATCTTTGTTTTTATTTTTTATACGGAAAGAACAATTTTGCTGAAGTATCTAAAAGCTAGAACTTTTAGCTAGATACAAATCTGAAAATAACTTCGTTGGACTATTAAAATAATTATATGGATAATCAAAATAATTATTTAAGATACTCATTATGTAGGGCCATTAAAATATAAGTATATAGAACATGTTCTGCTGTTAGAATGTCAAAACTTTTGCAGCAGCGTGCTTGAGATTTCTTCAAAATTATTTTAATGGTCTAACAAAATTACTTTCAAATCTGTAACTAACTAAATTTTTAGATACTTAGTAAAAATTGTTCTTTCCATGAGCTATTACTATTTTTCAATCTCGAATGCAAAAATTACCAAAAAATATGCACGAGCGAATGTTTACCGTTTACGAATCATGAAAAAGGGATAATTATATTTTGATTCGAGTATCGATTAAATAGAGCTTCAAATGTCTATAATAATACATTAAAATTTATATTCTGTTAAAAAATACTTCCAACGAATAATATCTCATATTGTATAGACAGTTGTAGTTAATCGACTGAAAATTGTCAATAGCAATCGTCTTTATAAGCGTAACGATTATTTATCAAAGAGATATATTACGCCAAGGAGTGCTGACGATTTAGCGATTTTTATCATCGTGGATCGTGATGCTCGATTTCGATCTCTGGCCCCGCGATCCTTTATTATGTCGATGTAGATACAATACGCGCGATGATAGAAAACTATCGAGTGGAAACTAATTACTGCCGGCTAATTGCTGCCGCTCACATAATATCGCGAGCTACATTTTCCGGTCACAAAGTGCAACGAAGTTGGCGCGGCGCTGAGAGAAATATTACTCTCACACAGCATACATAGTCAAGACAGTCCAGATCTCATAACTGATTTATTTGAAAGTACTTAGAAAAAAATTCTTGATTTACGTATGTAGAAATAAGAAATAAAAAAAATCTTGATCTTTCCCTCAAGAGATAAAGACTCGCATTGAAGGGATTAAGCACGATTTATCAGATCACAGTTTAACTCTTCCGCGCTGTTGCATTGAACATTGCAAACGATAGGGTCAAGCGATTTTAGCATAAGGTAGTGAAGCGATCGTCGCTCGTTGGGGTCGAAGCTCGATATCGCCATCAATGCAGCTCGCGGCTTCTACGGGTGTCCAGCATACTTCTTTCTCGCACAATAAGATATTTATCGTTCGCATTGGATGGGGCTGATGCTGTGGCCCGAGTCCTCCGAAGTCACTATTGTATCTACCGGGGAGTGATGTATGGCCGTGGAATTGGTAGGAATTGAAACTTGTTACCGCCACGAGGAGAAGATACCGTCGAGATTTAAGCCCTGTCCTTATGCCGTCGCTGCCGCCGCCGCCACTGTCGTCGCCGCCGCCAAGATAACAACCCTCTTTCGCTATGTGCCTGCAATAGCAGCTGGCAATGAGCAATGAGCGTTCCTCTTCCCTTCACAAAATTTAGACCGACAAATCCACACGCTGACCTTCTTGATTAAATAAAAATGAGCTGTTATCAAATAATATTACGCTATGTCTAAATAAGATGTTATCGTGATACGAGAACGCCGTATAACTATGCTTGGAGCTAAACAAACTTTGGGACTTGTTTTATACAGAATGATTTTGTTAAAGTATTTAACAAAAATTTTAATAGATACTGATCTGAAAATAATTTTGTTGGACCATTAAAATAATTAGGTAGGAAACTCAAGCATGATAAATAATGCTACAAAAAGTTTTGACATTCTGTCTCGTTCTGTCAACTAGTGTAGTTTGAGTGTCATACTATTTTGATAATTCAACAAAATTAGTTGTAAATCTGTATTTGGTTAAATTTTGAGATATTTTAGCAAAACTTCTTTCTGTGTAAAATAAAAATTGCTTTTATTATTAGTCCTTCAATGATGGACTTGGAGGCAGGCACGTGGCTTCGTCAGTCAAAACGTTTTTTTGTTTTACTGTAATTATTTAAAGTCAATAAATTTTTTATAGTCGATGCTTAATAATAAGGTTTACCAACAAAAACATTTTTCTAATTAGTTATGTATTGATCTAATGTCATTTCTTGTTTAAACTTTATTTTATTTTTTCGTATAAATAAAGGTAGAAGAGAGAGTTTCATTTTTTATTATTTACTTTTTATAACTATTTTGTATATTGAATAGATAAAAAAATGAATAAAATATCTTCCTGGATACGTTCTGGATAAATTCATCGTATCCCGTACAACAAATATATGTCCAAGTTATATTACAAGGACAGCCTAAAGATATCACAACATCTGCAGAATATCTGTATAATATATTCGGGATGTTTCTGCTGTAGGACCGTTAGAGGGTTGACATAAGATATGAATCAGATGCGATATTTTAAATATGAGCTAATAATATAAAGCATCGATAATTTGTTGAAACGATTTGCAGTGGTACATAATTTGTGGCGCATAGAAATTCTGTTCGATTTTATGTTCCGATGTTCCCGGTCTTGATAATGATCTTTTCAGATCCTTTTTTTGCGCTCGACACCACGAAGCGAGGAAATTTGTACGACCGGTCGTCGTTATAGATTCGGGACAAGATTCCATCGCTTCATTTTTAACCGTTCTGAGGTTCTCCATGCCAGCGGTTCTCGAATAAAAGGCGAGCATTTGTTATCGACAATCTCGATCTGGTTTGTGCAATTGAGATTGTAATTGGCGATACGTTTTATTGAGCTAACGGTTTAATGCGAAAAATTCGCGATTTTTCCGTTTTGCGGTTCATAAGGAATTTAATTTAAACAAAGCAGGAGGAAGCTATTGATTAGAAAGTTAATATTTGCTTTATGGACATTTAGTAATAGCGCATATTTTTGACAGGCGACAACCGATAACAAAGTGCTTTGTGTATTACCACGTATGAGATCATCATCCTTAATGGATGGCTAATGTAATCATGCGTAGGTAGGAAGCGTGGGCTCGCGAAGTCGTGGCGCCGGTATAACCCCAGAGGCGATAGCGAACGAGGAGCCGAAAGCATTCGCTTAATTAACAATAATTAGTAATCGTCTGACATTGATCATCGTGAAGCCAATTATCGCCGGCGGGCCAAAGGAAGTACTTGACTAATTATTAACGCCGCGCCTTTTGCCTGATCAGATTCATCGAACGACTTGTGAATTATCCGTTAATCATCTAGTTTTGTTTATCGTTGTAATAATCTAATTAATTATAAACAATAGTAAGTGAAAATTGATCGAAAAAAGATTAACACAAGTAAGCAAAGAAGGCCGCATTCATTCTAAAAGTTTCGGTATAGATTTAATCATATTAGAGTAACCCAATTTGAATAAGTTCAGTTAGAATAACACAATTTTTAATTAACAGTAATTAAAAGTAAGAAAGTTTTTGTTAGTCACATATCAATAAAATAAATGATTATTTGTACCAAACAGTTTTTTTCTCTCAGCAGCTTCGATTTTAGGACTGATATGATTTAAGATCAACAATAGTCGACGCACAGTTCGTTTAAATTAGAAATTTTAAGATTTACGTAAAAATATAATTAGGAATATATTATCAAGATCTGCTTTGACTAAATATTTACTTTCTTATTTGTGTTAATTAATTATACCTATCTCTGATAAGATTAAACGACAAAGCGAGAAAGAAAGGCTCGAAAATGCCTCCACAAGCTGCGACACTTTTTTTTACTTTCCTCGCAACCGCTTTCGCGAAAAAAAGCGTCGCAATTTATGTTTTATCGGCACGATTGTAAATACGGGGAGTTATTCGCGTTCCTAAATTGCCGAGTATAATAATATAGAGTCGGTCGGATATCTCGTACGCGTGGGTGGTGACTTTTGTCACGATTTAAATGTCTGCGCGAGATCGGCTCGCACTATCGATTTTGCTTCGGAGCTGAGAACTTTTAAGAGTCATAAAACGACGATAAAAAGACCCGATGGTGATATTTTACTATTTTACTATACGTCCTTGTCGGCCGAGAACCCCCACGTAGTAATCGTGCAATGGAAGTCGCATGAGAACGTCGAATGTTCCGTTATCGTGGGATCTCATGTTGGATGCATGTCCTCTTTCTCTCTACCTTTTTCATTCTTTCTCCTTCGATCTAAAATGCGCATCATTTTGAAAAATGATGGGCGCAAAAAGAAATCAACGCGCATACGAGAACATATTCGAAAATCCGATCGAGCAATGATTCCTTTCTGCCTTTTCCAGTCTTACCATTCGGCGGCCGCGCATGGCTTACGCCATTAATAATGTACGAATTTTTCGAGCCTCGACAAGACAAATTGGCGCCCAATCGATGGTGGCCTGGTCTCGATTAATCAAAACTCGACCGTGTACGAACGGCTCCTCCGCCGTTCATTATTCCGCTTAATTCGCTACCATGGTAGGTGTACCGTAACGAGTTTTATCGCGCCGACAAAAGTGCCGTTTAATCGACGATATAGTACCTGAACCTGCGTTTCGATATCGTTTTGCACTTTTCGATCTGCGAATTCTGTTCTTATCACGCCGCATTATTGACTGAATTTTATGTAGCGTTTAATCATTTACGATCGATACTCTCGAATCATTATTTCAATCGTTATTCCAATCAAAGCCAGTTTAGAAAATGAATGTATCAGATTCTTTTTTCTTACACAAGCTATATTACATTTAAATTCAAAATAATCAATAACACTGATGATAACAATACGAATAGCAAAGACAATTTTATTTAAACATAAGGGATAAATTTAAATAAATACAAATAATCTTTCTCTATATAGAACATCTATCTTTTATTTAACAAATGAGACAACTAAAAAAATGTGATTTTCGAATTATTATGAATTTATTAAGTAAACATTACTATATCAATCACTAAAAAGTGAATTAATTTAAATTCACTTTTTATACAATAAATTAATTTAACTTCGTAACAAATTGTCCAAATTGTCAACTCAAAAAGAATAGTTTTTTTTTTAAGGTTTTTAAGGCGAAACAAAAATGATAAAAATGACATTTGATCTTGTTAAAAATCTATTCTTTTCTTTGCCAACATTATTTGATTAGTCAATAATTTTCCATTAAATTGAGAAACAATTTTGCTCCTGGAAAAGTTGATCTTGTGTATCTTGTGTATATAGATTTTTTTCTCTTAAATCTTAAATTTACTCTAACGAGTAAATTATTTTTGGCACGGAACTCTTAGACTCTCGTAATTACAATTATAAGATGCCTACGTACAACAACTAGTTTTGTTCCCTGCGGCGCCTTCATTTATCAGGCGCTCGTCACTTCCGCCCACGATGCCTCTCCTCACGTTCGCTTTCCGTGCGATACAAGCGCGATCCCCCGCGTACTTGTATTTTGTGTGGATCTGATAACGCCAGCATAAACGTGTTAATGGCACCAGCAGGATGCTGCGTGTTATTACCGCGCACTTCAATCCGCGAAATGCCATTCCCGGGTGGGTTTACTCCCGCGAACGACGAGTCAACGAGCCTTCTCCTTTCTGTATGGCGAATTACCCACACGCCCTGCGAAAGATTACATTATTTACAAGCGAATGTCTTATCTCAACGGATCTCGCCGTGCTCTAAACAACGAGCTCAGGATATGCCAAGTAAAAGCCATTACCGGCAACTCAATTACCGTTTAAAGGCGCTCCTTCGCTTTTTCGCCCGCGCACTCGTTATTGTTAAAATTCCGCATCCCCGTCTGCACGACCTTCTTGTCGCAGCAATGCGAGAGAAGATAAATGTTGATTTATGCCTCGTTGTTCCCATCGAAAAATAATTAACATTGCGCGCAGATCGATCTGTTCATCCGCGAGGTATGAGAGAAGGTGGAGATCATTTTTAAGTTTTGTCGAGATTCGCGGTTACGCCCATTTTAAGAATTAGCTGGCCACGCTGCCGTACTACGCGACGTACTACGTGCAGTAACTGACGTTTTAACGAGCTCGAATTTTAACGCGCGTTATTTTCCAGACGATTTACACGAACCTCGACACATTCTATTCTCGCAACATAATACATTGGAGCGTCAGCTGTCCTGTAGTTGAAGAAATAGCGATGTATATCAGCAACAACAAGTTGTACCTGTAATGTGTAATTATTATGTAGAACAAGATAAAATTTTAAGATTTTTTTTTTCTGTCCTGTAATATTTCTCAGAATTATGTTAATATGGTAATCGAGATATTGTAGCACAGCCTTGTTGTCGGAAAATACTTTGGCAGCATGTATCTCGTAACTCGTGCATGTGCTTTATAAATGTCTTTCCGTGTGTCCAAGTCCGAAACATCTGTACACAACAGATTTATTTATGCTCGTTTCCATCAATGTAAATTAACTTCAATCTCGAGAAATGTTTGATATAACTATTTATTTTATTGATATCTTGGTTGATGTGATTAATAAAAATTCTTTTTTATTTTTTCATTAAAAAATTGTTTTAATCAAAATTTGGTTAGAATAATCGAGATTAAAATTAATCTACATTGGTGAAAACAGATATTAGCGTTGCTAAATAAAAGACGTGTTATAGTATTTGAATGTATAAACAAATTCAGACAAGTACAATGGGAAATATTTAGCGAAACGTGTCGAAAACTCGTGCGAGAATCGCTGATTTCGCTCAACGATCCGTCAATCTCATATATTGCGTATAGATTCGTCGCGTTGGACAATTTGCTGACACGAAAAACCGTGGTTGTTTCTTCTGATGCTTTCCTTTTTCCCATCTCTTGTGCAGTCCCTCAAGCGCGATGCGAGCCCGAAATCTCGCACCGAAGTTCTTTTGCGGCGCGCTTTCGTTTTCGCACCATTTTTGGCGAGGTCGCTTTCGCCAGTTATTAGTTTAATTTGAGATATAAAGCTGATGTAACTCTGGCTTGCAATTAGTTACCGGCCTTATCGATTGCTCTTTACGAGTCACACGAAGGCCGCCTGTGAGCCATACTTTCGAAAACGTATACTCGCGAGCGATTTATCATCGAGCCTTTGATTACATTTTATGTTTGTTTGTCCGTCCAGCATCCGGTGTGGTTTTGGAAAAAAAAGGGAGCGAGACGTGATTTCATCGAGAACCTCACGCGTACGACGGACGTCCGTCATCGGCAAACCGGGCGCCGACAACAGGGAACGGACAGTTGCGAGAGAAAGAGAGAAAAAATAATTTAGAGGTCTATAAAAGATAGGACAACGCAACCATAAAATTTAATAGCTGCGACTAGTATGACTTACGAAAGTTTGGGACATTTGCTTATTGCCAGCGATACTCGCCTCACTCGAATCGTTATTCACATGATCTCTGTCTGTCTTGCTCAAGATGGACGTTTACTTTCATCGCAAAAGGATGGTATTCGATTTCTTAGTAGTTGCAAACGTCTCTCTTGTAATTCTCTATACGCGTGCAGTCGTGTGAAATCTCATAAAAAATTATTAATCGACTTTTCGTTTGTTAAAAAAATTCCTGACTTGCTGAGTTTCAGCAATTATACTTGAACATGCTATTCTCAAAGATTGAATTTTGTTCCATTATTATACTTACATTCATTAGGTGATAAACTTAGAGGATACGCCGGCTCTAAACGCTGGCGAGTTTCGACAGTGAAGTCGCGTGTCTTTTGTAGTTTAAACATTGCTGAGTGATTCAGTTCACATAGGTTAGATTTCTCGATACCAAAGAGATTTTCGAATCAATTAAAAATGAACCGCAATAAGCTATTTTTTCCAATATATATATTTTTTCCAATATGTACTTCTTCACTACTTCAACCTCAAGAAAATTGCAGCTAAAACGCATCGCTTATTATCTGTATATAATGATGAAACTCTATGAAAAATATAGAGTTTGGTTTGAATGCTTTTGAAAGATAATTTTGATGTGAAAGATAAAGAATATCCCGGAAACAGTTGAAAAAATTTGAAGCTGTCAAGTTGCAAGAATTGCTCGATGAGAATTCAGCTCAAATACTTTTAGAGTTGTCGTTAAATGTTACTTCAATCGCTGTCTCAAAACACTTGCATGCCATGGGAAAAATTCATAAGGAAGGAAATATAACTATCACATAGTGAGAGTTGTCAGAGATTGCCATTTTGAATCGATTGTCTATCGCGACTTCTTTGCTTGTCAAGCAAAGAGAAAAGAATTTTTGTGGCGTATCGTGACTGGCGATGAAAAATGGATTTATTTTGATAATACCAAGCAAAAGAAATCATGGGGCCCCGGCCAATCATCCACTTCAACGCCGAAGAGGAATATTCATAAGACATAAGATCTCTTCTGCGTTTGATTGGACCAAGAGGATGTGTTGTATTACGAGCTTTTGCGTCCAAATAAAACGTTATAGCTGATCGCTACTAACAGCAATAATACCGATTGAGTAATGAGTTGATGTAAAAAAGACCATCTGCAGTCAGCAATCGATGTAAAGTTATTTTTTTTTACATGATAACGCTCGATCATTCAAGCTCTAAAAATATCTGCTTCACGCATATTGCAATGCACGCATGAAGCAGACACTTTTTGAGCTTTAATGGGAAGTTCTTCCCAACGTATTCTCCAGACTTGACATCGTCGGATTACCATCTCTTCCGATCGATACGTTTGTTGATTTTCATCACAGATAACTTAACTTCTTCAATTACGAAGGAGTCAAGAAATGGGTAGATGAATGGATTGCCTCGAAAGACACCACGTTCTACCGCCGTGGGATTGCTGTAGAGATCGAAAAAAGTAATAGAAAATGGAGGAATTGATTAAGGTATTCATTCGTTTTCCCTTCGAAACAAATCAATTTTGGAGATCAAAAAATGGCGAGAATTAAGTTTATTACCTAATATTTTCCTGTTTTTATTCAGTAAATATATTCAGATTTTGCTTATCTTTTATGCACAGGCAAAGTGTTACATCTTGATTGAACTCTGCGTAGTTTTACTTCTTACTAGATACTATATATAGTTATTAGATATAATTAATATAATACCGTCTAATAACTGCATAGAAAATATTGTACATAAAATTTCTATCAGAGAGATGAAATATTTTTTTTTGCTAATTTAATACATGAGATTCCAATCGTAATCGACAAATAAAAAGTTGGAATATATTTTTCCATAGACTTATTCCAAAAACACTTTTTTATAAAAATTATAAAATTTCTTTTATATTCTGTATTTTCTTCATGTTGCTGCAACAGTATCATTCGCGGCTTCATATGCGCCACGCGCCACCACGTGGCATTAACTCGCCGCGACTAATACATGACGTGTTTCTTTGTCGTCGTTACCAATTTATGTGTAAATAATTTACGAGTGTTCCGGAAGCGAGCGCGCATGTAGCGGCAGCGAGAGATTATCTATGAAATACCGTTATTAAAAGGACATTATTAATGAGGTACCGAGCGCGCGCGCTCGTGGCTGATGTAATGGTGGGTTTTCGATATAATCGCACACACTCTAAGCGACTCGCGACGATTACAGCGAGCGCGAGGGAGAAGGAGCGACGAAAGCGAGGGTTTCGTGCGAGGCTGGCTGGCTGGCTGGCTGGCTTGGCGAAGGTGTCGGTACTGGAATGCGGTATTACCATATCCAAACCTGACGTAACTTTCGTTGGGCAGTGACCTAGAGACGATCCTTTCGCGTGCAACTGCGTCTCATTTACGACACTGCTCGGTCGTGCTGTTCGCGTTTCGCATCCTTGCTCCATTATGTTATCATTCTGCAAACGCAATTGAGTGCGCTGGAGAAAAGTGATTCGTTCATGCTGTTCTTTCGTTATATTATGTATTATCGCTTTTCGATTTCTTTTTCTCTTTGATTTCCCATTGAGATTCGATATGTTATTGCATTTCTCTTACAGAAGTTTAATCCTGGCCAATTTAATATTGGAAAACAGTAATTAATTACTTATTTTAAGTAATAAAAACACGTTCAGTGCTTTTAATACTCCAAATAAATAATTAATTACTGTCTTTCAGTATAAATTGGCAAGGATTAAATTGATTAAATTAGATTTCTATAATGGATCGCTTGCCTTTTACTTCTACTTTCGATGCTTATTACAATATACATATATTAAAATATACATATATTCTTCGATTTCAAGAATTATTTAATTATGGTCTATAATTTTGTGATAATTTATTAATTACTGATAATTAGCTGTTTTTCGTCAATTTTATTCTTTCTTTTATATAACTTTTTATACTTTTATTTCATTACTTCTATAAGGTTTAAGTCAATAAGAATGAGAGAATTTTGACCTTTTTCAAGTCGAAACTTTCTGTTCGAGTTCCCATTTTGCTTAATAAATAGTTAGGCTTTGTTATGTTAATGAATCGCGCGAAATAAAATCGTGTGACAAAACTCATCAGTTAACTGGCTCTAGTAGCGCTCGTCGCTCAAAGAGACTTCGCGCTTGTTGCCATTAATAATATCATCCCGCAAGGTATTGCGATGACTAGCATCGCTTTTTATTTTCTTTGCTAATGCAACAGCTGGTTAAATGACGTCATGCGACTCCTACATACTCGTGAGAGTAGCGATGTACTCAACTGCGCTGAAATTTCATCGTAGACGAAGATTACTTAATTCTTGATCTCTGGATTCTGTCCTGATTATCCATAATATTTTTCATAATTGTAGTCTAGATTCATAATTATTATTATTGCACATTATTATAAACAATAAATATAATATGAATAAATTATTATTACTAACATTATAGCAATACAAACTATAAAAATGGAGCTTTTAATTACTTTTTAACTAGTAATTAAATTATGGTAATATACAACTATATTTTTGTCTCAATGTGTCAATATTGATTAATCAAATAAGGAGACAAGAAATGTCCCCTCCCATTTTTACAGTCGGAAAGTTTGCAATTATCACACTGAGATGAAATATCAATTCATGTGCTTCAAAGAATAACTGTTGTTTATATTTTCCCGAGTAGTCATTACTTTGTATCCCATCCTTCGGTACCGCATACGCATTGCTCATGGTGTATGCACGCCAAACGTCGCTTCGTCACTCTGGGAGCCAATGTTTGTCAGTCATCTCTTCAGGTTCGACGAGTGTTTGCGGTGTTTGCGTATAGTTTCGAGTGAGCTGGTTAATGCTCGCACGATAAATGCAGTCGAGTGATTCTTCGCGCCACTCGTTTTCCTTTTCCTCTCTCGCGTCCTGCCGTTGTTCTCCTCTCGCGTTCCATCGCGAGGATAACGTTGTACCGTTTAAGCGTGCGACGACTTTGATTTATGAAGAAATCGAGCGTACTCCGTGTTTTACGCGCCAGCGAATCCGTGAACATGAGGTAATATTTTCGCCTGAGATATCATAATCGCGAGAATCTTGCTACCGTTCCGACATGCGTGTACGGCGTGTACATACTGCTCTGCCTCCGCGATTTCGTTCTCGGTGGCTTGTAAACATTTCATGTGGTATTTGCGGTTAAAAGCAACGACGTTTGAAAAAGAGAAATATCTTATAATTTAATTTAATAGACCAAAGAACAGGCACAGATTGAAATTATTTATATTGGATATTTTTAAATAAAATTTATAATGTTTTTTAACAGTGTTTTAAGATAGTAGTAACATCATTATGACGATATCAATTTAATTGTAATATTATATTATTTTAGCTCCTACAGTTTACAATTGTAGTTGCAGGTCCGAGAGTGAACGGCGCGCAATTTATATAAATGATGTATTTAGAATTTACATAAAAATATTATTGAGCACCAAGTCCATCTAGTCTCGATCATATCAGTTATTTTCTTACTTGATTTTTTCATCATATAGTCTAAATTATCTTATTATCGTTTTATTTTTTTATTTACAACTATAAAAATTGATGAATTTTTATTCATTTATTTACTTATTTATATCTTAAAAGAAATTCATGAATAAAATACTGCTGATTATCTTTCTTTTTCCATTATTTATCTTAACTGTAAGTCTCGTCTTTTTAACTGAACTTTTTGCACCGTTCATCTCTTTCCTGTTTTTCTTTCCAAGTGGAGAGAAAAAGAGGAACGAGATGAATGATACAAGTTTAAAAAGTACAGCTCTTGTATGACATGCTTAGATTTATATATTTATCTAGTTTAAAGAAGTTTTGAATTACCCAGGAATATTTCACAACCATTCATTCACTAATGCATCTGTATCCGATACAGTTCAGAATAAAAAAATAACTTTTCTTTGAGTTGTTACGAAGTCGAATTGATTCATCGATTCGGAAGTAACTCTCCCGATTGAAAACGAGGCACCGATACCTTTCCTTCCGCGAAATTCGTTATCTGTAGTGCTCAATCATTCCGAGGATCATGTTCCTCGGATCGATTCGCGTATGCTACATTCTCTCGACGTAAGAGAGAAAGAGAAAGAAGGACGACCGGTCGTTGTTCGCAAGCTGCATGCAGGAGGGCAAAAGGAACTCAAGGAAAGGCTTCCTCCCTTTCGCGCTCTCAAAGGCATCGGAGCAGAGATCAGATAGGGCACCTCGGCCCCGCGGCCGGACTACAAAGTGATATCCGACGGAGATATTGTGTGTGCACACCGTGTTCGCCGATTACGTAACTCCGCAGCGAACGAGCGCGGCTGATTCACCGCTTGAGAGGAAGCAGAGTCGGCCTGATGCAGCAAGCAGTGCAATTGTGCCGAGACCTGCATCCAGATAATACACGGGGTGTCATTCATATTATATATATTTAATATATGTATATATATTTTATTAATGCAATTGTATGTATGTATATTAAATGCAGTTATGAATGATGAATGTGATAACGATATAAAAGAATTGATTTTTTTTTCTTTCTTTTGTAAACAGATCTCGCGCGAAGCGAAACGCGATGTTTACGGATATTGATGCGAAAAGTGTATACAAAGAGTGTATAACCGAAGCGATAAACACTTGTCACGGTCCGTCCGATTTTAATTAATCAATTTGCATTAATCAGGACGCGTCGCGTCGTCAAATAATTGGACTGGCGAAATAATTTAGTGACCGTCACTTTGAGTGACGGACGATGTCGAGTAATTGAAAAATGATGTTCAGATTGAAAGTACGGATTTCGCTCGAACGTTTAATTAACTTTATAAATGGACCTGTTAGGCACGCTGCGATTTTTCACACCTGATCCAATCTGTCGCTTACTAGGATTTTATTATCAAGTTTGAGCACACTACAAAATCGTCATCCTCGTGTTCCCTTTTCCACAATAAATCGTGACGGTAATTTATTATGTGCCAACTTTTAACGCACACAGAAGCTAAATAAATCTCAGTTATCATATATATCTCACTCTCGTGATTTAAGAAATCTTTTTTTCAAGAAATTAGATAAGTTCATAATTTGTACACGAAAAAAACGATTTTTTTAAAGAAAAAAATTAGGCAAATTTTACAATTCATATACAGAAAGAATGATTTTACTGAAATATCTACAAATTGAAGATACAGATTTAAAAATAATTTTTCATCGAAATAATTCTAAAAGAAACTCAAGTATCATCAATGTTGCAAGAAAATTTTAGCACTCAACTTGAGTGCCTTATATAATTTTTTTAGACACTTCTCAGCGAAATCATTTTTTTTCTGTATTACCATCTGTACTTACCATCGTAAATTTTCAGGCCACAGTGACCTCGTGGACTTAGATGATAAAACGTCCCTGAAACGCGAAAAACAGGATATATCACGCGGTCTCGTTTCGACGATAGTGGCAATCCCTCCTCGGTCTCCTCCACGAAGCTCGAGCCGACTATGGAACGCCGATCTTATCTGGAACCGCGTACATACATACGACCGCGCGTACACGCGATATCTCGATCGTGCTCTCATCTGCATGCCGCAGTAATAATTCGGCCGGGGCTACGAGACACGATGCGTTATACCGGTCCCTCTCTTCGGCCGCCCGGCCGCCGAGAAAACCGGGCCAGGGATCGATCTTGCTCTCTTTATCCTTCTTCCTCTCGTTAACCTTCCGTCGTCTCCTCTCCTTTTCTCAGCTCGGCTCCGATCCGGCCCCGACAGATCAACGCGTATTCAATTACCCCGACAAAATCAGTCGTGATCGCTTCTCGACTCGAGAGGTGGTGGCCATTTATATTAATTCACGCCGGTGATCTCGAGCGTTAATGACAAACACCCGTTTGCCGTGGCCTGGCAGCCACGGGCAAGTTGTCGTAATCGATATTTTTCTCTTCGAGACGATGCTATTAGATGACTTTCGTTAATCGCAAATTTGCGAAAAATCGAGACGATGCATGAGGTAGCGTCAAAAATTCACAAGCTGTCTACCTCTTATCTCATTGAAAAAATAATGCTGTAATCTGAAATTAGCATAAAGAAATGTTGTGGGACTGGTTGTTGACAGTATCGGTTTTGCTTGTTTGTACTGTCATTCTCCCGGTTTGCCTAGGCGTGAAATCGACTCCAGCAACTGCGCGATTGTCTTAAAGAACGACGTCGGTGCGGCGCCAGACTGCGCGGAATGAAACGCACTCGATTTACCTTCGCGAAAGCGACTCCGTCACTGCGCAGTTTACATAGGCGAGATTGCAGAATTAATTATGCGTTAGGACATTGGCCGCGCCGCGGGAGTGTGTCGGCAATATCATTTAGCGTACTTCCGGCGGGGCGTTTACGACCCTTTTTTATGCGATCGTCCGGCACTTGCTGTTTAATGTCCGTACTTGCAATTGGTAATTATGCTCGTTGAAAATCCAATTGCCTATCGCATCTTTTGTTTTCTATCTCATTGTGAATATTAATGTGAATGTTTTCGTTCATGGCGATAAAATCACTCAATGACTTTTGTCGTGTAATATCCATTTTAATCAATAATTGAAAAATTTTAGATAAACATTTTTATAAAATGATTTTAAAAGTAGTTGTTTGACGTAGTTATTATATATACGACATATTAAGGCAAACTTAATATTTCTTTTATTTTACATAGAAAAACGCTAGTATTTAAAAATTTGGTTAGACACAGATATAAATTTGAATATAATTTTTTCATATATTAAAATAATTATGTAGGGCGTACAAGCTGTGATTACTAAAATGTCAAACTTTTTTCCAATATTGCTCATTATGCTTGAGCAGAGTCCTACATAATTATTTTTATGAAGTAACAACGTAACAACATTATTTTCTGTATCCAACTAAATTTTTAGATACTTCAGTAAAAAAATCATCTTTTTCATATACTCTAAATTATATACTTAAATTATTACTTCTTCGTATTTTCGTTTGTTATTTTAATTATTTTCAATGTGATGGATTTATAAAAGAAATTTTCAAAAGGCATTACTAGAATGAACATAATGTGCTAAAGAAGTTTTGCAATGCAAAACCTGAAAGAGCCTATGAATGAAAACAGAATCATCATTGTGCAGCTTATAGAGAGAAATCGCTTTTTCTTTCTTTTCTTGGTAAAAGGTTATCAACCTTGGAATAATTTCCACGCGTGGGCGAAGCCACGGAGGAAGCTTTCCCGACGCGCTGGCTCTTTCTTCGGCCGAGTTTGCGCTTACGAAGCGATTCGCGTGTAATTGCGAATCGATTGGGCGCGCATATGTCGACATCTAAAAAAAAACTCGTCTTGAGGAGATGAAAGAGAGAAGAGAGAAAGAGAAGTGTGCGTGGGCGTGCTCATTGATAATCCGGCAGCTGACGTTTGAGTGCGACTAAACGCAACACCACGCACGATGCGGCATTGATTTCCAACTCTCGAAGATATTACTGAATATACACATCACGTGCACAACTAGGGGATAGGGATACTCGTTACGAGTCCTTTTTTTCATCCCGATTGCTCTCATAAGCTCGTAGGGATGTAACTTATAAGATTAAACAACTTCAGGGAACACATCGCGATAGGAAACAGGGATTCTGATATGAATACGAATTATGTTTATACACTACCATCGTATTCTTATATTTCTTTGAAAAAATAAAAAAATCACTTTGACGGTTGAAATTTCTGCTCGTCTCATATCTTTTTATTTTCTTATACAGAAAATTGATACATATATGTATGTATTATTCTGTATTATGAATCTAAATTGTGCCACTTCGGTCATGTATATTTATGTACCAGCGCATTCTTATATTTTTCTGAAAAAATAAAAAGTCGAATTTTAAAGGTTGAAATTTCTGCTCGTCTCATATCCTTTTACTTTCTTACATAAATAGAATATTCATACATATATATATCCTCTACTATGAATTCAAATTGCCACGTGCTGTTCACTTTGGCCGGAGAAAGGAAAAAATTTTTTAGAGGGAGAAAGAGAGAAAGAAAGAGTGAGAGAACGAATTGACGTTCTTCCATTTGCATTTGCGAAATTTTTTCTGAAAAAAATGAAAAATCATATTTTGACGATTGAAATTTCTGCTTGCTCGCGTATCCCTTTACCTTCTTACACAAGCAGAATATTGATACATATATATCTTATATTATGAATCTCAATTGTCACCCGCTGTTCATTCTGGTTGCATAGAAGAAGAAAAAAAAGAGCGAGAAATCGGACTGGCGTTCTTTCATTTGCATTCACGAATCTATTTTCTGAAAAAATGAAAAATCATATTTTGACGATTGAAATTTCTGCTCGCTCGCGTATTCTTTACTTCTTTGGACGAACAGAGTTTTGATACATATATATCTTACATTGTGAAATCGATTGCCACCCGCTGTTCTTTGATCGCATAAAGGGAAGAAGAAAGAGAGAAAGAGAAAGAAAGAGAAAGCGAAACCAGCGTTCTTTCATTTGCATTCGCGAAATCTATATATTATATTTTCTGAAAGCGCATAAGAATTAAACGACCTTGCGTGCGAGCTCGACTGCGGGCCGCTTCGAGAGAGAAAGAGGGACATGTCGATCTCTCGAGAACACGCGTGGGCGCGTCCATTGATAGCGACCTGGTAGTCGATGCGTAACCGCGACCACGCGCTCATACGTCGATTGATCGAGCCGAGCGATTGCACAGATATGAGCCCAAGGCGCTCACGTATATACCGTCCGCCTTCTTACGTTTCTCGCTGTGCGAATTGAATTTTCACGAGAGAGCATACGTCGAGAAGGCGGAAGAGCGTAAACACCGCGGGCTTTAATATGTCCCAGCCGCGGCTGAGTGAAAATTAAAATTCAGCCCGCATGTTGCACGCACGTTGCGTTGAGCACGCGTATGCAAACCACCTGTCCGCGGCTCTTTCGTCCCCGTACTTTCTTGGTTCTCGTCTTTCTTTATCCCTCCTTTCTTTTTGCCGATCCCACCCTCGGCTCTTTTCCGGCGCACGTTTTGATCCTTATCTCCCTTCCCCCTCTCTCTCAGTTCTTTATCGTATTTTATAGTTTATGGCGAGCGTACGTCCCGATTCCTCTCGTTGTCATATCGCGGCAACCTCCAATTTGAAGGGGCAGCTTGTACCTTTGTAATGTTAATTGACAGCTAATTGGACGGTAGAATCAGCTCGGCATAATTCTCGCTGGTGAATGCAAATCTGCAAATTTCGTGCTCCGCAAAGGCGAACGTGATCTCACGCAGCATCCGTTTTTTCATGTTAAACCTTCATTAACCGAAGTAATCAGGGCGACTGCGCTTGAGAACTGGATTAACGGACGTGCAGCACGCCTCGTCGTAATAAACAGATTAAGGGTACCTAACCAATTCTCGAGCTTGAAAAAATAATTACGAAACCGCTATCAGAGACGAACGGGCGGGATCTTCGGTGAGGGGGGAGGGGGAGGGGAGACATCGGGGGATTAATCTGACGGCAATATCTCGGTGGAGCAACGGCGAATTAATTTCTTCGGTGCAATTAAGATATCGTCGAAGGTGGACCGTGCGTGTGTGTGTCACGATCGATCGATTACTCGAGGAAAAGCAGGCCGGACGCGATATATGCGCTGTCAAATTCGCTAAGTAATATACACGGTCGCGTTATAAAACCGGAATCGACATGTTATTACGGATACATATTCCGCGTGTCATAAATGCCATCGCGTATAAATATACGATGTATATGTCTATATATCGGTATCATTCCAGGATACTATGCAATTAATTTTTGATATCACTTGATACATATATTGTAACTCAAGGCGGATGATCCCATTTGTCAGAGCAAAGAGACGTGAACCTATTTTGCGCTGTTCCTTTATTTGACGTAATCCTTATTTATCCCTCGGTTTTATATTTAAGATGTGACACATGTCAAACGCTGGCTCTCGTAGTTACTGCTAATACATGTCATCCATTTCTTTATAGTGGCCGATGATTTATGATGGATATCTAGACATGAATTTTTCGAAAAGCGCTCTCCAGGTAACGTGAAGGTATTTATGACGATAATGAAAGTTGTCTCCTTGCGAGATAGACGACAGCTTACCGATCCGACGTAAGCCCTGACACTTCTAGTTCCTACTTGGGATTTGTCTAATGGGTTGACAAATCGAGGCCACCGACGGTAGCTCGATGCACACGTACTCTTTACTTTCGAGCTCTCGTTAATACGGTAGAGGGAGAATATAAGAGAGACATGTACATTAAACGCGAAAGGGAGGCGTTGAAAATGGTAGCCATTAGCGGAGCGGCTAATTAATTCGGCCTAACGAGACGCGGTAACAAAATAATCAAAATACTTTCAAATTCCCTGCCTCGCGTCCTTCATCTCTCGCGTTAATCGCGTCAAGAATAAATTTCTCGTATAAGATCCTCGATATCGATATCATAACGAACGACGCAAAAGTTACATTCTCTTGTATACTGTATAGCATTATCACGGTTAAATGTAAACGTCAATGATTCGTCATGACCAGCAGTCGATTACCGATTTCACGTTGTCAGATCGAAGACGCTGATAACGTGTGTTTTGGCATAATCATCCTTCATTAGCATGACTCTATGAAATGTGTCCGCTCGAGATGGATATGCGGATATAAGCGTAGAGAAAGCGAGATTTATCTAGGTATAAATCGAAAAAGTAGTTAAGCGAGCATAGTAATCGTTGTGACAACTTGTTCCGGTGACAGGATTCGTAATAACGTTCGAAAAAAAATGTACTATCTCAAAATATGAATATTAGAAACGTATAAATATATATATATATATTATATCGATAATTTAAATTGTGTTATTTGTGTTAACAATTTAACATACTAAAAAACTGAGTAAAAAACTAAACTTGAAGAAATTGTTACTTTTGGATGATGTAACATTTTTGCAGTATTGCTCATTGTGCTTGAACATCCTACATTATTGTATTTTAATAGTTTAACAAAATTATTTTCAGATTTAGATAAATTTATATATTTCTGTTCTTTATACACATGGAAAAAATGGTTTTGCAAAAGTATCTAAAAATTTATATACAGATCTGACAATAATTACGCTCAAAGCTGGTTGCTAGAATGTAAAACTTTTTACAATACTATGCTTGTGAATGATTCACATAATTATTTTAACGGTCCAAAAAAAATTATTTTCAGATTTGCAGCTAAATAAACTTTTAGATACTTCAGCAAAATCATTCATTATATTATATGTAGACACAAAATTTATACAGTATGAAATTATAGTACGATAATTGCGTCATTAAACGCGCATTAAATAATCGCGCAAATTTATATTTTTATTTCCCAAAGAAATCACTTGTCGCGGTTTCGCTTCACAGCGCATTCGCGAATCTGAAAACAAGTTTATTAGAGATTTGTTAAATCATCTTTTTTTTCTTCTCGCTTAAAACATGGAGGAAAAAGAAGAGCGGTCGCCCGAAGGCTACGCCTTTCATTTTTCACCATAGCGGGACGTATCGTCTTGCCTATTTAAGGTGGAAAATTCACTCGTTCGTTACTATCGATCGCAATACATGCCATCTGCGTCGAGCTGTTGAATCTTCGACGCGCCTTCACGTACGTGTATACGCATATTCTGCGTGTATTGCGTTCCATTGCGTAAGAGGATGGACATTGGGTCTTAGGATCGTAACAGTTACATTAACAATACCGAGAAAACTCGCGATGAGATCTCGAACGCGACAATTGCGATAATTTGCGATTCGCGAATTTTTAGCGCAGTAATGAGGCAATATATATTGAAAAAGAAAAAAAATGTTGTTTAGTCTCATGAAAAAAATTAACGTATATTTTATGTATAAAAAGAAGATATATACATATATATTTGTATCTATGAAATGTACAAATATGTGCAATATATCTATATATTTATATTTTTTATTTATTTATATATTTTCTTTATATAAATATATATTTTCTTTTTTTTCGTAATTGATTGCTGATTTTTCATAATTGATGATGCTGATTATGTAAAGTAATTATAATAATTAGAAATTTGACAGTTATCTTTACAAGAGATGCTAAATATACAGTAATCTCTTTTATTTAATTTATATAAAATAAATTAATTGTTGCAACGATTATTTTTTTCATTTAATGTTAGTTTCGCAACAGGATGTTTCGCGAGCTAAATGTATTAAGCGAACAATATTAGCAAACTTCTTGCAGCATTTTAACGAACGGGCTTTGATTTAATGACTTCTCTCTCCGCGCGTGTCTAATAAATATAATTATCACGCTTACGCAACTATTCCTGCCAGATCACTAGTTATCGTGAGCCTATTACTCGCCCGATTGGACAGTGGCTTGCTTTTACGCATGTGAATGATCACATCCGTTTGTATCAACCGACAACGGTGGTTCTTCTACTTACGCGGCGAACCTGAATCTATTTTGCCGCTTTGTCTACATTACTATGCCTTTTCTTGCGTTCGGTCGCTTGCTTGGGCTCCGCCTTCAGATTCGTATGAAACTTCGACCATTGCCGCCGGTGCCTTCAGCTCCGAACACGAGGAAGCATAACCCGAACTTGGTAGCAAGCGTTCCTGATTGCGCCAGTGGACAGCCATGTCGCGTTTGTGACGAGCGGATCAGCCTGTTTTTCTAACGCAATTGAATTTCGCCTCGCAAGACCGCCATTCCCCCTCGTAATTGATCACCGTCTCTCTCTCTCGCCGTTCTCTCGTGCATCGTATAGGAATCGCGAACAGGGAAAAAGATTTATCCCCAACCGTTTTTTCCCTCCGAAAGTCATCATTAAAAAAATTCTTATAGCATGATGTGAATCATAGTACGACAGATAGTTTATTCCATCATGTAAAATAAAATAGAATAATAAACTGTTATTCATAGTTATTTTAATAACCGATATTATACATGAATTCAAAGATTTTTGAAGCAAAAGATAATTTATAGCAAATGCTATAAATTTTTGCGTTATTTTAAATTTTAAATAATGTTTAAAAAATTTTAAATAATGATTAATAAGATACTTAATATTTTTGGCCAAGGCTGTGAATAATATAAGAACCATCCATAAATATCAGCTATGGAGTAAATATATATTCTGAAAATTTATACGTACTTATCGCCGTTATCGTACTCTCATTCTTTTAATTTGTTCTTTTATTGTTTAAAATGATGTTAGCAATATGCGATAATGTGGTTGGTGAATTCACAAAAAGAATATATATTGCATAAGCAGCGAATCGCATCGGCAATGATTCACCTCGACGATAGGCAGAAACGATTTGTTTTATTTACTCACAAGATCGAGATTGGTTCGTATCTGTGGCGTCGTGTATTTTCGTTCGCTATATCGATATACCTATTTATGAGCGCACGTAAGAGGATTTGGTACTGGCTTTCCTACACGCATCTCACCTCGTAACGCCGAGGTTAGGTTAGGTTCATCCCATTGGCATGGGCAGACGAAATTGCTGCACGCGCAATATCATACAGTGGAATTCCGATGGGTAATCTTGTGAGAGCACACGGACGCCTAAAAGACTTTTTTACCCGCGCATATTTTTAACTGCGCACTCTCTCATCAGAGAAACCCGCTTCTAACGTCATTTTTATTGTATTTTTGTCATTTTCTAACCAAAATGAAACAATCACTGTTACGAACGCATCGCTCCCTTGCTTCAAAAACACACTCAAAAAATTAATCGTAAACGGGTAAAGAAGATTATTCTATCAAAGAATTTTTAGACTATGTTCACTTAATACTATAAATGCTTTTGAAGCAGAAAATTATTAACTAATCATATATAATATTGATAAAAATAATATATTTTTAACATGATCAAATATCTTTTTGTCATTTTTCTTCACAATTCTTAAAAAAAAAAAGCCAACATTTTTGTTGTCACGATTTTTTGTAATGTTAAATTGGTTCACTTCTGATGAGATTGAAGTGGTGATATTTACTGAACTCATTCGTGGTAATAACTTGAAAATCATGTTTTTTGAGTTGTATTCCTTTCAAAGTAAGAGAGCGACAGTTTCTCTTTATCTTGTAAAAATATATTTTATAAATATATATTTTCGAGCACGAGAAAAGAGTTATGACTCGTCTTGACTCAACATAGTAGAACATTAGAAACGCCTTCAAGTTCTGGCAATCGCGAATTTTATCCCATTCCTCATTTTTTTTTCTTAAACGCATCTGTAAATTCGCTTTTCGTATCACAAATATTTCCGAGCTTACACAATGAATCTTCTTTTCTCCACCTCTTTCTCACTTATCTTCTCGCGTTCCCTCTCTCCATTCTCATTCTTTTTCTGTGGCAGCGTGCTCGCTGATTGCGATTTATAATGTCAACCGACATGGTCAGAATCCATTGTCGCAGGATCGGAAGAGTCGGTTTCGATCTTAAACGTATAAGAAGTAATCGGTAGCAGGCTCCTCCGGATGTTATGAGCATGTAAATTTCATGTTCGTGTACCCACGTGCACGCAGCTAATTCTCCATCTGAATCTCAAATCTAAATTCCTTCAGATTAAAATTTACTAACTTCAAAGACTTATACACGAAAGTTTAAAATTTTTTATTATCATTTTTATTTTAGTTTTTATTATCAACGTACGTATGATTTAAATATTAATACTATTTATTATTCATTGAGATTTAATTTGCAAAAAAAAATTCGTGAGTTTCTACTCTTTTAAATTTAATTTCGACTCGATAATTTTGTCAGAAATATAAGTACATGAAATTTTAAGCAGACAGTTGACAAGAGACAAATATGCCAAATTGAGCGGAGAATTGACGAAAGGCATTCATTGCGAATACGTTCATGCTCGGGAAAACTGGATCGTCCCTCAAGTGAACGCTCGAAGAAGTAGAAGTTCTCCGCGAACACGGATGTTGGAGAGAAACGAACGGGGGAGAACGAAAGAGAGGGCGAGTTAGGACGACGAAGAAAAGAGATTGCCGAGAAGAAAAAGAAAAATAAAGAGAGCAAGACCGTAACACGATGGGAGGGAAGGGGAATAAATTAAAGAACGGGTTCTCCCTCACCGCAGGACCTCATTACGTCCAACTTCATTTGTTTCCATTTTAATCGGGGCCCCGTCCAACGGCGACGGCGGTGGCGGCAGTGGTCCAGAATCCAGTACCAGAAACCAGAACCGCAACGAGTCCCGGCACCGTCGCCAAATGCACTCAGCCGGATTCTCGGATGGATGACGATGGCTAAAAGGAAGAAGAACAATCTCTGTAAAGTTAGCATCCCGTTTGCGGAATTTCGGTATAATTTATTGAGCTCTTCCGCCAAAAACTTTAGAATTCTGATACGTTTCAAAAAGAAGTAATGATTTAATGTCGTGCCAAGCGAAATTTCAATTGAAAATTTGGTGTTTGAATCCAAAGATAACGCCTCAAGAGAGTTCTACATTGAGAGAAGAAAAGCAATTATCATAATTTAACTATAATTTATATAATTATTTTCGGACAGCTGTATATTTTTTACTATTATATGTATAATTATTATTACTAATATTGTAAGCAGTGATAACTGTATACATATCAGAATAGAGTTCTTAACCATAATTATTTTATTATGCAATTATAATCACAAATACCCGCAAAACACTTTTCCTTCAGTATATCGAGAAGCATTATGATTCAGATAAATTCTGATTGAAATAAAGAAGTTACAATTAATTTCTGAAAATGCAAAAGGTATTAACATTCTCAAATTTTTTTTTTTTAAATTAATTGTAGAGATCTTTCTAAAGAATCAAAACTGTAATTGTATTGAAATCCCGAAAATAGACTAGCAATTTTAAAGTAATAAAATGTTACACTTTATAGCGATGTGTTTTTAATTGGAAACTATTTGAGAGTTATATGTACTCTATTTAGGAACATCGCCTGCTTTGAGAAAATGCAATTCTTTCGTAAAACAGGAAAGTGATTACACGTTAACCGTCGCACGGCTGTCGACACATCGTCGTGTAACGGGTATCAAAAATAATTGCCCCGTGAATTACATTCCACGTTAATTGGCGGTGAGGATAAATTACGGATATAATATTGCCATAGTGTCTTTATTTTCGACTGTTTGAAATATCGTTGTCAAATACAATTTAGAACAGTGCAATTGAATTATAAATGAAAATTCTCGAATACGAATAGTATTCGAAATATAACAAATGCGATTTAAATCTCGAAATGAAGGTTTGAGAATATATCCGTGCAATTCTCAAGAAATTTTTTTATTCGAGAAATAGTTGAGATTTCCTATAGCTTTCCAGTTTTTTGAACAGTATCATTTCATGCTCTCCGTCGAATTAGTTCGCATAGACGAAGCTGCCGAAGACTTCGAAACAACGCAGCTTATACGTACGTACACGAAGTTAAATGGCTACGCGAGTCTCAACAGTATTACAGTCCTAAATGCCATTTTTACGGTCAGGAGAAGCGATCTGTGCCGTTTTACGTACGGCGACTCTGTGGAGCAAAATGATCCTTAACAGTGTCGGTATAACGTTTCTTACGTGGCATCCCACGCGGGATGCAGGAACCGTCTTCGCCAGCACAGAAAAGAGAGAAACGTAGAGAGACTGCGCAGCGCGGCCGGATAACGAGTCGGTCGCGGAGGCCGAAAGACGAGGAAGGTAAAGACAATGGAGCAGGGCAAAGGAGGAAGCCGCCTTTATTACAGAGCACGGCCACGATGGACAGTCAAACGGACACCTCCCCAGCCTCTCCTTTATCGGTTCACTTCGCTTTATTACTGGTGGCGAAACGACCGGCCTAAATTAAGCGCGTTTCGTTAAAGCGAAATTCGCGAATTTTCAACACTCACTCCGCCCCGTAAATCGCGCTCGCGCAATTGAGCGCGCTTAATTAGAGCAAATACTCTTTCGGTGCTCTCGAGGATTGCTTTCGCAATTGCGGTGACTCGCCACACCGCATCGTGCCGTGTCAAATATTTTCGAAACTGCACTGAGGTACGATCACATGTGCAGTTCGAAAAAAAACCGATTTTCTTGATATTTGCGATGGTTATACAATATATATTCTTATACAGAAATCAAATATCAGTTAATTTAATTTATTACTAGCCAATTTATTACTGAAAGATGAAGTAATTAATTACTTATTTAGAGTTCTACTAAAAGTACTGAACAATAGTATTTTAAAAATAAGTAATTAAATTGCTGTCTTTCAGTATCTTGATTAGTATTAGATTTCTATAAAGATAGTAGTCATCTACTTAATTCTAGAGATTTTGTCTTAGGCTGTAAGTATGGAAGAGTTATGTGAAAAACAAAATTTCCGTTATTTAGGAATTATATTTAGTTTATACAAAAAATTATTAACTCTCTGGAGTGGACACCAAAATAGATCTGAAATATAATTATTGACATTGAGATTCAGTTAATATATGTTGATTAAAAGGCACTAATTAATTTCAAGAAACCAAAATGACGTGGCTTAATGTATAAAAAGAACGAATACTAAGTAAATTCAATATATGTACATATTTTTTATCTTAACATTCACAGAGAAAGCTGAATTATTTTTTTTACTCATCAGAATTTTTGTTGTCCAAACAATCATTATATAGTGGATCCGTTAAACCTAAACCTTTAATCTTGCGTTAAAATCTTTAATCTTGTGTTAAAATAAAAATTAAACTCCGATTTTCAATTTTGCTTCTAAAATATACATACAGTGTGTAATCATAAATTGTTGAAAAGTCGAGACCGAAATAATACCGAGCAGTATCTTAATTCTCGTTTTATCTCCCGTGCCTTTTAGCGACTGTTCTTTTTTAATCGACCACATTTCTTCATGCGACTTCTCTCGCGCGCACATCGAAGAGCCCGATACCAATGGACGCCTTACTCACGGCTGAATCATCTGACGATTAACCTTGCCTGCCTTAATCAGCGATTAATTCCGTGCGACGAAAGTGCTGCTCTCGACCCACAGCACGGTTGCGCGGCGTTTTTACCTGGAAATTGGAACGGAGGGGTTGTACGTGCGTCGAATCGATCGAGTCGATCTCGCGACAGAAATCGTGCGGACCGTGTCGACACGACTGCGATTTCGTAGAACGCGATAATATATACAGAATGAGGTAGGCTCTCTAAGTAAACAGTTCGTCGCATTAGGCCTTAACCCTTTGATGTACATACTTTTAGTCTTACAAGACATTGTTGAGGTAATGTGAGTAATGATTATTTTCTATGAAAACAGGAGATATAAAAGTAGATATTGTCATGTATCTCAGATACGTTTCTGTGTTCCGTGTTGATTAATAGCGATGATTGATTTTATTTATTTAACTGAGATACGAGAGATAAATTAATATTTAGGAGAAATGCGAATGTCCACATTATCCATTTATCATTCCAACCATTATTTATTGTCCATTTATTGTTTAGTAAAAGAGTTAATTTGCTACTTTGATTGTAAATAACTTACGATCGGAAAATACTTTAGAGATACAGCAATTTAACGTAAGATCTGCAACATAATGACGATTAAACGTTCTTAGAACGTGCATTTTCACCGCCAGCTGTTGCACGGTTGCATCAGACACGTAGTTACATTGAATCGAGAAAACTCGCATCGTCGAATCTCATGGTTGGCGGAGATTTCTCGGGTAAAAGCTTGTATGGGCAAAAAAGATTGGGAAATTAGTTGAAAGAAAAAAAACGAGAAGGCTCGTGCTCTGCTGAACGATGACAAAACTTTCTTGGAAACCGGTGAGTCGCTCTCGGACCATTGCGCACTTGTGTGATTGCACTGAAAGAAAAGATTGGTTGCTGCAGCAAATTAGATAGTACAATATGACATAGTATTTTTAATTGACTGCAGCAGCCAATTTTTGATTGCAGCAGCCAATTTTTGATTGCGTTAGCCTACACGGAAAAAAAAGATTAGTTGCCACAACTAAAAATTAGATTTGGCAGCTAATTCAATAACATTACATAGACACCTAACGTCGTCTGCGAGATCTAATTTCCATTAGCTGTGAGGTCTAAATATTATCATTGTAACAGACAAGCATTTTGCTATTATGTCGATCATTGCAGCAAACGTTTTCTGTGTAGCAGACAATTTGGTAGCAAGTATAGTTTCAGTAAATCATATTTAGCTGTGGTAGAGATAATTTTCTTCTACACGGATATATCCGATAACTGTGACAATTAATTTCATGTTGCTAAATAAATGAATTTGTAATAGACATATTTTGCTATCACGTCCTTATATTAGCTACAGCAGCAAATCCTCTGTATTAGCAAATTTTATAGCTATAATAGCCAATGCAATTTCATCTACTCAGAATTAGCTGTAGTCAGAAACATTTTTTTTCTCTGTATCCATAATGTCAGCATAGGATTTCAATAAGTTAACGCAACCAAAAATTGACTGCTGCAACCAATTAAAAATGTTATGCCATATTAAGCCAATCTTTTCTTTCAATGCGGAAACGAACAAGCGAGAGGAACGAACGTGAGACTTAATTCCGCGACGGGACCGTTCGACGTAGCGTTTTCTTTTATCGCGACATACGAAATGCATTGTATAACACAATATACGATATTTTCATGCCATAAAGCTCGGCGACCGGTTCTTCGAGGACAGATCTCTCGCAGATCTTTTCTCTTACGAAAAATACGATGATGTCCAGGTACTTTGTATAGCGGCAAATTATTTCCTCGCAATGCCCTCCATTGTCGGCAAATAAAAGAGCCACCCGGAGAATCTCGCGGGACAGTCTCTGGGAAACGTTTCCGAGATCTCCCAGGGATCAGGCGGATCGTAAATATCACGGATTTTATTGCGGCGTCGACTTAAGGCAGGGCACACAGTTCCTTGGGACGTCGCGAGAGATATTGACGATAAAACAGTCGCAAACGCGCGTTACGCGCATCTCGTTTTGTTGCGTTTATCCGTTCATATTGCGAGGTTTATTTTATTAGAGGAAATCCAGGTGTGCGTGTGCTACAGACAGTAAAATCAAAGTGCTCCAATTTTATGGTGTCGAATACACCACCTGAACACGTGTTTACTCGTGCGAACTTCGTCCGCGTCTCTTTGCTCTCGCCTTTCTTTCTCTTCTCCTTTTGTTCTTTTCGGCGTGTTCATGCTCGACTGGGCGTGTGACCGGTCGAGATAAATTGCGGGCCGGTTCGCGAGTCTTTCTGACTTTTTCGCCGATAACGTGGTCGCGACCGATCGCAACGCGGAATGGCGCTCCTCTCGATACGCGTGCTGGACACGCGTGGATACGTGCGCGTTTCCCGCAGCTCCAGCTTCCACGCTATCGCGTATCGACATCTGAATTCCGAAATAAATCACTGCCACCGCCGAGAAGCCGTAAATTAATACGTGCTCTCGATACTCGTCCCGCCCGCTCGAATTTCGGCACTCCTCGGCACAACTTTGCGTGCGATATTGTGAGGTGCATGCATCGTTCGCTTTTCTCCTCTGATTATAGGTCGTAATGGTACATCTTTCAGAATACACTCCAGCTAAAAGGAGAATTTATCATCGTAACCCCCCCTTCAAACCTGATTTTTTTTTAAATTCAATTCATTGCGCACTTTAATAAATCATTCATATTGAACATGATATAATATGATTTGATATGGTTAAAAGTTTCATTTTCTTACTTATACTGTTAGTAATAATTATACTTATATGTTAAAAGAATACAGTTATGAAAATAGAGCTACTAACTATTTTATTACACTGAAACAAAAAAGATTACCTGCTGCAGCAAATTACAATAGATGGTAAAATATAGCATAGCATTTTTAATTATCTGTAGCAGCCAATTAAAAATATTATTTTATCATATTTTACCATCTAACTTGCTGCAGCAGCCAATTTTTTTTTGTCAATGTACGTAATTACATTTTCAAATATCAAGACTTTTCTCTCAGTTAAAAAGAAATGAAATGAGAAAATATGTAATATCAAGATGCGAAAAAAGTTCCTGTATATACGATGTATTAATTATTTCTACGGAATGTGTAAGACTTTCTATGTGTCAAGCAATTTCAAAGGGCGTGAGAGACATGATAAAAATTATTAATTGCCGCGTTTATGCACCAGCTTCGACATTTTGACTAGACACCTTCGACAAAAGAACTCTCAAGTGTACGACGTCATCGACTAGTTTTACACCGTGTTGTCGGTTCATTTTTTTCTACAGCGCCTTTCCACCTCCGTGAGTACTGATCGCCCACGATCGCTAATCGGCGGCAGTCCTAGTGGCAGTCCGCGCGTCCGATCCTATCCGATCCGGTGGACTACGTCATACAGGTGAATGCGTCGGCGTGCACGAGTCCGTTCCGCGGTCGACGGCGTAGCCATAATTTGCCGCCTTATAAACAGGTATCCTTGTGCCGTGAAAATATTTTGCTAACGTCTAACGGGTGAATGGAAAATATTAATCGAACGTTTTTTTTTATCTATTCTGATCATTAATGAAAAATACATGCTAATAGAATTTTCGCAATAAAATTCAATGGAGCAATATCGAGATTAAGATCTATCAATTAACGAGTAGATGACTGTCTTAATTTAAAATTTGTGTGTTTAATTTAAACAAAATATTATTCCATTGAAAATTATGAATAAAATATCCAAGGATGATACGAATAGTCAAAGCATCTCGTTCAATTCATATTTAATATCTAGTCCACTTCATTGCGGTCATCCGTTAGACGCAAATTGCGGAGGCAGTCAATCGACGGAGGTAGGCGCGGAGGCAGAACTCGTCGCGTGGGTCGTCGCAGAGGCAGTCTCTGCCCTTCCCAGCTTCGGAAGAATTGAGCGCGATATCTCGCGGGAAGTACCACGCGATCGACGCCGATCGGCAGTGTTAAGTGCCATTCTCGAGTCCACGGGGAGAAAAGAGAGAAAGATAGAGGAAAGAGTGTGTTTGCGACGATAACACGCATGCATATCGACGGAACCTCGGGGTTTCCGTTGGTTAAAATCTGCGATTGGTCGCGCATCGGCCACGGTAATCCCGATAAATCACGCTTAAAGGACCGCGCCGGTCACTCGCGGATGGAATAGTCCCGATAATATAATCCAATGCGTCGGAGTGCAACGTCGAATAAGGAGAAACTCGCGGCGGCTTTGCTCGGCGAGTAGTGAGGCAAAAATCGAGAAAAGTTTGAAATCGGAAAGGAGCGGACGCGCAGCGGAGACGAGAGGAAACAAGGCGGCTGAGAAAGGATCGTCCAATAGGGAGGATCGATCGGTTGAACGTTTCGAGCGGTGGGGAATGTCGTCGCTGCCTACACCCAACCTACGGCCGATCGCTTCAAGGTGACGAGATATAACCCTCCTATCGGCTTTGGCTTCGATCTAAGACGGTTTCTGTAACACGCGCCTTTCGAAATTAAGGTAAATCTAGACGCCCGAGATTTTTTTCAGCGATTTTCTTCAGATACGTGCGTATATACATGCCGGATCTATGGTACTCGGTAGCTGCGTTTAGAGATACGATCGGGACGCATGGAGAAAGAACCCTCTCAGTTTTATCGACCATTAATGTCGTTTATGATTTACGTTCGTGGCTGATCGACGTTGTTTCTATGAGCGTGCTCTCGTAAACGTACAGCTTGTACAATTTTACTCCTTATCGAATACGACAACGTTCTTCAATCTCGCTTCTTAACGACCATTTTTCTGTAAATTTTATGCATTTATGCTAATACATTCGATACTTACTTTTCGACATTTACGTATAGCACGCTGCTACGTTTAATTTACATAATAAACTGGATTTATTAATGGAACATGATATGATATGATATTATCCATATTTTTTTGCAATAAATTCTTTGCAGTGGTTTAAGCTTAGCTCATTAGCATCATTATTATTAGACTGATGACGATCAATTTAATTTGTGGTTTATTACTGTTCCAGCCTTAGTTTACGAAAAGAATTGAAAGATCTAATAGATGCAAATCTGAAAATAATTTTGTTGGGCCATTAAAATAATTATGTTGAAAGCTAAAAAATAATGAATAATACTAATAAAAAATTTTGACAACAAATATTTTGGCAATCAGTTTGAGTAAAATAATTTTCAACAAAATTATTTTCAGATCTATCTATCAAAATTTTAAATCTTTCAGCAAAATCGTTCTTTCTGTATATTGAAAACTCGCGTTTTCAAGATCAGCTGTGTTTGGCGCACAGTTTGAAGAACTGTGAAAAATTTTAAAGTTTAGATAGGAAATATTATTTATAAATGTATATATATATGTATGTATATATATATATA
>NW_017259375.1:164667-179606 GCF_001594045.1 Atta colombica
AATTATTTGCAACAAGTTCATTAGGTTAGTAAATTGGAGGCTCGCGCGAATTTGAACTGCGGAATCGAAATTGATCTGGACTGTTTCCGTGACTCTCATTAAGGAAGATTCCGCGAAAGATAGAAGGCTCGGGAGGTATTCGTGTCGGATTACATCTTAATTTTCGAATCTCCTACCCGTAATCCACGCCCATCGCGTGCCACGGAGTCGTTAAATCATTAGCAACCGCTTGCCACGTGGCCGATGGTTCCAGACTCTGAAATGGTATAGCGCACTGTAATTTTTCACCGGAATCGAGAGACATTTCAGAGAACATTGGTGGAAGAGGCTGCTGTTGCATACATTTGTTCCCTGCAGTTTAATACACATTAAACCTTGGCTCGAGTGCATCCAATGTCGTTCTTTAATATTAAAGATACAAAGATGAGGAGACACGTGAAACAGTCGTTTTATTTACAAGTCGTGGGATGGTCTTATTTCGAGGTATTAAATTTAAACGTCGGAACCGGAGTAGTTACCGTCGGATAATCACCGATCATGTGCAGCGGCCGTTTTTCTCATCATAAAAAGAAAAGGCCAGATACATCTGCATATAAATCGTGATGCTAATCGCTGCGGATTACTCGCGTATACCTTATAAAAATAAAACTGACGACGCACGCGCGAGACATCGAATGGAACTCCTGTAACAAGCTAGGAAGTGGAATTTTGATCGTCTCCTTTAAACGCGCACGTACCTATACGTATATTCTTGAAATATAAATAACCGGTTAAGGCAATTTCACGTTAGAAATGAAATGCTGATTCGATCGACTCGTTAGATAAATTCCATCGAATTCCCGCGTCGTGATTCCTCCATCCCAAAGGTAACCTTTACGTGGAATTGGCACGAATGTCCGGGAGCTCGATAAACCGCGATCTCGCCTTTCTTTTAATTAGGTCCGATCACGCGATCGCCGTGGCGATCGCATTTAATTTAAATTCGTGTACAAATATTATTACCTTCGCTACTCTATCCCTCTCTCTCTCTCTCTCTCTCTCTCTCTCTCTCTCTCTCGTACGCTGCAGCCTCTTGTTATTGATGTCGCCGTTTGTTTTATTCTATCCGCCGCATGAATATTGATACAGTGCAATTTAACGTAACGGATGAGATCGTAAATCTTAGGTGAAATTAATTAAGGAACCACGTGGAGTAAAACGCAAGAGTGCGCGTCACCTGCGCGCGCGCGAGCACGAGCGAGCGAGCGACTCGAATTGTACGCGCGATGGTAGCGAGCGGCCGACTCCTCTCATTTGCACGGGTAATTCTGTAAATTGTAATTGAATTCGAAACCGCGCTGTCGCCTATTCAGAATCATTCGTCAAAGAAATAAATGGGCCGAGAAGCGATTTCTTTTGCGGCGACCGCGCGCGAATTTCTTCGGCAACGCGGGCGGGACGAAGTGCAAATTGATCGGCGGCGTCTATCGTTTCTTACGCGCAATAATCGCGTATTTGCGTAATGTCTCGTAAAAACGGGGAAAGTCGCAGTCGAACTTTTGTGGTCCCGCAATATATTAAACGAGCGAATTGAAACGACAATCAATTTCTAATATCTTGTGAATTGTGATTATCAGTTTATGACACAGCGACACATATTTGAGAGATATTTAATGACAATTACGAAAATAATAATTTTGTTAAAAAAGAAACTTGAAACTTTGCTGAATTTAGATCTAAAAATAATTTTGTCTAACCATCAAAATTACATTGGAAATTTAACAAATGATAATCATTGCTTGTATTTTAGCAACCAATTTAGGCTTTCAACAAAATTATTTTTAAATCTTTATCTAGCTAAATTTTTTATTTTTTAACAAAATTATCTTTTGTATCTTTTAAATTATCTTAAAAATTAAAGTTGATATCAAATAATTATTATACACTGAAAAAAAATTGGTTGCTGCAACAATTTAGATAGTAAAAATATTATGCCTTATTTTACTATCTAAATTGTTGCAGCAACCAATCTTTTCTTTCAGTGTATAATGGAGATGGATAAAATAACATTTTATTATTTATCACATTTCTACATATAAGTAATTATTTATTTATTTGTGTAAATTTATTTGTTACAGGTAAGCATTGGGAAAGAAATGGGCACTTATAATAAAAGACTGAAAGCCACATTCTATTTCGCTAAGGTAGCTTAATGACACAGTTTGCATGATGAAGAGAGTTTCGATTTTACACGAAAAAGAGTGCTTTATGCAAGCGATCTCTTCTGCAGAAGACGTTGCGTCGATCGAAACGCACGGGTATTGCAAAAGCATGTTGCACTTTCCTTCGAAGAATTTGGCGTATGCGCCATTGTCATTATCCCATATATGCGAATATTCCTTTAAGTCTCCCTGTCCACACATTCGTCCCGACAGCGGGAGATGATAAACCTGGCGGCGGCCTACCGACGCCAGAGTGCCCGCGATTGTGTATCGCGAAAACGCAAATATCCGCAAGAATGATGAATTCGCGCGGCTGTCCCATTAATTTTATTCGAACCTTCAATTATGCGGATGCGTTCTCCTCATTCTGCTGTCACATCGCGGCCGTGAGTAGACGTGAGGCAATTCGCAACCGGGCAGATATTCCCTGTCAGACATCGGCCGTAGCGAAAGTTTAATTTGCACCGTCCGAATTTTAATGGATCCCGACATATTGTGTCCCGCGCAGGTAATTCCTGTCGGATTTAAAGGAACCGCCAGTGCAGGGACCGGTGCGCGCACAACGAGAGACTGCTCCTGGTTGCATCGGCAATCAAAAACCTCGGGACTCAGGCTCGTTGTGAGACGAGATAAAGTCAATCTTCGTGGCATTTTCGTGACCGTTGCATGCCGCGGCCACCATATGTCGTTCCTGCGCGTCAGGCTTGCCTTCCTTCTCGATACATCGGTTCTGATATCGCAATAACGCGCCACGACTGATTTCTCCCGCGATCGCTTGTCGACTTTGTATCATTATCTGCAAACTCGAAATTTCGCGACGCCGAAATCGCTGCGCCGAACCGGGACAGCGAGCATTAAAAAGTCAGCCTCCCTCTCTTCTACCAGTTCTACCCTCCCTCCCCTCGAAAACTCCCGCCTTGGCGTCCCGATAACCATTCGCGAGATATCGTCAGAACGATATATTCGATACGTCGTAAATTCAGGCTCGTAACGAGGCGACCGTCGAAAGTGACTCGAAATAAACGACAGAAGGAACTCCGCTTCTACTCCTTGTCCTCTCCTTTCCGTTTCCTCCTTCTCGCCTCCGTTTGTATATGCGGGCACTCCGCCGTGCCGGTGCTCGACACAACGGACGATCGTAAATCAAAAAGCGCGACCCTCACGAAAACTCTCTTTGCGAGGCAAAGACGGGAAAGAGAGGCAAAAAGGTAGTCAAGATGCCGCGAGGTAGAGAAGAAAGGAGGCAATGCTATGAAACGAAGGAAGCCATGGTACGCGGGAGTAACGTAAAAAGGATCGGAGACGGAAGCGACGTTCCTGCGGGATAAATCATGGACCGCGTAAATTAAAGCGACCGCCTTACCCTCGCGCGAGATGCTTCACCACCGTCTGGTCGTATCTCCTTTCTTCCTTCCCCCTTTTTTCTTTTTCTTTTTTTTTTCATTTTTTAAGTGACTTATCGAGTGGAATGCCGAGCCTCCGCGCGTTCTCGGAAGCGTGGCGTGGTCGTGATAAATAAAATGCGCTTCGGACAAATTGTATCAGCGTTACAAGCTGTTGCCGAGACGGCTGCGGCGGAGAGAGATTAAAGTGAGAAATACGAAAGCTGTGCTTAATTCAATTAGTAGACAATAGGTGAGACAACGTCGCTTCTCAGATGAAAGGAAAAAGAGAATACATTCATGAGCGTCGATGATTTCTTAGACTCGACGAAAAAATAGCATTTATATAATATGTTCATAATCTAGATTAATGATCTTTAACGATCCTCGGAGCTACGCGTGCGTGCGTGCGTGCGTGCGTGCGTGCGTGCGTGCGTGCGTGCGTGTGTGTGTGTGTGTGTGTGTGTGTGTGTGTGTGTGTGTGTGTGTGTGTGTACATATGCATATAAATATATGTTTTTTTAGACGTAGATACATAAGACAGAAAGAACAGTTTTGCTGGAATATCTAAAATTTTAGCTAGATATATAATCTAAAAATAATTTTGTTGGATCATCAAAACATTTATGTAAGACGTTCAAACTGGTTGCTAAAATGTCGAAATATTTTACAGCATTGCTCAGCGTATTTGAGATTTTTTAAAATTATTTTGATGACTCAACAGAATTATTTTCAGATCTGTATCTGATTAAATTGTTATTTCAGCAAACTCGTTCTTTTCGTGTACACATTGCAAACAGAATGATTGCAAAAAGAATGATCTGAAAATAATTATGGAGGATGCTCAAGCCGATTACTGGATGTACATTTTCAACATTTTCTGCAGCCTTATTCATTTGCATGCTTGAGTGTCTTACATAATTATCTTGTCCAACAAAATTATTTTCAAATCTGTATCCAACTAAATTTTTAAATTCAAAACCATCCTTTCTACATGTAAAAAATTAATAATTATTATTCTAAATCTTACATTGCTATATTTAAATAAATATTATATTCATAGACACACTGTGTGTGTTTGACATACATTCGCAATATTGGAGCATTTCCTGACGTTTCATGACATTTCACATTTCTGCAAGCAAGCCTCGTCATTTCCCTTGCATGCACTTGTGAATAAAGGTTTCGGTCGTGCGCGATGTTGAGAGAACGATGCACGTATCGTATCATCCCGGAAATTTGAATGCGTGGTGAGGATCAGTTCATCTCCGTTTCGCTTCGTGCGTTCATCTCGTAACAGACGTCAGACGTATCGTCGATTTAGCATAAATCGGGAAACTTGCTCTCGCGAGGTTTCGCCGCATTCGCAGAATAGGAACGTGATTTTCCCACGCGACTGCAAATACGTTCTCGCCGCTGCTTTACATCGACATGCGAACACGATGATTCTCGTTATGATCATCCATTCTATTTCTTCTAGATACAATAATCGATTCAAGAAGCAGTGTATTCTAGAATCCCTTGAAATATACTTTCTTTATGAATGGCAACACATCTTTACAAGTCTAAGATCGTTAAGAATGAAGAACGTAAAGAATTGAATTCAATTTTTTGATAGATTTTAATAATTTTCGATAAATTTAAAGTTAATTTCTAATTTAATTTCTAAGTTCTGAGAATAAATTTGAAAAGTAGATTGAAGAAGAATTTCGCGTAAAAAGAAAGACATTTTATTAATTTTTTTGTAAAATATTTTTTCTACTGAAAGAAAAAAATTGGTTGCTGCAACAATTTAGATAGTAAAATATAGTATAGCATTTTTAATCTGCTGCAGCAATTAATTTTTGTAATAGCAAATTTTTAGTTGCGTTATCCTATTGAAATCATTATTGACATTGCGGATAGGTTAACGCAACTAAAAAAATGCTATGCTATATTTTTCTTTTAGTATAGGTAAGTTCTTTAGAGAAAGAAAGATTACACATGAGGTAATACAATGAAGAAATTAATCGATATTGCATTTTTTAAAAATCATTAATTCTCAAATGTCACGGCAGGCGCGTTGATACAAAGAGATCGCAAAGAA
The DNA here is from genome assembly GCF_001594045.1 of Atta colombica. Lineage (NCBI taxonomy): Eukaryota > Metazoa > Arthropoda > Insecta > Hymenoptera > Formicidae > Atta > Atta colombica. The sequence continues at coordinate 170,337 of NW_017259375.1, forward strand.
CAAAGATCAAAGCGAGTCGCGCATCTGCATTCCGACAGGATAAGGTCGAGTCTAGCTTAGCTACTTCAGTGTCTCGCACGCAGGTGTCTCTAATTGGTTATTTATAAGCGATTCTTAACCCGGTGCTGATTTATCGCGTTTAGCGGCACGCGCAGATGGGTTTTACACGAGCCAATTACAATCGGTTGATGGCATGATTATCTTAGTCATCGGTCAGCTGGCCGATCTGCCAAAGGAGATCGGTAAGAGGATCGGGTCGAGTGCATGCTAGATCGAAGGCTCTTCGCGCTAAACGGACGTGAAAACGTGTCGTCCTCGACGATAAGGTCGCGATACGTTTTCGGAGCTGTTCGAGGAAATCGTTGACAAGATTCATCTTCGCATTAATCTTCACTCATGTATTTTAATTTTTCGCTTTCGATTTCTTTATTAGATCTTCTTAATTAGATCTGGATATAATATTAACAAATTAAAAAAGTTTAATTTTCCCGTGATGTAATTTGCAACATTATTATATCTTGACAATCGACGAAAATTATAGATATCTGAAGAAGTTGAGTAACATACTATTTTCTAAATTTCCACATATTTTGATTTTTTCAGTTATATCTGGACATAAAAAAATACATAATATTACATAAATAATATGTGCAAAAATTACACAATTTATAATGAAAATATATACAATTGTGCGATTTTACAAAAATTAATACTTTTATTCCTAATTGTATAAATGTATCTTTTTATTAGACAAAAAATTATAATACAGTAATATATTTTATAGTTTTTATGTAATTTATAAATTTTGTAATATTATATGATATAATGGTATTTGCATTTGTATATATTGAATTGTATAGCTGAAAAAAAATTTATTGGCAAGTTAAACACATTACGTAAATATGTATTTCTTTAAACTTCAATTAAATTTACTTTTTTAAATTATTTAATTACTGAAAAAATAATTAATAAAAAAAATAATTTTATTTATAAATCGTAATTTTACTTACGCGTGTAAATACAATATATACCTTTAATATAGCGGGTTCCAACATTATCCATTGTAATTGTACTTTACATAATTTTTTTAATTACAAAATTTTTTTGTAGTGTATAGTTAACAAATTAGCTAATTGTATTTAATTTTCCATGTTACAAATGTGAAAATGTATGTTAGTTGCTAATTGAAATAATCGAGCCATCGTTAATTTTCCAGTGACGCAATTTGCGATGATTATATATCATGACAGTCGACTAAAAATTGTATAGATTCCTGAGTTTGGATAATAACCTGTTTGCTAAACTGCTAAATGGTCAAGAGTCTCTTTAGCAGACACCTTAGAAAGTCTATGACATCCTAACCGAGAAAATCGTCGTCCGGCGTGCTTTATGGCTGGCTTCGACGTTTCCGACGTCGAGGATCGTTGTCGTGGCGGTAGTGCAAAAAGTCGAGTGATTTAATGGAAATGCGTTCCCACGCATACGCGCATCTTCTCGCGTGTCTCACGTCGCTCTTCTTTCACGCTCCATTCCGTGCAGACTCGCGCATTCGCGTGTGGCTCATTCGTCTATTCTATATGCCGTATATGCCGCATTATGTACGAGTTTGACGTTTGCCGTTATCTTATAAATACATTTAGAAAAGATTTGTGTCGCATTTATTTAAGATGAAGCGAAATAAATGAACGGCTATATTCAGCACAGAGAAAAAACAGCTTTGTAACTGTTATAAGATTTTTTAATGTAATTGGTTCTTGCCCTTAGTTTCTCACTGGATCTAAATGTATAAACACCAATCGTTATAAGCAATTAAAAAAACTTACAACAGTTGCAAAACTGTTTTTTCTGTTGAACTCAGCCAATCTATCGAGCAAATGTGGCAATGCAATATCTTAAATTCAAGATAGTAATGACGAGTATTAATAGTCCTTTAGTTTAGTCATGAAATCATTCCAAAAGTGAGGCAACTATTAATTTTGTCACCGGAAGACACCGCGCTATTCCACTTACCTGGATTTCAGTGACCACAATTTACCTTACGCTTTCTTAACACGTATTTGCCAATCGATTGAATAACATCTTCGACCTATCGCGGGGAAATCTCTCGCACACAATTCTTTCGCGTATGTATTTAAGAAGCGACATTTTCATTTATCAATAATTGAGCATTACTCTAACGGGAATTCTACGAATGAAATACGAGATGAATGAAATACGGGACATACTTTGTGCGCTTTAGCATCATAATGAATAAATAACTCTTTTAAGTGGTTAAACGCATTTTATCGTATCTTCATCTACGCATCATTTCTTCAGTTTAATCTCGTTTCGATTAGCATTGCGCACAACATATTGCGTGTCTATTAAGTAATGACATTGCTAGTGGGAGGTATAATCTCATCGATAACGTCGTTAGTTCAATTAGAACGACTAGCCTTATCGTCATACTTCGTCTAGGCGTCATTTACTATCAATGTCGTTGGACCGGTATTGAATCGATCTCGCAAACCGAGACGTCAAATGACACGATTGCATACGTTAAATTTTCAAGTCAAATTATCGGCGATTCGATTCGTCGTTCAAACACTGGAGTTTCCAATTTCGGATGGTGAAACGATTCCTAATTGTGCGTAAATGTTTGCTTACGGAAACGGAAACAATAAATTGTTTCGCCTGTTCCCACGTCAGAACTGTAATCTCTTTGTGTCAGCGTAATTGGAAACCGATCCGCGATAATTCCTGGCAAGGAATTATCGAGACGAGATCTTTTTGTCTTTATAGAGAGAATTTTACAGCAATTATTTAGTGAAAATTTATTTAGTACAACTTTTATTAAATTGTAAAATGATACTATTTATTTATGATACTATTTATCAATTCTAAGCAGAATCGTAATGTGTCCTCGTAAAACTTGTAAGAACTTATGACTAATATTCTAATTTTATGCGTATGTATCATAAAACGTACAATTATTCGTAAATATTTACGATTTTTTATAAATTTTATGGCTTTAAGAATCTGTAAAAGTATTGTATAAAGGATATAAGCACTTAAAAATTCTTACAAGTCTTACAGGAATATGTTACGAGCCTTATGAGTCTGCTTAGAATTTAGGCATTAGTGTTTAATTTTATGAAAATATTTAATAAATTCTATAAGTTTAAATTTTATAAGTTTAATTAAAACATTAAAACATTGTTATTTATCTTACGTGTTTTTGTCTTGAATAGATAATCGTTTATTTTTAATATTGTTTATCTTAAATAAACTAACGTTAAACAATTTTTAAATTACATCTCAGAGTTTCGCACAAAGTTAAAGGAACCCTCTAAAGAAATCTCATGCGTGCAATAACCATGATGATTGCTGGAGTTAACGAGGAAGAAATCTTTTCGTTGTTTCGGCGGCGAATCGAAGTTGACTTTACGACGCGGTCGTGTTGTATTTCGTAAAAAAGACAATTCCACGCTTGACAAGAGTAACGGTGCCGTGTCGAAGGGCTCGCTGACATCGCGGCAAAAAGAACGGGCGTTCTTCGAAGATCAAAGCATCGTCGTGTACTTCGAACTCACCGCAATGCGCGATGATGCTTGCCGGGACCCACCTTGAAGTCGGCGATTTCTCGGACAGTAATCGAGCCAGTTACCACCGGTAAATGACGTATAACAACGTTAAGGATAATGTACGAGCGATTCGAACGCATCTATCGCCACCTGTATTGACCTACGACTTTCCCAGTAGTAAAACACGTCCAGCCATGTGGAAACGTCATTCATCTTGGTTTAAATTGTCCGTAGCCATAATACACATTCGAATTATAATCGTATTAAAATTGACACATTAGTTTGTGAGATCTGATCTAATTTTATTTCACACATAATAAATGACATAAAATGTGAATATACAACTAAGTAAATGAGAAATCTTTATCAGTCTCAATTGGATCTTAGTGTCTAAATAATATTTTGATAAATTTATATATATATTTATACATAAATACATTAATTCATACATATATACATGAATGTACACATATCCAGTTCTGTAATCTATGCACCGAAATATGTTCGGTCTTGAAATGTAATCTTAAACTGAAACTGGGATACTATAATAATATTACAAATTAAATTGACAAGGATATTAATACTAATAAGTTTCTTAAAAAGTTTGTGGTCTAATTTTAATTATTAAAAAGTGGGAAAATATTTATACACTGAGAGAAAAATGTGAGAGAATAATATACTAAATATACTAAATTTTAATAAATATTTCAATAGTATATATACTAGCTGAATATTTATTAAATGTACACACATTTATTTTATTGGTACAAAAACCATTAATTTGATTTAACTATTAATTTTTTTTATTTAGCAGATATTTATTTAAGTAAGTAAATAAAAATAAGTTAATGTTATTCAATAAGTTAATATTATTCAAATCGATATTTATTAAAATTTAATATGTATTTTCTCAGAGTATAAATTATTATTCATTTATATCATACATAGAAAAAAATTACATTGCGTTAATAAGTGTACGTTGCAGATTGACAAACAATTAATGATATTTAACGAATTTTTCTAACTGCATTTACCCTATAATCTTCGCTGCATATTTTGAACGGCACGAATTCCATTATTATCGATCGCAGAAGAAAATATTTGCATAGTCGGAAAAGTCATCGGGATTGGTCTTGTGATGACGATATTATTGAAGGATGGATGTGTCATTAAAAGGACTAATGAATTGCATCTTGTACTCCGCCCGAATTCGAAAGTCCTCGAAAAGAATAAAGCATCTCCTTGTCGTCCCCATTGAGTCTCTCCGTACCGAGATCGGTTCGAGGCTCGCTTTCCAGAGCCGGCTCGGGCACAAGAGGAGAGCAGCTGATCAATAGCTATTGGTCGGCGGGAAGTCGTCGTGTTGCCGGCGCGGTGGCGATGTCGTCAATTTTTTTATTACGAATCCGGACACGCACGCAGGCACTCACGCACACGAGCGTGTACGTATAGAGACGAGACACGCCGCGTGTTTAAAAGAACTACTCGAAGGAGAGTTCCTTCACATCGAATTTCACAGATTGAATTCCGCAATTTCGATTGCCTTTCGGTCTGTATTATTGACTTTGTATTTATTAAATGCCACGTTCTAACGTCGCGACGTTAGAAATGACAATGATTAATGAAATAATTTAAAATAGCAGAAAATGCAAAAATTTGAACTAGCGTATCATATCTAAAAGTAGGATATAAAGGATATAAAGAAAAGAGTCTTTTATTTCGAAAAAAAAAAAATTATTATTTTTAGATCTGTATTTAATTAAATTTTTAGATACTTCTTTTTCGTATTTCAGTTACGGGTTAAACTAAAATAATAATTAAAAGTTTATCGAATCCAATAGAAAAAAATAATACTAGATCTAATAGGAAATATAATAATTATTTGAAAAGCATAATTTAAAACAATTATTTTGTTTCACTGAATATTACAAATTTGTTATTACATAGTTTGCATTTTAATCCGATTATCGCAACGACTTTCGGAAGCTATCAGACGGGTTACTCTACATGCATGCTTCGTCATAGGGATCTATCTTCTAACGAGCATCTGTATACATTCTGCCGAATGCCTTGGTCCCCGTTCTTCTTCGCCTCCTTCAGAAACAATAGCTGCTCCTGCAAGGGGGTTAATCTACATACGCAAATTCCAACGATAGATCTTAAGCGGCGAGAGAGAAGGCGACTGCGTACTGCCGGACGTACACGCGTACGTCTTCAACAATAGGAACCGCCTCGCGATCTTGGCTGGCTCTTCCTGAAGGAAGGACAATAAGCACAGCTTGATGGTTAATGTAGTCCAGTTTGTGTCTTTCCTCTGAAGAATTGGCAAGGGAGGGGGTTGCTCTCCAGAGAATAATAAATATTCCTGAGTCTTTAATAATTTCGGAGTTGTCGGGACAAGGCCGAAAATTTTACAAGCAATTCACGCTTTCGTTGAAATAATTGTCATTGTAATATGCAATTTGTATCTCCTCATTGTCAGGAGAATTGACGAGGAAGGGGTTGATGATGCTCTGAAGAGGATTATAAATATTCCGCAGTCTTTAATAATCTCGAAGTTGCTGGAACAATGCTGAAAATTTCATAAGCAATTCACGTTTTCGTTGAAATAATTATTATTGTAATCCACAGTTTCCGTCTGCTTATTGTTAGGAAAATTGGCAAGAGAGGGATTTAGTGCTCTGCAAAGGATTATGAATATTTCCAGGTCTTTAACAATTTAATATTTTTTAACATTTCGAAACTAGTTAGGATAATATTGAAAATTTTATTGAGCAGTTCATGCTTTCATTGAAATAATAAAGCCTCTTCTCCTAATAATTTCGCGATATTATTCTCCGGTCGTCGAGTACATCAGGGTCGTTAATCGCGTTTTCCCAGAATCCCAGGTGTGTTGTTACTCACTTCGGATGGAGAGGGGGAGGGAAAAGCGTTTTCCTTGCCCCCGCCCGCGGCGCACGATGACCGTAGGTCGAGGATAGCGCAACGACCTTAGAGGTCGATGCACTTCTCCCGTGCACTCAGTCGGCGCGGCGTCAAAACAAGACCGGCTGATGCGATGTGCCGGTTCACCTCCGTAGTCGGGAACAGTTCCCACCGTCTAGTCATCCGGGTACTCCCCTCACACAAGGAGGAAAAGAGGACTCCTGCCACCGTTTCTCTCCTCCTTCTCCTCTTCTATTTCTCTTGTCGCTGCATCTTTTCGCTTCGCACACGAGCACGCACTCGCGCGAGTTCTGAGAAACTTATGGAGGCGCAGCGCTGTCTGACCGAGCCGGAATCCGCTCGTCTGTACCTACCGAGGTACAAATACCCGCGAAGATGCCAGCGGGTGCAGAGAGGGTGAGAAACGGAGAAGGTGGAGATGGCAGTGGAGATGATGAAGGTGAAACGGAATGGAGAAAGAGAAGGAGAGAGACGGTGAAGAACGAGTAAAACCAGGCTGACTCGCTCTCACCTGGCTATCTTACCACGTATAGGAGAGATGTCTATGGTATAGAAGAGCGAAGAGAGCCAAGAGGAGTCACTTCTAAGTAGCTACGTGATCAGCGATAATAACGCGACTTGGAAACGTGGAAGATCGTACTTCCTACCCACTTACCCCCCTTTTTTACATTGGGAACATATATCGTCGGTTGGTCGATCGTTTCGGTTTGCGTTATCATTGACGCAGTACTGCGGTGACTAGTAGTAGGAGGTGACTAGCACGGGATTTAAGTCCCATAGGTGCTCCCAGAGTGTGCATTCCGTGTTCCCGGAAACAGAGAGCGGAGGTAACGGCCGTCGCGTCCACCTGTTTTTCATCTTCTTCTTCTTTATCGATGTCGATTTGAGTTCTCGCGGAACGAGCTTTCGCAATAAAACGCCTGGAAGATCGAACGTGACACTCTTCGAGTACATTTTTACGCGAGTTTATGATGTGAGTTGCGAGCCGATTAAAAGCCGAGCGAGAGAAGAAGAAAGATAAAGGGAGAGAAAAAGATTCCGACGGTAATATGATGCAAGTTGGAAACATGAGTAGATAACGATCTGCGTCGTTAATTGAGTCGTTGGGTGAAATAATGATATAAAATAGTAAAAGGAGTTTTATTTATTTTTCTAGATTGATAAATAAAGTTTAAATAATTTTTATATTTTTATGCACGAATATAAAAAGTTTTGAATCGAACATTTGAATTTTATATTAATTTCGTTAAGTTTTTAATTTTAATATTATTACTTCTTATAATCTTTTAATTGTATCTACGTCGAATGGGGAATGAGTCAGAAATTTCGAAAATATATTCCATCGGTGTTTATTAGCGCATAGTAACCATCAATTTTGATAATTATAAGCTGGCAGTGAATCGATGGATCGAACTGATTGGAGCGTTAGGATGGTGATTAGCAACTCGACAAGAAATTCTTAAGATTATTGATTTGTCGACCTTAAGAAGGTACGGTAGAGCCCTCCGAACTCGAAGATCTCATCCTATTTATTAATTTGATTTGTATTATTAATAATATTTACGAGCAATAAATTTCAATGATTCAGTTTGTGAAACACGAAATAACTCTTCGGTAAATATATATTTAATATATACCGGCCCAGAACAAATTGACATCTGAAACCCGAGGGGATTAGATACGGTCAAACAAATCGCTCTTGATTATTCTCGGTATGCGTTAAATACATTTCGCGGCGGAGTGTCGGTGTCGCCGACTGCAGTCTCATGGCAGCATTCTCCGCGCCGAGGAACCAGTCCTGACAAGAATCCCGGTCTCGGCTGATCGTTGGAGTGGAGTGCTATTCGGGGGCCCGGGCCGGTATTTCCCACTATATCGAAATGGTTAGGTGTCTCCGATACAATAGGGCGGCGATCGTTTGTATCGAAGGTCTGGGCCTCCTCTTCATCGTCATCGTCGTCGTCGTCGTCGTCGTCGTCGTCGTCGTCGTCGTCGTCGTCGGGAATATCTAACCGCGTGCTCGCGTTGCCGATTTAAACTGCGATTTTTCTCATTGCACGTCCCGAGCCGAGCGAAGTCCCGAGATTCCAGGAGCATCCATCAAGCCTCGTCAAACCAGCCAGATCGGCGCGCATCAGCGGATCGGCATTCATTGGCCACGGACGGAGAAAGAGGAAAGGCCGGTGGACAACGAACGGACAGAAAGAACGGATGAAAGGAAGAAAGAAAGAAGGAGAGGAGAAACGCTGAGAGAAGAAGACTCTTTGCGAAGGGTCGTCGTTCGTCTGCACAAAACCTACCTTCGATTCCCTCCGGTAGCGAGTTCGCATACGGTAGCAGCTTCTCCACGTCGTGTTGCGTCGCGCCGGCAAGAAGCCGGGCAAGACTACACTGGTACAATCAGCTGACAGATCAGCCGGCGCAGTAAATATTCTCATCGAGCGTAGCACGCGAACGTGCCTTGTCAAAACTAATGGTATTCCCGTAACCACGGGAACTTCTGATACGACCAACTCTTCGTGTCAGACTGACGATCTCAGGATCTTCGTCGCAGCGACGCTTCTGACACGTTGACGACATTGGTACCGACGTGGGATGAGAAAGCCCTGGATTCAACTTACATCGCAAGTTATTTTGTAGAGGGAGAATCAAAATTATGTATACATGTATAAGTAATATTCGTTATATTTTATTAAATTAATTATAATCTGATATATATATTATAATCTGATAAAGACAAATTTTTAATTTCACAAAATAT
>NW_017259375.1:179706-188198 GCF_001594045.1 Atta colombica
ATTGTCTTGTTAATTGTCTAATTAAAAAAACAAACATTTACACAACTTAATATCATCAATTTAAAGTTTACGAGAGCAGTTCGTATAAAATATTGCAGTTGGAAGTATTCATCTTTTTCTAATGGATGTCACAAAGCATGATGAACAGTTTCTACTTTTATCTGATTCTTTTACCATCTCATCGCTCGCGCCATAAGAAAGTTCTTTCAAGACGATAGTTGTTCTAAGATTTGACAAACGATCTCGCTCCTTGTTACCGCGTAAAAACGAATCAGTGTCATCCCCGACATCTGACACTTAACATCCCGTGATATTTCGTGACGAAAGTGCGTCTCAAATGATCGTGAAACGATTTCATAAGGCCCGCGTGAGCGGAGGAGGGAGAATCGGCGAGTAGCAATCAACGACAGTCTGAAAACGGATACGCGGCATTAGGGCGCCTTGATGCGATGATAATAGGTCTGCGTTACTGGGAGCGGTTAGAATCTACGATGACAGGTGGATCCGCTAATCGTTTGATGGTCTCCGCACGGCGCGACGCCATTACGGTACACGCAGGTCCGTCTGTCACCCTCGTTTGCTCCTCGCTGTCGCTGACGAAACTAGCTATGATAGCTGTAATCGCTCCTAACTGCCTGATGGCCGGTAAATGGATGATAATTGTACTAGAACGGCACGAAGAGCTGCCTTCACAGCACGAATTCTTCGTCATTCGCTTCACTGACTTGTGAACGCTTTACGCTAGAATAGAGAGAGAAAGAAACGATCAGAAGGCTCGCGTGCCTTTCGCACGGTTCGCAGGTATCGCTACTGGCGCCTGAATTCAGTTTTATCCCGTTTATCTCTTACACGAATTTCATTGTTTCAATTATTATGACTGCGAAGCAATAAAAGATTACAAAAAACTTGTTGAAAACAAATTACACAAGTATATTTCTTTAATAAAATTAACATTTATAATATGGTAAATTAACATTTACATTTTTTATTCATTTATCTTGGAATTGATTTTAAAATTATAGTTTTTAATGTTATTTGTTCACTTATAAACTGTGTTATTTTAACATTAAGAAATATATTAAATATTATATTAAATATAAATTTAATATAAAATAATTAAATAAAATCATCGTTATATTAAATTAATACACATAAAATGCTTTTTATTGTGTATAAGTATAATTATAAAAGAAGCGTATAATGGTTTTAAATAGGTACTTAACGCACATAAGTGGAGTAACTTTTCGACTTTCTCCTACGAATGTGTTGCCGTCGGAGAGATCTTATTTTGAAGTACGTCCTCGCGATACGAGGACACGTCGATGGCGATATTATGCAATGTGTTATCGAATCGATGAATCTCCGATGTATAATATTATCCGCACTTAATTGCGCATTTGCGATGACACGTTAGTCAACCACGCGATCATGATTTATGCGACTTTTATCTCTCGCGTTGCATATTAATGTGTAATCGCTTCTACATGCAAGATTTGTTCTTTATTTAATTTCGCATTATCTGACACATATTCTTAACCGACGATATCGAGAACAACAGTCTAATGCATTTGCGCGAGCATTCACGGAAAAAAAATTGTTTCTGGCTACAACTAATTCTTATTAGAAATTGAAATTGAATTGATTAGCTACTATAGCCACGAAATTTACTAATACATACAAAGACTTTGCTGTAGCTAATATAATGATAGCAAAGTATGCATGTCTGTTACAGATCAATTTATTCTCTAAATCTGAATCAATGCATAATCATTGATTCAGATATCAGTATGCTATATAATCAGTGAATTAAATGTGAGATCCCTAACCTACCTAATCATTATTATGTGATCTAACTAACTTTGTTTTAGTACTTAAATTCAATGATTATGATAAGGTTATTGAAAGATTAAAATTAACATGGAAATATCAATATTTTAGTTATATAATGCTCAAACATTCTTCCTTTTTCAATTGCCATTTTCAGTGCCACTAAGTAATTAGTGACTATCCTGATTCAGATTTAAAGAGTATTTAGCAACATGAAGTCGTCATAATTATCAGATGTCCGTGTAAAAGAAAATTGTCTCTATCACAATTAAATATGATTTGCTGAAACTGTACTTGCTACCGAATTGTCTGTTACACAGAAAATGTTTGCTGCAATGATAAATACATCGACATGATAGCAAAATACTTGTCTGTTACAATGATAATATTTAGGTCTCACAGGTCTAATAGAAATTAGATCTCAGACACTACGTTAGGTATAATACTACTTTTTCTATTTAGCTATTATATCTAATTTTTGGCTGTGGCAGTTAATCTTTTTTTCCCGTGTTCTTCTACTCTCATCGAGACGAAGAACTGATCGCAAGACGTGTCGATCGATATACGAATTATAATATAATACCGGTATGTCTGACAAAAGAATAAACGCAGGGCGTGACGAGGTGTGGCCAAGTTGATCCAAACGAACGTTCGCAACACACGACTCTTTGAACCGGGTTACACTTTATCGCTTTTTGCATGGCTAATCTAACGTGTCTTCTCCTCTGATCAACTGCATTTCGGCATAGTCTCCAAGATTCGGAACGATTCCCATAAAACGTAAGACGATCAAACGCAGAAAGTAGTCTAATCGTCATTCCCAGAAAAGATGTTCCCGCACATACTTGTTACTTAGATCCTCAACTTGATCTTTCCCAGCATCACAAAGAAAAGGAGAGAAAGAGAGCGGTTCTCAGAGTAGATACTACTTCGTCAGTTGTCGCAGTCAGTCCGTAAGTCACTTTCGTTTACGACACCCGTTAGATGGGATCTCGACGTGTATCGGTCGTCGATCCTCTTGCAGTCTCCTGGATCGTAAATTCAGAAGCGTTGCCATGCCGAGGGCATCTGGGGTATGGCGAGGGAGAGGAGTAGCGAATCCTTTTTTTTTTCCTGTACGTTACTCACGACGAACGATGACGAGGGCGAGCCGTAATCGGGTTTTACTTGCAAATCAATTCCTAAACTCGCGACTCTGCCGAGCTCGAACCCCCGCGTTCGTTCACCGCGGTCGAGGCACGCTATCGTGTTTCAAGGGAGTTCCTCTCCGTGTTTTATCTGACGTTCGTTATGCTGCTGCCTACGGACTCGTACATCGGAGCCGACATTTCACGTTTGTAACGGATGCTTTACTGCTTCGTGAGCTACTCGAACCAAGCTTTTGATGGATCTCCCCGTGGGTGACGACGCGCCGAAGGGTCGCATCCCGCTGACTATCCCTCTTTGAGATCATAAGTCGATGCGCGAGTCCAGAGGCCATATTTTTCATCGCGCATTTAACACTAATTGTAAATACGATCATTTGATTCCTTATCGCAACACTGTGAAGTCGTATTTAATACGACACGGACGATTATACTCGATACTAAATGCATGCAGTTGGAGAACGAATCAAAAAATGCTGCAATGCCGACCAATTTATATATTTGTCATGCGACACGAAAGTTTACTACCATTTAAGACTTTTATTTCAAATGAATGAGAGTTTTGCTTTTGACGGCAATTTCTCAGCGTGTATACTCTGCTAACAGTCTTTTTTGTAATGCCTTCGTCCAGTGAATGCATTCATGGGATCCAAAGAAAAAAGCGAGGGGCATGCGATTTACTATCGGCTCCTTCGACAGGAGATAAAAGAAACGAGAGACAATTACGAAAGTTATCTCAACAATTGTTCGATTTCGTGACGAATATTCTTTCTTTGCAATTAATGTGGAAAATTAAGCAAGTATATGAACGTTTCTTGATAGGATAAATTTATATTCACTGACAATGAGAGAAAAGTGTTTGGGAATTTGTAATTGCATGATAAAATAATTATGGTTAAGTACTCTATTTTTATAGTTGTTATTGTTATAATATTTATTATTCTATAATTTATAATTATTTTTGTTGCAAACTATATATATATTTTTTTTATGTATAGAATTGCACACAGAAAAATACATGAATAATAATTGCATGCTTCAAGTATTTCAAAAGTTTAATGGCTATAAAAATGTTTCTAATAATTATCTTACTATGCAATTACAATTATAAATACTAAACATTTTTCTGTTAATGTTGTTTATTGTTCTACAAATTTATATCGCTTTATTGCTCTAATAAATTATCACTTGTTTATCACCGTTAATTTTAAAGAAACATTTCTAAAGTAAAAACTGAATTACATTTACTTCTTCCTCAAGAATATTTTTTCATATTTATGTATGGGATCTTTTTTATACTTTTTAAAAGTCGTATTAGGAACTTCGCCAAATTTTTAACGCGTCCAAATTCCATCGTAGCTAAAAACACCACGAGCGAAGGGGTACGTGGAATATCAATCGTCATTTTATTTTGTCGTGAGTCGCACCGAGAAACGCGTGACGTACTACCGCTGCTTGGCACACATTCCACGGACATTGGCCATCGTGGCAGATTCTTATCGACTCGTGTACACCATCTCCGCTCCATCTCTTGTAAAGGTGGAATCCCGGAAGACACGATAGGGAAGATCGGCCGAAACGAGTTTATATGACGTTCGCACCGACAGCAAGCGTATTTTTCATTCGTTACGGTACGCACAGCAACAATGAGTATCACCGACAAAAAGTGTCATGGGAAAAGTATTTTGATTTTAAAAAGCATTACATGATTAAATTATCTTCATTTTCAATCAGCATAAGCGATTTCTTTTTATAATATTTTTTTTCTATTTATAATTAAAAATTAAAATAACGTCTCCTTTTCTTCCATGAAACTGAAATGCAATTGATCGTCGAGATGTAGAATTACAAAACCAGTTGCGTTCGGAGAATTGAGATTTTAAAAGATACATGTGGGAATTGAAAATAAGATTACTTCATCGCGATACTTCTATTTCTTATGAAAGTGTATGTTGTACTTCATTCATACATATTTTTTAGTCAAGAAAAAAAATAGCGAAGGCTTCTTTGGTCGTACATCGATCGTTCTTCTCAAGAGCGCATTTTCGAGTCGATCAGTCCCGCCGGCGACGGACGGTCAGTACGAGGATCGTTTACGAATCGCCTCGTTGGGGTCTACCAAGCTTGAGGCTCGCCGCTTGGCTCCTCAAGTTCTCGAGCTGGAGGAGGCAGCCGAAGAGGAAGACAAGGAGACGGTCGAGTATCACAGGGGGAACTCGTTTGTTAGTTTTTGCCCGCCTACCCAACGACGGGCAACGATCACCGTAGTTGCTCATTGCGGTCTCGACCCTGGCAATCATCGATTTTTATAATTTTCCGTGTCCACCGCTTTCTGAGCTTCCAGTATCACTAACACGCAGATCCCTAGAGACGAGCATTCTCTCTTACCTTGTATTCTCAGGAAATTTTTCTCTAGAATATCGATCCTGAGGATTTATTGCTCGCTTAAGTTTTTTTCATTGAAATGTCATTGTGATTAGTTCATTTTTAATTATGATTACATACTCTGCTTATATAACAACATATATTATTGTCATTAGAATAGTATTGTGTCAGTATAATCGTTTTAATCGTAGATACACACATGCATTATCAATTGTTGCAATATTAATTTTCTTATTCATGTGTCACTAGTGATAATTTAAAGTTATTTAGTCGCAATTATCAAGAAATTTAACGTTTTTAGAATTAAAAGATTTTTCACAAAAATCAAACAATTTCAGAAAGTTACAAATCAGGAAATAAAGAAACTTCTTATCTTTCAATCATTTATTTTATATATTCGTATGTGTAAATTTGTCTTCGCATATATAATAAGTATAAGAACAATGCTTTAGCTTTTGATTTTACTATTTTGTTTGTGGAAATTTTGTTACCTCATACTTCTTATCTCATAATATTCTACATTTATATTTTTTGTAACATTAATAATAAGTAATGAACGTAAGAAAAGGTAATTAAAATTATAAAGTAATATTTTTTCACTTTTTATTTATAAAATTTTATAAATTTCTCTTAATAAAAACGTTCTTTGCAAACTTGTTAAACTCTTATATATCCTGTTTTTTGTTTGATTTTGTCAAAAAATTGTTCACGATGTGACATTACTGATAAAGACAATTTGGCGTCATAATCCAAGTTAAAAAAAAAAGGTTTTATTTATGATTTTATTTGTAGATTCTTTTGTAAGATTAATCCTTCAATTATACATTAATGATAGATATACTCTAAAAAATATGGGCGTGGATTTAACATGCGTATCTGTATAATAATCTCATGGATTTTAAATTCATATTGATGTTAGTATTAATACCACGGTGAGAATATAGACACCATATGCGATGTTAAATCTACACCCAGTCATTGATAATCTTAAATAATAGGACTTTAAATTTTGAAGCATTAATTCTTTCTAGAAAAACACTAAATAATCTTTATAAAAGTATATATTTGCTAATATATTAATATATGTTCTGAGAGACATGATGGAGCTTTTAATATCTGGCTTGTATCGCGCTCGATCTCCAGGCTGTCGCCCAGAGGAGAATTTACAAAGATCTCTCTCTCTCTCTCTCTCCCACTCTTCTCTCTCTCTTTCTCTTGAGGCGACGGTTAATTACAATTGGCAAACGCAGTGCGCGGTGCGGTCGTTGCGGCAATTAGTCATACACGACAACGGCATCGCGGACGTGTAGGATGATCGATAGCGACGCTATCAGCCGATGGGCGCCACGAACTAGCGGATCGCCCTTATGCCGTAATAATCTTCCCCCCCCCCCCTCGCGGGGAAACCGTGATTAATACTACCTCGCCCACTTAATCTATCGCCGCGAGGCGCTTCCCGGCGATCAAACCGCCGTGCCGTCTTGTATCCCTCCACTTTCGCGCCTCTGTGCGTGTTGCTGCATGGAAAATCGTGATCCTTGATTCGTCTAGACGATACGGATTCATTTGCGAAATTAAATTTCTGCATGCGAATAAACTGCCCAGATAAATCCGTGAAGAGGAAAGCTCGATACTCTCTCGCTTCCGCGAAACAACTTCCTCTGTCTGCACGTCGTATTTTCACTCTAGCAATTCGAGCTCGCGAATTTACATCGCATTCGGCCGAGCCACTTTCTCCGACAAGCGCAACTTTGCGAGTGCACGTAAGATTTAAATTAAAAGCGAGCAAGACGATGGAAGAGAAAAGGTCGACCCCTTAAAAATCACGGAGTCCGTGCGCGGTCACCGGCATGCGTAATTCGGCGACAAGAGCGTACCTCCGACGGCCGTAGGTGCGATCATTTAGGTCAACTACTTCGTGATGTCTCGAGCGTGCTTTTTCATGGGCTGAGAAGAAAAAAAAACAAGCGGCAAGTTCGTTCATTCGGTCGTGAACCGTGCGAGAGCAAGAGCAAGAGCAAGAGCAAACCGGTGGACGCGCACAGCGAGTAGAGGTGACCAGCTCCGGGCGATTTCGCGAGTATGCACGCTTGTAACCCGGACTTTTATATCCTGCCCGATGCAATAAAACCCTTCGTCGGCATTTCGGCTTCTGTGCGCTACGACCTGTCCTTCCCGACTCTCTCTCCTTCTCCTCTCTCCGGTCAATCGCCGTTTCTTTCATCGTTCGGATCAATTCACATTTATTTTACGAATGTCTTTACATTAATTTCCGATTTGTTTTGACGTTCTTTAATATAATCGACAGAATTTCAACGAAGAGAAGCGAGAAACGGTGACATAAAATTTTATTTCGAAATTTAAACACTAATTATCACCAATAACATACCAAATAATGCACCGTTAAATTACGAGTAATATTCGTGATGGGGCATCACAGAATTTTTATGTAAATTGATACTTGTTTTATGTTGAAAGATTTAATTGTTGACTTAACAATTAGTTACTTAAGTGAAAATGAATGTATTAATATTTTGACTGCCATGCAATCATATGAAATCTGATGTATTCAATTGGATACACTGTATGAGTTCAGGATGCTGCATGTATCAATTTGAATATGTATATTTTCTACTTACTATTATTTATATATGAACCAAGAACTTTCTTGGCAAAGGCAAGAACTTTTGCATTCATTTTATGCAGTAGATATGTTGTGAATTCTGCAGACTCTCCAAATTCTTTGAAGTGGAAAATTTCATTCTACACTTCATTCTCTAATGAAAATTAAATCAGTCAAAAAGAGTGATTCAACGTTCGTAGTTTAGAATAAAATTTTCCACATTCAGAGAGTCTCAATTTTCAATCTTTAAGAGTGAAATTTCAGAGTGAGATTCATTTTAAAAGTTTTACGAAGATGACTTGTTTCTCATCTCTTTCCAATTCTAAAATTGGAAACAGATAATGAATAAGTTAAACCTCGGTTAACCTTGAGTTGTGGAACTGGGAGAAGGAAGAGGCTATTAATTCAGCTGAGAATTTTTATTTAAAAAATATATTTTATTGGAAAATCTATTTTAATGAGAAAAATTTACTTAATGTTATGAGAATATTTTACGAATTCACAGCAATGAT
>NW_017259375.1:188298-224386 GCF_001594045.1 Atta colombica
ATGCGTATCTTTTACGAGCCAACATCTATAAATATTTTTAAAAATTAAATTCATTAAACACATTAAATTCTAAATCATTTTATATTATCAATTTGTTTTATATAAAATTAGGCATAAAGTAATAGTATAGCGTTAAGGAACCGATTACAAAAATCTGTGACAATCAATCAAAGTGTTAATTAACGTTCTCTCACGATCGATGAATTAATTCTTATGCCAAAATTTCTGATTTCACTCTTGAATTTCGCAGAAGCTTTTGCGAAATTCAATTTGAATAGATGAAACTGCATGTGCTGGCTCATTGCTTGCTACCTCGAAGCGAATTTCTGTAATTACTTAACACATCGCACGTGCACACACGACCGCTACACTGTATCGGAGTGAAATATCTTTCGGCCAGTGTCTCAGGTCAAGAATCTTGTCGTGTAACGATACGTTCGCACGCGAAGGTTAACACGCAGGACTTTCCCCAAACTTGCATCGGCGACAGTCTGACGGCGAGCGAGCGCGAGCGACAAATTTCGTAAAATCCACCTCGCAGTTACTCACGTCTCTCGAAAACCTCGTGGGCGGATTTTATGCGAAATCGCATTGACGTACCGCATCGCGCTGTTCGAGTACTTTACATCCTCTTGTTAAGAGAAAATACAACATACACTCGCCACCTTAACATTCACGCGATTAATCCTCTACCGAGGTAGAATCTCACAGGCTCTTGCTAAAAATTCCGATCTGTTCTCCTGCTTATAAGAGATATAATGCAATCAATATCCAATTATAAATCGTAATTATAAATTGTAAACAACATGTGCAACTCACATGTACAATGGGTAAGTTAATGTGAAGCAATCGTAACATTTTTTAAACGCACAAAACATTGAATGGTTATAACTCTATTTGTCTTTTCAGAATTTTATAGAATTCTCTGACAGTATTTTATTAGACACCATTGCACTAAGAGACAAATGTTTAGTATATATTTGTGATTATAATTGCATAGTAAATAATAAAATTATGATTAAGAGCTCTACTTTTATAATTATTACTCTATAATGTTAATTAATATTATATTTATACAAAAAAAAATATATATATAATTGATGTAAATTAATTACAATGTAACTGTAACCATATTTTTTCTCTCAGTGTGCAATCATTAATATTAAAACATAATGTTTAACGATAGCCTCTGAATAAATTTGAATACCGAGGAACGAATGGCTCTTGTCGTTTGAATAGTTGCACCGTGGGTATTGTTCGATCGTTGTCGTAAAAAAATGGGTCAACTGGCGAAGCGAGTCGTCCTGAGAGACGGGAGGACGAGAGAGTCACTCTCACGAACTGTCTCCAAAGCACCTTGGACGGGTCCTCGGTTGCGCGATAGGTGGGTCAACCTCTCGGCCACGTCTCTTCTTGGCCGGCGTTGTTCGTCTCGGTGAGTCACTCGGACCCTGCGGCATTGCGGCCTGGCGCCAGCGTTGCGCAATATACGCGCTCGGCGCTGGCCGGGGCACCCGGCACCCTTCACGCGCCGCGCCGCGCTGCGCCGAAGATGCGCCCCGTGCGAGATATCGCGCTACAACACCACGTTATCCAATTTATCACGGGATCGACGGAACTAAAGGAGGCTCGCTCGCGCGCTCTTAATTTACTGCGAAAGCTTTAATCCGTGCGATACAAGTATTGAGAGAAATTCTTATTAAGGCGTTATTCGTGAGATAATCGCAGGCGAGAGTAGTACCTTGAGAATTCTTTCTTCAGGTTCTCCCCAAAAATTATCTTTAATTTATGGAAATATACGAGGAAATATATTATCATTTCGAGAAATTTAATTTTGAAAATCACACGAATTATCATGCATATTTTTTACTTGTAAATGCTACCAAATATGAAAATTTTATCTTTACCGTCATTGCTCGAGAGATGAGGAGGCGAGATGAGTACTTCATTTCGAGAATTCTTTCCTAAGGATCTCTTAAGGTGAATCAAAAAAGTATTTTTAATTTATCGAAGAAATATATTATCGGCTTGAGAAATTTAATTTTGAAAATCATGAATTTTTGTGCAAATTTTTTTCTTGTAAATTGCTGTTAAATTTGAAATTTTATTTTTATCACATCATTATTTAAAAGATAATCGAAGGCAATCGTGAGAGTAATGTTTCGATTCGAAAATTCTTTTCTAAGAATTTTTTAAGATGCACCAAAAAATTTTTTTTACTTTATCAAGGAATATTATCATCTTGAGAAATTTAATTTTGAAAATTACACGAGTAAATTCTTTACTTATAAATCGCTGTTAAATTTCAAATTTTATCCTACTATCATTGTTATTTGGAAGATAATCGAAGACATTCATGAGAATAATATGTTTTGTCTCAAAAATTCTTTCCTTAAGAACTTCTCAAGGCATATAAAAAAATTATTTTTAATTTATTAACGAAATATATTATCATCTCGAGAAATTTAATTTTGAAAATCTCGAGTTTTCATGTAAATTCTGTACTTGTAAATCGCTATCAAATTTCAAATTTCGTTTTACTATTATCGTTATTTAGAAGATAACCGAAAGTGATGATGAGAGTAATTCTTTGCAGAGAATTCTGCAGAATTCTCGAAAATTCTTTCCTAAAATCTTTCGAGATCCAAAAAAGTTATATTTAAATTATATTAGTTTTTAACACAGTTTTCACACAGTTTTCGTGCAAGTTCTTTGCTTATAAATACGCTAAACATAAAATTTTACCACACTATTATCGCGAGAATGAGGCGTGATGTAACGAATGTTGCAGCGTTACTCGCACGAAAGAGGACGTATGCAGTGATAAACCTGAGAATATATTTTCTTCGTGGTACACCCAACGCGAGAGAGGAATCTCTTTATGCGAGGCTCGCTTTCAAAGAGCATGATGTTCCAAGGTGGTGGCGATTGCCGTCCTCGTCGGTCTCTCAGAGAAGGATAGTGATTTGCGCGCTCACAAAACAATCGCTGTCTTACAGCATAAATGCGAGACGAGATTACCATCGGCGTTTACTTTTTAGACTCTCGTTTTTTTCGTGCTAGCTAGTAGGTGCGAATTTGCAATTCAGCTCCTTTCAAAATCACGCATCGCGCTACGAACAGCAATCGTTGTTCGATGACCGCGCTTTTTACTTTATTTAAACAGGCTATAATTTCGCACAAGGTATACATGTTTGCATCAGGTTTTGTAACTGATTTTTATGATGGTCTGCGTAGCACCAAGTTTTACATCGCCCTTCTTTCGCGAGCCTCTTATTTTGCCACGAAAACATACTTCTTTCATGCATATATAATTTTGCATATGTATATAATTTTCCATATTAAATCTTGGAACACCGGAAAGAAAAGATTCTTATGAAAAAAATCTACTTTCTCCGTTGCAATAAAAGTTTTTTCAAAAATAATCTCTTTAACGAAGATACTTGGCGACAGGAAAGTTCGGATTCCGAAGTTTACGATAAGAAAACTCTCCCAATGTCTCGATAATATTCCTTGAGATAAATCCTGTCCGTGAAGTTTAAGGCGTACACGCACTCTCGCACACAAGAATAGAAATTCCAAGTTTCACGCCTCCGCTTCGGATATGGATTCCGTGAGATTTCGAGAGCTACGCGAACGGCAAGAGTAATTCGATCAGGCCGGCTTGAAGAATATACGCTGACCAGAAAAAAAATAACATATAATTGTTGGTAATGAAATTAAACAAAAGGTTCACCTTCACCAAACTCGATTTGTAGGGGCGGTCCAAATTGATTTTTCGGGGCGTGAAGTTAATAATTTTTAGGGTCTTTGAATAGATAGGGAAAAGAGAAATGACGTTTGTTCTTTTCTATAAATAGAAAGAACAAGTTTGCTGAAGTGCTTAAAAAACATTAGTTACAAGTAAATAAGATTTGCACTGAAAAATGTTTGGTAATAGCTATATCAAATATTGAACGAAATAATTTCAGTCAAATGTTTGGTTAATATAATTAAATTTTACTTTTCTAAATATTTAGTAGTAAGTATTAGCAAACGATTAATTATGTTATGATATTTGATAATATTTATTAAAGTAAAATTATTTTTGGTTATATTAACCGAATATTTGATTTTACTCAATATTTAATAGTTAATTACTAAATTCTTTTTTCGGTAAAAATAATTTTGACGACATAATTACATAAAAATTACATAGGAATCTCAAACATGATGAGCAATGCTACAAAAAATGTTGACGTTTTAACAGTTTAAACATCTTACATAATTATTATATTTTGATAGTCCAACATAATTATATCAAATTTGTATTTATTTAAATGTTTCAATAAAAACCGTCCTTTCCGTGTAGAAATAAAATCAAAGTAAGTAAAAGACAGCCTGTGGCGAATTAAAATAAGAAATACTCAGATAATCAATGTTAAGAAATTAAATGCATAATAAAGTCAAAAAAATATTGAAAAGATTTTTTTTACCATACGGAATATATGATTTAAAAAGAAATCGGTGTGTATCTCTCTCTGAGCAAAATTATTTCACTGAACTCTTGTTAGTGAGAGACTTAGAGTTCGAAAGGAATATAAACTTCGTTAGCTTTCATACAGATCCGTCCCTAGAGGCGCAAACTCTGTTCACCGCGAAGGATTCAACCGTTTATCAGCGGTGATTTCACGACCACCCAAGGGAACGAACTTCCTTGTGGTAATTGATTGTATAAAAATGCATTCACGTTTCCTCCCGCCCGCAATCATTCGCCATGTAAAATGCAATTCGAACAGCTCGAACTCGAAAGCCACGTGTGCATCATCTCGGTTAAACAGTTTTATTTCTGAATTAATCGATAATTTACATGCGCGTATGCGTTACCAGCGCAAAATCGCATTTCCACTTGTTCACCCGTTCATTCCGGCTCTTAACCATCCAGTGAACTTGAAAACCGTTACGCGATTCCGAGAGGTACCTAAAAATATTCGGCTCAAGTTTCTTCGGCGAGTGGTTATTATCCCCGTAAGTGAATACTCGGTTTAACGACAGTACTTCTCGACGGAGATGTGTTGCGTGTCGAGTCGTTTGCATAAAACAAATAGTGCGGGCGAGTTAATTTTCGCGGTCAGAAAACTCGTCCGCGCCGAAATTCTCATGGAGAGAGAAGGAGCTGCGAGATTCTTCTTACAAGGTGGTTAGGTAATATATCGGTCTCTTCTTTATTACTAACGAGAGCACGTTATATACATAACCAGTTTCTTGACTTAAATAACGTTAGGTGTCAGAGATATTGCAATGAAGAATAATCGCCTCGAAGAATAATCGCTATCGCTGTGTTAGGAAGATCTCTTGATAGAGTCCACCAAATTGAACGATGAAGACTAAAACCGAAGGTAAATCCTTGCAAAGCCTAAGTTTCGAAAATTATATATACTTTTCCAATTTTCTAAAAGACGTATGGATGTAAATTTAATATCATGTGAGATTTATGTAATTCTCATCATATCGATGTTTATACCAAAACAATAAAAATTATATAAACACCGCACGACATTAAATCCATGTATTTTAAAATGTATTGGTTAATTAAGCTAGCCAGCTAAGCTGGCTAATTAGCTAATTATTTTTTTCAAATCAATTTTTTTATGCGTTCTTTCATATAAATAGATATTAAAATACTGGTTTCTTTTCCAACATTTTAATATAAAAAAAATCTTTTACATTATCGTCAATCTGAATTAAATTTACTATCATGGAGCGTGAAATATATTACAGATTAGAAGTGACTAAATTAAGATATTTTTCAAAATTCTCACAGATTTTGTGCGCTTTCGATTTGCTTTTAAAACCGTCGGCAAATGGGGATAAGATCCCGTGGTGCGGATCGCAAGCAGTGAAAGAACGGACAACGAAATGGGGCCCCGGGGTGGCGATCAGGGACTATAGGTGCCCGGAGATGCTCATAAATCTTGTCTTAACGCTCGGTTTATTACTTGTAATCAAGCAACCATGAATTCTGCTGAAATCACCTATGTTACAGTCAGCAGACGCTGCCTTCTACTTATCCTCCCTTGCGCTCCGGAGCAACCCCTAACTATACATCTGCTGACTTCCGATCCGATTTCAGGATTAGAAAAGAACTTTCGCCTTTTCGCGAGAGAACTGTCTCTCTGTACTTCTATTCAAGCAGATAATGGATTGTCCAGCTAGATTACATGTATTACGTTAATGGCCACCGATTGAATAAGTTATCATTTTTTATTGTACATAAAATACCTAAATTGATATATACATAAGTCAATTTTATTATTTAGTATTATTCAGCATTATATATAAGAACTGAATAATAATTTAACCATCGATTTGAAAGTTATATACTTCGTAGTAAGTTAATGTCGAACCTGAAAAATACAATAACATTTTAACTGCTATGTGTATTCAATTGGAATACTCGTGTGAATTATTATGAAGAGCACCACTGTATCAATTTCAATATTATTTTATAATTTAATATACGTTTTCTACTTATTATCTGTATATAAACCGAGAACACTTTACATTGATTTTGTAAATCGAATAGATTTATTCTAATAGATTTATATAAAATTATTCTAGAGACTTGTATCAATTTTGTCGGACATTTATTTAAAACATATTTTATTGGAAAATATATTTTAACGTGAAACACTTAAAATTATATTATTTACTTAAAATTATATTATATTTAAAAAATAATAAAATATAGTATGATATTCCACGGCACTTCAAAAATTTATAGCGATAGTAAAAGTGTTAATTTAAAAATACTTTTACTATCGCTATAAATTTTTATATTTTACTAAAATTTGTTTTTTTTCTCTCTTGTAAACATTTGATTAATAATAATAGTAGACATTATTTAATGATTACTTAATTAGAAAGTGCTTCTACCGATTTAAACCTATGTTTTCTTTTACACTATCTTGCTTGATTCTTGTAACAAATTACTCGCGAAGAATTTAATCTCTGTTCTAATAATTCATCCCAGAAATGGTTTCATATGAATATCTTCGATTTCACATTTTTATTTGCAGCAGGATTTAATTTCCTGCGGCGTGAAGGCGATGCATCTAATGATAATGAGGGTTCTGCGGACCTGCATTTATATGCGAGAAACCATTTCATTTTTTAGTTTCGTATTTCCTTTTTTATCGTCGAGTTTAGAAAAAGAATGAATTAGGAACGGGGCGAACTGGGTAGTAGAATACATTAGTTCCGATTAGTATATTAATCCTCCTCTTCCATCTTCCATCGATCTTGATCCGCTCTAGATACTGGAGACGAGAAAACTGTACAGCTTACGTAATCGCAGTGTTTAATAATCCGCGCCACGTGACAAATAATGTCTGTTAACCTGAGTGCCCACGATCTTCAAAGGAGTCGCGCGTTTTTTTATCCGTCTCTAATCGACTGGTGAATCTGATGATGAAATGTCGCATGCATCTTCCTGCCATCATCACTTATTATCACTACTTAGAATACCATCCGTCTCGAAATGAGTTTAATCTATGTAAACAAATCTATGTAAGTGTTCTAAACGGAGCCTTTCCTGTTGAAAGAAATAGTGATGTGCGTGGGTGTTTCTCTTTCTCAGTACATATTCCTTCTCTCGACTTTCACGAATAACTTTGTCGAGCGCCAAGGTTTTCCAGGTGAGTTTAGTGGCCCATTACCGAATATCGTCTTTCTCTTTCTCTCCGTCTCTCTCTCTCTCTCTCTCTCTCTCTCTCTCTCTCTCTCTTTCTCCTCCCTCCTTCCACCCCTCCTTACCTCTTCTTCCTCCTCTCGTTTCTTCAATCGAAATGAAAAATACACGTAAAAGTATTATCGTACGGTCTGTAATCTTTACGGACAGCGCGGCGACGTCGATGAAATGGAGCGATGCGTCGCCTCCCGCAGAGTTTTCGAAATCGGCAAAGCAAGCTCGCCTTTTTTCACACGCGATCCGCACCAGCCGCCGGCTGAACTTCGATGGCCATTACCTTTACGATCAATCACACCGTTCATTATGTTTAAGAGCAACGTTATGCGGCGGCCGCGTACTCGCCGTTACGATCGACCAGCCCATTATACGTCGAATGGAACTTCTTCGTTACTTTGTAATTTAACTGACGTTATCGGCGAACTCCTTCCAAGCAAATGGCTGGAATCATCTTCGCAAATGTTACTCGCGATGTCTTTGACAGTATGATCTCTCATTCACGTCTTAATCGCATCGATTGAGAAAAAAGATCGCAAGTTTTTTTAGAAGACCTGTCATTTCATATCTGTTCCACATTGTTAAAACAATAGTTTAAATCTGAATATGTTAACTCTTTAAAATATATACAATATTATTTCCCAATAAATCAGCTTTGCAATATATTGTGTAATGGTCCACAAAATCTTCAGATTACGTCTGCAAAGATTTTTAGTTGCCCTCAAAACTATATATGCATCACTTCC
This sequence comes from Atta colombica, assembly GCF_001594045.1. Classification (NCBI taxonomy): domain Eukaryota; kingdom Metazoa; phylum Arthropoda; class Insecta; order Hymenoptera; family Formicidae; genus Atta; species Atta colombica. Next base: position 196,768 of record NW_017259375.1, read on the forward strand.
TAAACTTCTAAGACAACTGAAATTTAAACTTCTCTTATGTCCAATCCCTCAATATTTAAACCGCGATTTGAATATTCTAATGTAATTTCCACACACTTTATAATGAAAAATTTCAACGGGAGTTAGTAAGTTGATATCAACTAATAATTGGATAGATATTATAGAAAATTACCTCATTGTAATTCTCCCAAATAGGTTATCAATGTCACTTCTCAATTTTTCTCTTTTCATGTCGTATGCAACACGTAAAAAAGATAATAAGTCAGTTATGATACTGACATACAAAAGGTTTATATCTCAGAAACCGGTTGAGCTTTTGACCTACGTTCACTAAGACTTTTTTACTCAGTATGGTGTGTTGTAAATGCTGAATGGTTTTTTTTAACATCCTGTATAACAAACACTGGTGGAAAAGATTTGAGTTTAAATACTTTCGGTCTGTTCACCATAAACGTTTCGAACATTACTTGTGGTTGATAACACAGGAATTAAACTGAGAATGATCTATAGCAGCCGGAATGATGTGACACGGAAAGGTGTGACTCTCGGATCATTTAGCGTCATGGGAATTGAGGAACTCGTAAATCAGTAAACTTGACTTTACAATGCACGTTGGCTTGTTTTCCGACACGATAGAGGCGCAATTAGTATCTGTCTATGATCAATTAATAACATCCCGGTGTACAGCTAGAGCTTCTCGTCATGGATGTCTTCTTGGTATTCGACGTACCGTCTCTCGACGAATCCACTAATTAATCCGCTCGCGGACGGCGGATAATGATTAATCACGTCGCTCTCATCAGAAATTTCGTCGTCTGTCGTTTGATCGTCCTATTATTATATAGAAGAAAAGGGCTCGCTTATATATCGACGCTTATATGGGGTCTTCGACTTTTGATTCGACACAGTCGCCTGCGAAGAATGTCTTTCGCCGAATAATTTCCCGATTGAAAACCCGCTTGAGGATTATAATTACGATCATTCTCTCTCCCTTCCCGTTCGTTACACGCGTCTCTTCCTCTTCTTTCGGCCGGCCGCTTAGAAGGCGCGCATTAGGAATAATTGTCGGCTGTCACGCGCCTCACCTCGCGTCTGACCCCTCCTGTCGTATTTCACTCGATAATAATTGTCGGTGATAATTCATTTTATCCGACACAAGTGAAGTAAAAGTATTTTCCGGCAACGTATTAATTACGACGGGGCCTCCTGCCCGGAGTTGTTTTTAACGTCAAACGCGCGACGTCTCATCCTCGTTGCAGCGTATTATCTTCGACAACGTGGTTGTTGACGACGAACGAAACGTGCACCATAACGGTATAAACTTCGAGAAAGGAGCCGATTAAAGGAAGCGATATTTCGCAGCGTGTACGCGTGACACGAGCACGCGATTGCAAATACGTTATTTTTACCTCGGCGCGGCGTAGTCCTCGTAATTTCAGACACCTTTATTCGGGGACCATTGAGACGTGGGCTAATAAGAAGACGAAAGGGAAATAATTGTCTGTCGCGAAGCACGATACCACGCGACACGTGACACTCGACGAGTCACGAGCAGGCATTTCCGCAGTGGTTCCGCAGACGTGACACGGTCTCTTCCACCTTCTAACGTGCTCGTGCGTCATTCCTCTTTCTCTGTCCTCCTCTCGCCATCCTCTATGTTGTTGGGTAGCAGGCACGGATTCGCTGAAAAAATTACTTTGCTTAAAATTCGTATGTAATTTTTTTTTATTCTGGACGTACTTTATGAAGAAGGAAATTTATTCTTTTTTTAATGATATTGTATCCTTTTTTATAAGAAAGGAGGATACAACTTTTGTCGTGATTGTCCTGTATGAATTGTTTTATTTCTACGTTTTCTTATGTATTTTTCTTCATTGAAAATTAACATAATAATGACGTTACATTCAAGGAGAAATTAGTATATTATTGTGTATATTTGTGTGTGTTGAAATAAAGTTAATAAAATCCTTATTCACATAGTTACAAAAATCGTGGTCAGTTATGTTTTGATTATTTTAAAACTAATTCAAGAGTTGGAGTAACAATAACTAACAGCGATTTTGTAACGATCTAAATAAGGATTTCATTTTTTACCTTAATACATCAATTTTTTCTTGAGTATAGTGTTATTATTATGATAATTTTTTATTTTTATGAAGAGAAATGCATAAGAAAGTGTAGAAATAAAATATTCTCCGAACGATTATGAAAAAATGAAAGCTGCACCCTTCTTTTTTATTTATACATTTATTTGTTTTTGTATTTATAAAATAGAATACGGTTTTTTATACGTATCATATGTTAGAGATATCACTGCAAAATTACCTACATTAATTACATTTATTGATTTAACAAAGTAACATATACAACAAAAAATGTAATTACATACTTTATAACGCCGCCGATCCATCAGGTTTTTTACTTTCTATTTTCCTGATGAATATTGCCCGCCCCTGATCAAGATCGATACAGAAGCCCACGTAATATTCGACATTGGAAATGCATGTCGCGACCTGCCTCTCCGCAGGCAACTCACGCGTTGCTCGGCGACGATTTATAAACGTTAATGGGTTAATATCGCCGTGCCATTCTCAGAGGGACACACTCACGAGAAGTCCGGCGAGGAGGTATCGCATATCCGGGGGGATACGCAGGCTCGATCGAAAGAGCGGCGATCGAGATAAAAAATGCGGTTGGATGGACCACGTCGCATATAATCTATAGCTTCATATTCGTGCAGAGTGCGGCTACGTCCGAGCACTTGCGATAAACGCATGATGGATGATGTACAATAAATACAAGAGGCAGGGTTTTTTTTTCTATTATATGGCATTCTATCGATAATTAATCGTGGCGTTGCTGACGAATCGAATAAATCCAATTGCTAACAGGTAGCCCTAGGCGAAGGGACCAGTTTTATCGAAACAGTCGGACAATTAGACTTATCGCTGTATCATTGGACAGAACTGTGTTGAAACACACGTCAAAGAGAAGCCTGGGATATAATTGAAAAGCACAAGCAACAGAAACAAGGAATAACAGGTTTCAATAACGTATACCAAAATACATAGTTTCTGATAGTTGAAATCTATTATTCTCTATTTCTATTGCCTGTGCTCTTCAATTGTGTTTCAGGCTTTATGATGAATTCAATCACTCGCACTACACTAGATTAAACGCTACTATAGAAAGTAACTAAATGGCATAACATATCAACTTTGACAAAAGCACAATATTACAACTTAAATGAAGTAATGCATGTATGTTCTAAGTATCCATTATTAGATATTTAACCATTTTAAATATTTATATGCTTTTACATTTTGCTTTATTAATTTCATGTATAGCAGCTTTTAGTGTACACTAATCTAGTGTAATACAAGTGATCGAATTCATTATTAGATAGAATGGTTCTTATCAAGATTGATGAAAACCTAGGCGAGAAGGTCGTGGGAAAGTTGCCGCCTGTGTTCTCGATGGCTTCGTACGTATCCGCGAACGGAGAGCTGGATCAGGGAGAGAAGCGACGGCGAAGCGGGAGAGAAGAGGGAGAGATGCGGGAATCGCCTCTGGTGGTCAAGCGAGCAGAGAGGAATCTCGATACTTTCGTCGGACTCGCGCGTACCTACGCGCGCCTCGACAAGCAGGATCGATACGATCGATACTCTCCCGTCCATCGGGAAGAGATACACGCTGACCGGTCTCGGATTGATGGATCTCCTCGCGTCGTTTTCGTAGTCGAGCCTTCGTAGCTTGCGCTATTGTGCAACCAACGTCGCCGCGCGATCAGAGAGAGAGAGAGAGAGAGAGAGAGAGAGAGAGAGAGAGAGAAATTACCCGAGGCATCCATAGAATCTGTGGTAGCATCTTCGCGCACCCGCAACAGCAGATTTAATTGTCCGATCTCCCGAAGCAAACGCCGATCTTTAAGTGCAGTTTCACATTAGGATGCGTTTCTTGATCAACACTGAAGTTCTCATTCACGTGGGATCTAAATCTCGCAGGATACAAGTTATATAAATAACATAAATATACTTTGTAAGAGAAAAGTATTTGGTATTTGTAACTGTAATTACATAAAAATGTAAAATTTTTATAGGTAAAAGCTTCATTTTTATAGTTATTACTACTTTATTAGTTATTTAGTTATTATTATTTCATATTTATAGTAATAATTATACAATAGTAATAATAACTGTGATAATTAATTAAAATAGTTATTATATTTATGTTTTATATATATATGTATATACTACAGTAACTATACACTGAAAAAAATACTAAATTTTAATAAATATTTGTTTGATAGTTCTAAGTAAATATTTATTAAACGTGAACATAATTTATTTGATACAAAAACCTTACTTTGATTTAACTATAAATTTTTATTGAGTAAATATTTAGTCACTATGAGTCTTTACTTAGAACTATTCAAAGACATATGTATTAAAATTTAATAAGTTTTTTTTCATTGTAATAACTATAAAAATGGAACTCCATTTCCATGATTATTTTGCATGCAATTAATTGCCATGCAATTATAGTTACAAATATCAACATTTTTCTCTCAATGTATGAATTAATATAAAGTAGTCACATTTAAGGAAAGAATTATGGATAATTTCTAGAATGTTCAAGTAAAGGAATCTTGTGTGATGTCACAGACATTTTAAAAAATTGTAAGAGATATATAAGGAAGTTCCGTATTCATCTTCGCTCTCATGACGTTATTTACAATTACAAAACAATGAAGAAAGGGAACGGAGATACAAAAAACGGCGGCATGTTCTGCTCTGTAGAATAACACGGCTTCGACATCGTCAACAAGCGTCGAAACTATGATGGCAAACGACATCAGTCGTGCGCAATGTTATGTAGAAGTGAAGATGCGGAGTGGCGAGGAGAAGGATGCAATCGAATCCTCCAAGTACAAAGACGCGCCTTTACGAATGATCGGTAGATCGCAGATAAACCGGCGAGCGGACGAGAACGTATCTCCTCGTTTGCGCCGATCACGTCGGACAAACGTCGCCGAGCGTAATGCGCGGCGCTGCATGAGCTCCGCAACTAGCCGTGTATGCGCAATCTTTCGAAACGCGACACGTTAACGACAACATTAGCGACGCAACGAGAGTCCGATTTACAGAGAATCGTATCTGCTTGATCCCGAGATATGATCTCTCCGAGAAGAAACGATCATATGAGAGACCTACGTAAACCGTAATTGTATAAAAGACATTACAAGTGCGTTTAGAAATATACAGGACATTTCTAGTTTTCCGCATGAACTTGAGTGATGTTTCATGCAAAGGTTTAATAATAAACATTTTGAAAATAGAAATTTTCTAATCAATTATACACTAAGAGAAGAGAATGATTGCAAATTTAATTTACAATTATTTTCAGTGCAAACTATTTTTGTTGAATTATAAATATAATTAGTATTAACATTAAAAAGCATTTAGCAATGTAATAACTATAAAAATGGATAATCATTTTACCATGCAAGTATGATCACAAACTAACACTTTTTTCTCTGACGAATAAAACAGTTTGAATTGACAGTTTTGTTTTTCAGTTAAATAGCTAATTACAAAAAAAATAGATTCTTAATTCAGAATCTAGAAAAATTCTTGCTTTTAATATCTATATAGAGAAAAATGTTTTAAACTAACAAAAAGGTCCAACCGGAATGGTATTTTGGAGAGGTCAAACAGAACAAAAGAGGTCAAACAGAACAAAAGAGATCACAACTAGAAAATGATTACAGAAATTTTGTTTAGCCTTAGCTAAATGTCATTCTGATTGAGACTTTTTGTTAAACCAGAACATTTTCTTGATGTGGATTATTTTGTTGTTGGATATTTTGGCTGTGCGAGATTTGCAGAGCGTCAGATACACACAGGAATCGGCATGACAGCAGCCGCAGTCGCGAGAACGCCGAGAACGTCCCGGGCACTTCTGATCGATGGCCCGTGTAGTTGCAACGCGTGACTATACGCGGGCCCGATCCTTAACTTGTTAGCCGGGACTGCCGACCTGTGATTAAGGTAACGGTAGTCATCAATTCGGCCACGTGATCGTTAGGCTGTCAGTCGGCGACCGACATTTAAGCGGCCGCCGCCGTGAAATCGTTCGACGGTAATTTGCCACCGTTCGACGGCTCGGGCGCGAAAATGACCTTTTCGAATTTACTACGGATTCTCGACGTGCAACTCCCCCATCCGCTTCGCGTAAATTATAAAGAGGACACTTCGTCGGCTCTGTTGATCCAAACGCGTCGGCATGCGCGACGGAATGCTTTTCGTGAAACTCGTTACATCATGTACCTGACAGATAAATCGATGTTGATTATTTTATTTTTTCCTTTTTTTACATACTTAATCACAGAGAATTTTATACATTTCATGATGTAAGATAAGCGTAATGTATCCCTCCAAAATAAGTCGGTTTAAATTATTTTCTCTCTATTATTTTCTAACATATTGAGTAAATGTATGTTTATTCTTCAAGTAGTTACATTGCAACGTGAGGTATCTCAGGTATTGTTCTTAAAATAACTCACAGCTGTTGCTTATCCGCTCGTTTATCCAAAGACTAGAAGCTTCTTTTGAGATGTCGAAAGAGAAAGAATTATTGCTTGTTCTAACGAATTGCTAACGAGATGTAATTTTTTTACCTTTTTTATACTCATTTCTTCATATACTCTATTAATCTCATTTATTTCTGTAAAATCAAACTTGTTAAATGTTAAATATGTATATTTGTAAGATATTCAAGAATTTTAGTCATATTTTTATGGCAAATTTGTCCCAATTTGAAGTCACTTTCTTTTAATTAAAATCTCTAATAATTTCTATGAATTATAACAGTAAAACCTTGTCGATCTATTTCGCTTCGTTAAAATACACTTGATACCTAAATATATGAACTGTAATCGCGTAGGAAACACATCCGTGTTGCGCACTTTGATATAATACGGTGATTAATTCGAAGCGGATCTACGCAGCCGACACAGCCGGATTACATACGAAATCGCTTGTGTTCGCATTAATATTCAGCTCCGGAATGCTCGACTAATGACGCGGTGCTACAGTTTATCGATGATTACGACGAGATGAAGGAGGGTGCCGTGGGCGGTCGATCGATCGCTGGAAAGTGGAATCCGTTTGCGCTCCCCCTTCTCTTTTTTCCTCTTCTTTTTTTCCACGGTTTTTTTTTCTTCTCGCGCACTTTTCGTTTCCACAAGATGGCCTCCAGAGACTAATCGCGCCGATTGGTCGTTTCGATTATAGGCATAACGTGGGCGAGATACGTCGCACGCGTTTCCACGGATTTATGCGAGATGTCCGGAATGTCATTCGATGTGTTCTCGTATAAACGGCGGCGATTGCAGCCGCGGTGTCTGGCCTCTGTCTCTCGCAATACCTGCATTTGATTTTCATCGATCGTCCCGTGAGTAACATGTTTTACGACTCGGAAGAATCTCCGGAGCTATAACTTCATTTCTTCCACGCGGCGAGCGAATCAATTCTCTTTGGTAATGATCGTCTTGGCGTCGTTCCGCGCAGTTGCACGTCGACCGATGCTTAATTCTTCAGTTTTTTCATGGGTCAAGTTATCCCGCGAGATATTTTATAGCGAATAACTCTTCGTTGGGAGAATTATTTCGCGTAGAGGAAATAAACTACACGCGGAATATAAGGAGTACAGATTGTAATTATTTTCTTGATTGTTTTATCTTGTAATATATTACGAAATCAGGAAAAATCTCATAAGCAAGGGGAAAAAAAAGATCGTTACTCTTCTCCCCTTGGGGGAGAAGAAACAGTCAAATTATGAAAATTATTTCTACATGAAGAGAATTTTTTTTTAGAATTTAACTTGAAAGTATGAGTCGTGGGACAATATTGTATTTCGAAGAATTTTAATGTAAATCTCTCTCATTCATTAATAAAACTATAACAACTATAACAATAAAGTATAAAATAAGTTCAATCAATTTTATTGAAGTGCATGGTAAAAATCTGTAAAATATTGTATTATACCACAACTATCATACTTTCAGGATAAATTTTAAAAGAAAATTCTCTCCGTATACGACGAAGAGTTAAATGTTTATTAGCCAATGTAGCACACATTATTTCTAATTAATATTAAGTACAATAAGAAAATTTTGTTTTCTTATTGTACTTAATATTAAGTATTTAAAAAATTTAGGGCGATATTCATAATCCGTATTTATTTCAAAACTGTCTTAAATAATGTCTTAAGACACTAATACGGTCCTCTGATTGGTTTGTGACTTCTTAAAACTGTGCTTAGGATAATCTTGAATATAAAATCTGACTATGAATATCGACCTTAGATTCCCGAAAACTGGTCTAATATATAAGTATTTTAACCCTACAAGACGGGTTAGTGACTTGAGCGATTTCTGTTCGTGCAAGTTTCTTTAAGTCTTTCGGTAATTATAAATTATACTAGATTTTATTTTCCAAAATGAAGTTCCAATATTTATTCTAGAAAGTTGAAAGTATGTTAAATAATTTTTAGAGATTTTTTTTAACCATTTTAAATAGGTGAAAAAATCAGACGGATTGTAGTGCCCCAGTTTGTATGGATGAGGCATCAAATTATACTCTTATAAGGTAAAGGTGTTAATATTACAAGTTACTTAATACAAGTATTACAATATTTAAGTATTTTGATCTTTACAAGATGAGAAAGCCACTTTGCCGTTGAAACAGTGTCATATTTTGAGACAAGGAATACAATAAAATAATGAATTATAACAAATCTTAAGAAAAAATTTTAAATTTTAAAAATAGACTCCCGTTCTCTAAAGGTTAATTAGTTTTATGTGGAGATAAATTTTCGCCCCTCTCCCCCGACTGGAATTCTGGGTACGCTCATGAAAAGTTCTATGAATAGTTTTACTCTCTTGTGATATTGGTACTTTAGATGCAATCAGTTGCTAATGAATAACGTTCCTTTTTTCGTCGAGCATCTTTTTTTTAATCGTTTTCCTTCGGCGATGAACTATACCTACTCATATCGATCATGTATTGAGTCGTTGGCGTCGAAAATCGAGTTCACGCCACCAAATCATTAATCATCGTTGGCGATTAATAGCTATCTGCGGAAGTGCAAGCGGGTTTGCAAGTACAATAGTGTCACGGTGATGATTAAGACACGCGCTGCGATCCTGCGGGATCTAAAGGGCGACTGTGGCAATTTAAATTGAGACCCCAATCGACGCGATCGGTATAATAAAGTCTAAGATTGCGCGGTTAATTTCTATCAAGACGAACGACACATTTGAACGTCGATGTTACTATTATAATGCGGCGTACTTGTAGCGTGGTATTGACTATTGCGACTATTTCTTTCACTCATCGGTTATCAAACCGCACTATCCATTGCTCTTGACACGACGCGACGTCAACAATTCATCTGACTGACACTTGACATTTTGTAATTTAATATGATTTGTTTGCGCGTCGAATAGAATGGACAGGTAGATGTTCAAAAAATTAATCTTCAACTCGCGAGTAGGTTAAAAGTCAACGCACGAGCGTCGTTCAAATATAGATAAAAAATAGTTTTCTTTCTAAAGATTAATTAAGTGAATTCACTCTTTAAAATGGAGCTTTATTGATATTTAATTTAATATTCTTAGTTTTAATATTCTTAATATTCTTAAATAAATAAATTTTTAAATTGATTTCTTACGATTATCTCGAGAGATAAACCGTTGACTAAAATTGTGTACACTAATACCTAGCACTAATACCTAGTAATGCCCAAGTAATGCCTAAGTAATGCCCAATTTTTATGCTCACTGATTCTCTAATAAAGCCCATTAATATCCTATTAATGCCCATTAATGCTCTGGTAATACCTATTAATACCCTAGTAATCCATAACCTCGTACTGCTTATAATACATTATTCTCTTAAGTAAAGCTCCAGTAATGTTCCAAATCTATACACCGCAATGCCCTTAGCGATTTATCCTTCGAATTATCTTGATGCTTAACTCATTAGAATTTGTTATTCCAATTTTTAAAAATGGGTTTTTCTCGATGCGACAAGAATATTCTCTCTAAAGACTTGCGCAAACTTTCCATCAAGGTCGCGGCAAGGCTCAATCTACTTGCTTAATTCATATGCGCCGTATCGAAGCATTAAAAACCGCGTTAAGGCATTACGTACGTATATTTAGATTAACGAGGGAGATAGATTATAGAATATTTATTTTGTTAGGAAAATTAATATGACGCCGCGGTGTCTCTATGATACACGTTTAAATGAGCGAAACGATCAATCTAGAGTCTCGTGTGAACCCCATTCACGAGACAAGTGCCGAGTGTCAGATAAACGTAACCGCACTCTATGTCGTCGTACTTCGAGCACGGCCGATCATAGATTAAGACGAGAAACGGTTATGGCTTATGACAAAAGTAATCTAGAACTTGACAGCTCAATCGGCGCGTCCAGCATACCAACGAGGGTAGACATTGGTGCTTATGTTTCTCGGAGGCCGTGGGGCCTCCGACTGTTTAGATCGGCCGATATATCGGATTAAGTTATTCCTCATTCCAATTCGTCGCTTGCATCATAAATTTGATCTTTTCAAGAAATTGGCTTGTAAAGTGTAATAACTTCGTTGAATGTATAAGGAGAAAGGTGATTAAGTCTAATTTTATTTAAAAAACATTTCGAAATCATTTCAATTTCAACTGAAAAGTATTTGGTGATTTGTGATTATAATCTATATAATGTTGTGATAAAATAATATAAGGTAAAATTATTATATAATATTTATGATTTATTTTTATGTTATTATATAGTACTGTATATTAATAATAATAATTATATTTGTAGTTTTACTAAAAAATATATAATTGGCATCGCGAAAATGATCATAAATTATAATTAAATTATAATAATTGCAGTCATTTTTTTGTCAATGTTTATAGAAGGTATACATTTTTGACATAAGCATTCCTATAATTGACGAACAGTTATAATAAATTAAAAGAACAGTTTATAAGAATATAAAGAACAGTTTTATTAAAAAAAAACGATAATTATTTTTGTAACAATTTTAATCTTTTTTGATTCTCCTTTGATTCTCCTTTTATTATCGTCTTTTCCAAGAAATTGAGGGCGCTTTGTACTTATAAAAGCCAAGGCTGTATGTATTATTTTATTAATTATTGAATATTAATTCGCCTTTATCACTTTCATTCTTCTTTAAACTGAATAAATTACACTTTGTTAGCGGAGCCTCACTGTACGTCCATTTAATTTTCTCTCTGCAAAAAACTCGATAATAAGTTTTTTTTCCTCCGACAGGAGGAGGCCTTCCATCTCTTCCTGACCGCGTTTCTCGGGGTCCTTTTGCTGCGGCGCGAATCTTTCGAAAACGCGCGAGACGGATAAAAAAAGAACGGCGGGAACGTCCGAAAGTGAGAGAGAACGCGCGAAGGAAGGGAAAGCAAGCCGGAGAGTTAATTATACGTCGTGCGAAAGAAGATTTATCGGGCGTACACACATTTTCCACGAGGCGCGAGCGCGCGCGAGTCTCCTACGCCCGCTGTACCTCGTCATCCTTGCAGCCCCTTCCGGCTCCCTCCATCGGCCGCGTGGGTGTCTCCTGACGACTTAATATTACTACCACAAAACATTCATACGGTCGTTACCCGTACCACGGGTGAGCCGCGACCATGGGCATACCGTCGACGCGAGCGTGAAACGAGATAAGGAGACCTGGACGTCGGAGCGGTACGGATGAAAAAAAAAGTCTCTCGATGGATGATGGCGATAGTTGTTGTGGCGCGATGGAGACCTCGGACGATACCTAAACCTCGGCAAGTTACGACGGCGGTAAACTCGCGTTGAGATTCAGGAATATCGCGCGGTGCTCCATCGGAATATCCTCGGCGCGCAACAAGATAAACAATCTCTCCCACGCCGCACGATCGCCGATCGATGCTAATGAAGAACCTCTCTTTCTCTCAATGAGATTTCTCTCCCGACTACGTTTCTCTCTTTGCTCAATAGCGTTTTCTCCTCGAATAAGAACACCGTCCACGCGCGCCCGCGCTCGAGGCACGCGCGCGTGCACGAAAAATTCTTCCGACGCGATCCACCTCGCGTTTCTAACGTACCGTAGAAATTTCAGGTAGGGATCGCTCGAATTCCCGGATCTTTCACCGCTGCATCGGTATCCTTAGAATTCCCTGTAAAATTACTCGACACACAGATAATGCGCGCTTCGGGTGCCGCAAGGCGGATAATGCGATTACCTGCTTGAAATATTCGCGAACATCCTTTTACGCTCGGGATCACGGTTAACAAGATATTTCAATTAAGGTAACTGTAAAACATTGCAGATTTAAAAAACGTATATTAAAAAAAAAAGAAAAAAGAATATTTTGTATTTCAATAGAATTAATCCTTTCCTTTATTTTAATATAAAAACAAGCTCGGCAATCGTGTTTTGGCGAATGTCTTAAAATTCTCGAAAGATATATCTAGCTATCTCTTGTTTTCTTCCGCGATAAAAAGTGCCGATTCCCTGGCTATGTAGTGATTTTAATATAATTTGGTTGGATGCCGGCGAGCGAATAATCGAGACAGGGTGATGCATGCCTCAAGGTTCATTGTATTGTACCACGGGGGGAATCCGACATAAGGAAGGAGGAGGAGGAGAAGGAGGAGGGGAGGAAAAGAAGAAGAAGAAGAGCTCCTTTGTGAAAGCAGCGTCAGGAAATCAGGATTGATATAGGGCTGCGGTAGGTTCGCTCGTAACTTTGTCCCGCAGTACCTGGGACTTGGTCCCGATCCATTAATCACCCTCGTACGAGGCCTGAACTCTTGGGTGATTAGCAGGCGTGAACACCAACTCACTGTAGATATATATGCGATTGGCCGCCATTGTCGACCACCGCGGACGCTCTACAACAGCGATTGAGACGTCCGTCTTCTTCGTGGATTCTGAAAACACCGCGGTCTGGAATCAAATGCACAATTTCACGGCTAGCTCGTGCCAAGAGCTTCTCATTTTTTTCCTTGTTTCCCGCGTTCCACAAACAATTACGCCATCGCAGACATATACACATATCGTTTATAACAACATTGAACAGGCTCCTAGGCGATTAATATTGTATAATTATTTTGTACAATATTATTGATGCTTCCTCTAGACAATTCAAAATAAACGTTTAATATATACTGTCTGAAAATAGATCTGCTTATTGTCAGTAAAAGAAGTCAACAACATTGAAAATTACTCGTATTACGTTTCGCATTCTTTATCAATAAATCAACTGTTCTGGAGATTTCAAATTACATTCTGTAATAAATAAATAATGTATTATTAAAATATAAACTATTACTTAATATTTATATTAATAACACTCAAAAAAATGATCTTGCAATTACAGAAAATTATCTAAAGTACGAAAAAAATAGCTGGAATAGATAAATTTCTAGTACTGCGATATTGCATCTAATCATAGGTAGCAGAGATAGAATTTAGATTTGTGCTATAAATTCTATGCGTATGATATATAATTTTCTATACAAAAAACAGCTATAATTCTAACTGGAGCAGCAAAATATTTTTTTGCATGAATAGAGGAAAGGAAACAGTTATGGAAAAAGTGGAGTAATTGTAGAATACCACGATGTTTTGTACAGTTTGCTCTGCATTCTGGAGTTGACTAAAATTACTTTTTCACAGTCTGTTCAGACTGGGAAATACGAAACGCGATATCAGTAATTTTTAATGCTACCAACTTTACTTTTTTTACTGATAGCCAAATCTATTTTTGAACACATAGACAGCCTCCAAACCCTCCAAACAATCAATAACATTAATATTGATTGTCCAGGATCCGCTTTAAGTTTGTAAATAAAAATGTAGAAAATTTCTTTACATTGCTTTTTATGAATTTTCAAAAAACATTTCATAAACATAAAAAACTTTCTTTTACACTAAACAATTCGGAAAAGAGATTGTAATACTTATTAGATAAATAGTTATCCTGAGATATTACAATATGCACAATGAAGAGAGTTCCTTTTAGACATATCTTTCGCCACAACTGTCGGTTTCACAAATGTCTCTTTCTCGTAGACATTCGTAAGAAGATATTAACATACATTGCGTGATCAGTAAGCGGAAACGAATAGAACACAATGCGATATTAATCACTGCCTTAAAGCTTGTTTACGATAGCTATGAAAAGCCAGGCTGGTTACGCGACGCTTTTTATAAAAGGGGCACTCGTTATTCTTATTCGTAAACGTTACGTCGGTCTTAAGTCATTCCCGTTTGTCCGGTTCCTAAAAAGAGGCGCTTAATTGTACGGCGATTTAACCAGAGGGGAACCACCCGTGGGGATTGTCAGAGATTCCCGCGAGTTTCGTGGGTGTAACTTACGAGGTAATTAATGTAGCCGTAAGTTGCGAGCCTGCCTCGCAGGACGGAGACCCGCTTCTTGATATGCCCAAATCTACGTTTTTTGAGCACGACTTACGCTGGTTCACTCCAATCATTTACTGGAAACTTATTGTTACTTACCTAATGCACGCATTTTATCAATTTAATCTACACGATGTAACCAGAGTCAGTTTATTTTATTTTATTATAAATTTAAATACCATATTTATACTAGACATAAATTCTTTTGAATGGTAGAGATTTAATCTTTCATGTCAACAATATGAATTTTAAGTCAGCAATTAAGAAATTTTCGAAGAAATAGCAAATTTTGTATTTTTCCGAATTATATGATCTAAAAAGATTTTAGTACACTTGTCGAAACTTTAACGAGTTTGTACTGTCATAGAAATCGGATTATATTTCACTTTTTTTTTATATGTTTAAATTTTTCTATTAAAATTTACAATCAAAATATTTTCTATTAAAATTTACAATCAAAATATGGTGCCTTTAAAGATCTCAATTGCCAGCGGAGAGTTAATCTACAATTTACTCTTTGCTTCCTATTACTTTTTATCTCTCACTTTTTTCCCCTCGCATTTTATCAACCACCGTGTTTCTTGTTACGTGTATTTCCTTCCGGAATTCATCAACTTTTATCTCGGATGAAAGAAAACGAAGAAGCAGAATAACAAGCAAAAAGATAAGAAGAGGTAAAAAGCGAGAAACAGAAAATAAAGAGCACATTGTAAATTAGTCTTTAGAAGAACTATGAAAGATTTTGTAATATTAAATCTTCCAAAAAACGTTTATATGTTAATTCACTCTATTGACTTCTTGTGGCCTGATCTCTATTATTTCCTAAACATTATGCAACGTGTTTTATTTTTTATTCTTTCGTGGAAATTGAAATGCGCCGCGCATATCGATCCTTCTTTCACACTCTATGCGCATGCATCGAGATCGATTCCATCGCTCTTTTCTGTCTCGTTGTCGATCCGCCGTATCAAATCCGGGGCGAATATCCCGAGAACGACTGTTCTTCGTGGAAGAACAGAGAAGAAAGGATCGCGCCGCACGATTTTAACGACGAAAGCAGCGGAATTATTAATTAGACAGTTCTTATGTACACATCGCGCGGCACAGCGCCGCGGAATCCACGAGGATATAAAATTAACAATTTTATATCGCCACCATCGACCGATCGGCCGATTCTCAGACTCGTGCCAATATCGATTATTGGGCGGGTTTCTTACCCGCCAGTGAGACAATCTCTTGTATGAACTGCTCGATGGGACTTTTTCTCACTCGCCTTTGCTTTTATTTCTCCCTTTAATCCTCCGGAGTTGACGCCAAAATCTGTAACACAGTTACTGATGCTGGATCTGTGAGATCCATTTAATTCATGTTCATGAAATAGCATTAAATAATTTCAAGAAACCAAAACGATATAAAGAAGAATGCATTCTAAGTATATTTTAATAAAAATAATCCAAGGTGTAACATAAAATTTAATTGTTTGACAGTTTTAACAAGGAGATTTATAATTAAGAAGCTTATAATTAAGTGGACCCATCGTTAGCTGAGGAGGGTAATTATCTCCACGAGAGAAAATATGACGGTGCGGCCGTGATGTCTTTCTTCGCTAACTAGTGGGAATTTAATTAAGAATTTATGATACGCGATGCTTGAAAGCGGAAGGCGTTATTATGTGCCGCGTAATATAAATCTTGCGTCGGGGTATCATTAGACGTGACGGAATGAGACTTTTGATTCTTTGCGCGAATTCTAGAAAAAGATTTGATAGCTTTCGTAGCAGGTACACACCTGGGGCACGCGTGGGCCCACACATACGCGCGTACAGTCTATCACGCCTCCTCGCGTGACGTCACACCTGGCTATAATCGCCGAGATCCGCCAGGGGAAGAGAGGAGTGAAAGGGCGAGTGAAAAAAAAAGTTTCGATGAAGGGAGAAAAAAGGAGTGACCCGAACCGGTTCACGCCAGGTCAACAGCACGCACGCCACCCCCGTAAGACCCATCGTACATCGGCTTAATGCGCATCTACCGGGTGTACGAGTATGAATCGCGATAGAATTGGCTTTGATACTTTCCGGCAGAGATAAAACATAAACTCTACATTCTCGAACTCTATATTCTGAGAAAAAACAATCTTGCTGTATTTAAAAAAAGTATTTAAAAATGTATCTGGATATAGATCTGAAAATAATTTAGTTGGACCATTAAAATATATAGAGGACACTCAAATTAATTGCTAAAATATCAACTTTTTGCAAACAACACTGTTTAAAGCTACATAATTATTTTGATGGCCCAACAAAATTATTTTCAAATCTGCATCTAGCTAAATTTTTAGACACTTTAGATATCGTTGTTTCCGTAAAGCATCTTTTGGCATGATATTTAAATATTTACAGGAAATTTAAATGTCATCGAGAAAAACGTACATAGGAGTGCGTAATGTTTTGCTTGTCATACAAGTCATTAGTGTTATTAGTGTCGATTTGACTCGTCTTATCCGGAATTACGCCAATTACGTGAAACTCCATCGTGGTCGGTGAGATCCATCGGCATAAATCCAGAATTATCTGAGGAGACGGGCAAAAGGCCGTCGGTCCGGTCCGATAACGAGTTATTAGTCAATCGTCGATAAGTTCTTCGTCATTGAGCGCTCTTCGTTCCAAGTGCTCTCTTCTTCCTCTTTCTTTCCATTTCTCTTTCTCTCTCCATCTCCCTGCCAGTTTCACTCTTGTTGCGATTTCTCCACCGCTCAATTACCGTAAATACACGGAATAATAGCCGCGAGATTATTGGCGGCGTTTCGGAAGTTTTAATGAAAAGGACGCGCGAGCGGCAAGCCTGGTAGCAAATTATTTCGCTCACCATGCTGGCTTTTACTACTTTGGCGCGCATCCTGCCATTTATCATTTGCAACGTGCAATTGAAGACGGAGGGGCAGTGCGTAACGAGAATGTTGTACAAGGTTTCGAGTTGTGTACGAGCGCGCGTGCACCGTCGTGTCTTGTATAGCTGGCGAGAGGAGAGCAAAACGGCGGAATAAGCCAAAACGAGATCGCTATCGAGGCGCCGTTTAAACTGTTTGTCACCTCTCGCGAGCGCGTGGGTCTCCACCGCTGTCGCCGCACTCATGAAACTAAGTACAATGTAAGTATATCCTGTACCCTGTTTCTGTAATTCTTAACGACAATGCCGGTATCGTTATATTGCCGTTGCACAGCTTTTTTATCATAATATCTGCACGATGGCAATATAACAATACTAACACTGCCATTAACAGTTACAGAATTGGAATACTAGCCGCAAGTTCACATACATTGAAAAAAAGGATTGGCTGCTGTAGCAAATTAGAATATGGCATAGCATTTTTAATTGGTTGCAGCAGCCAACTTTTAATTGCGTTAACTTATCCGCAATGTCCAGTATAGGATTTCAAAAGGCACAATCAAAAAAATTGGCTGCTGCAATCAATTAAACATGCTGTGCCATATTTTATCATCTAATTTGCTGCAGCAGCCAATCTTTTTTTTCACTGTAGTAATAGATACAATAAATGTAATGAATGCGTTTATTATACCAATTCTCAATTTACGTGCCTCTACAATGCCTTGTATCTTCTTTACAGGATGCATTATAATTTGTTAAATGAGAAAGACTCGTGGGAACCTTGAGGATAAGTGACAATGTAAAGGAAGCACCATTACAAAATATGTATTTAGTTAATTAGATTATATCTCTATATGTAATTGATATAACACGATAATAAAACACAACTCATTTTGCTGAAGTATTTAAAAATTTAAGTAGAGATACAGCTCTCAAAATAATTTTATTGGACCATCAAAATAATTATTGTGTTGGAAACTCAAGTATGATGAGCAATGCTGCAAAAAGCTTAGATATTTGAGTAATCAATTTGAATATCCTACATAATTATTTTAAGAGTTCAACCAAATTATTTTCAGATCTGTATCTATAAAATTTTTAAATATTTCAACAAAAAAAATCATTCTTTCTCACGCATATTCATGAAAATAGAAATAATCAAAATTTAAAGCAGAAAGGTTTGCCCATCCCTTCCTATTAATCAAGTTTACGCTTCTTTCTCCATCTTATCTATTTAAACATTCTCATATTATTCAGTCTCGATCAATCGCGTTTATCGTTTACCATTTTTCTCAGACGTACCCGGAGATATGGTGAGAATGTCACGAGGATAAATCGAAAGGTACATCATTGGTATCGGCTTATTAACGAATCACTGCAAGATGTTCGTCATCTCACGCTTGGATAGTTATGCCGAGGCATAACTATCCAAGCTCGCTTTGCCGACACGCGACCTACACATGGCGGCGCGCGACAGCTCTTTCTGTCCTTTTCCTACTCACACGGGAACGGCACTCGCCAGACAAGTATCTTTTTTCCCTCTTTTCCTCGTCTCTCACACACACACACACACACACACACACACACACACACACACACACACACACACACACACACACACATTCTTTCTCTTTCTTTCTCTCTCCTCCAACCCTCACGACGAGAAAGTCCGTCCCTCTCGCCAACCTCCGATCCGACAGCGAGAACTCGCGATGCGGCATAAGGGAATAAGACGGAAATAAGATACGACACAGCTGATACGCCTTCGCTCACCGGTCACGCGTGCTAGGTGTACGCCAGAGATTGTCGATGATGTCATTCTCGACTATGGATCTACTCGTGGCGAGCCAAGTGCAGGACATTGGCTGACCGATTATAGATACGCGGATACGAAGGGCGCCGACAAGAAAATTTTCAATGGAGCATGCAAATTTCATTCGTAACTAGTGCGAGACGCATTTCAATTGAGTGTTTTGATAATACCTGTAGACAGTCACGACACGCAATCTTTACCATTCAGAGAAAACTAGTGAGCGAGAAAATGATGTAAGAACTGACGTAAAGAATCAGCTGTGATATGACAATATGTTTTTCCCAGTTTGCATAACTGCTTTCTTATGTATACATTTTTTTTTTTATCAATATATAATATAACAAATAATGTGTACATAATCTCTTTTATTAATGTATAATCATGATCACCTTTCGACTAGTATTCCACTGGAGATCGACAGATTCTCTTCTATCAGAGATTTCTATCTTATCGGAGATATCTTTCCAAAATCCGGAGAAAAATCGACGTACGTATTTAAAAAAATTTTTTTCATGTACCGAAGCTCTGGAATCCGCTGATATTAATCTGATCTCAGAAATGTGGTCCAACATCGTTACGCGCGAGATCATTGAGATACTCTGCACTGAGAAAAATGTCTGGTTGAAAATGAACGAACTAGAAGGTTTTAATTATACAAAATATCTATCAGAATTACGGTTATCACTAGAATTGTAGTAGGTAACAAAATAATTCTTATTCGTCCATTTTCAATTAGAAATTTTAATTAATTTAACATTTTTTCTAGTGTGTATCTTTCTTTTTCGCGCTAAGGCTATGATCAAAGTTTCGCTATAAATGCTTTGAAGTATTTGATTGATCAATCGGAAGAAAGAATTTTACAAATTGATCAATTAAGAAATGCTTTAAAGCATTTGTAGTGTGTATCGCGTTGACTGTACATTAAATTAAGTATCAATATTTTCATAAAGGCATCATCATTATCGCAATTTATTTAGAATTAATGCTTTCAAATTACTTATATCTGCAATCATTGCAAAATGGTAACGATCCAGTTACATGGGTCAACCTCGATAAATTGAGAGTATTAATTTTTTTTATAACGACTTCATTAATGTCATAGTCCGTTCAAAATTAATGCCCTCAAACTATTTGTTCGCAATAACTGGAAAACGATATATGGGTCAATCTCGGTAAATTCGCTCGATAAACCCCAACCGGACGAAATTCGTGTCGGCGACAAAGTGAAGGGAGGTTTGTGTGTTGCTCGGAGTCGGAGCAAGCTGTGCTGGTGATATCAATCATCCTGTGTGACCGAGAGCGAGACTTTCACCACGACGACAACGGAGAGACGTCGATGCGGCCGGTCATACGAAATCCTAACGGCGTGCGCTACAAAACTTTCCGATTTGACGACCATTCTTTTGTGCGATCACCTCGTGGTCGTTCGCGTCCACCCACGATTCATCATCGTGCTACCATCGCCAAGGAGAAATCGCGCGGCGATTCAATGGTATCGTTGATCCGTTCCGCACGGCGGGGATCGGTAGCACATTCGATCCGGCCGATCGAACATGCGCTCGATCAAAACGATCTCCGCTCTCGCATCCCGCCTACACACGATCACTGAGATAGCGAGATGATGAAGAAATAAGTCTCCGAACGGAGAAGAAGACGCCGAGTTTGTATGTCGATGCCGTCGACTTTTCATGGATCATCAAACGAATTTGGAAAATTGCTCTCATATAAAAAATATTCTGTTGCTAAGAAAAGTGATTATTCTTTCTTTTAAGTAACGAAATTATCTTTAACAAGAAATACTTTCTTGATAATAATCTTAAAATATATTCACAAATTTTGAAAAATTTATTATTATATATTCAAAATTACTTTTTAAAGATTATTTTGTAAAATCGAAGAAGTAACTTATAATAAATAAATCAAAATTGTTTCAATTTAACAATCTTGACTGATTAGTATTAAACTTATTAACATATGGAATATATTTTGATACAAGTAAAATACTTATGCCATCCTTCGCGAATGTTGATGCATAAATCATATATTCTGAATGCGAATAGATGTAATTTGCAAACAATTGGAATATACTCACCAAGCGAAGTTAAAACATTTCGATTCTGGATTTAAGATTTCTCCAGTTGCGAAAGTCAAGTACAAACTACCTGTACCTTAACTTCTGTTTTGTGAATACATCCCAATTATTTACGAATTTTATCTTGCGTTAGAAATATATAATTGACGCACCAACATCCGCGCGGAGATACATAAATATTTTAATTTTATTAGATTTATTTTTTAAGCTCCATAAATATCTATATTACTATTTTCAATATGAAATGTATAATTATAATAATTCGCTTAACTCACGTGATAGATTGATATATTTGTAACATAAATACATCATTTTCCGTGCTAACGTATCAATACATTTAATAGAAAAGGCTTCATGATGTATCTTGCGAAGAGTCGGGAGAGAACACAACGCAAAAGGGTGCGTTAAAAGCTACCACTGATGCGCTGCGCCATATTTTTCAAGATGAATTTTATTGAGGAAGTTAGGCGGAGAGTCAGTGAAGAAGGAAGAGAGGAGCGCCGGGAAGTATTGAATTCATCGGTACGCATTGTCGACAAGATATACGAAGCTGGGGGTTACGGGTTAAGTGGTCCCTGTACCTCCGGTAAATAAGTCTCCCCGCGCCTCGTAGCGTTTCGCGCGAGCGAGCGAACGAGCGAGCGGACGCGTGTGAGCGTCGTGGACCCATGCATGCATGCATGCATGCATCCGTTGTCTCTCGCGTGCCTCCGAGAGTGCATACTGGCCAACCGCGCTTTCTCAGGGCAATTTATAATCGTACGGATTCAATGCGAGCCGTGTGGAACGCCCCGAGAACAAAGAGACACTCCGTAGTAGTAGACGCGAGGCACAACGCGGCGCGGCGCTCAACTCTCTCGACTCTTCTCTCGGGTCTTCCTCGGCAGGAAGGATTCCGTCGGGAGGAATCGCCGCCTTCGCCAATGTCGTTGATTAGTCGCTTGAGTACGTGCATGGAGTATACTCGTTAGAGTGATTCTTCGAGATCCCGGACGTTGGTACCACCCTTCTTGTTTCTCCCTCGCGTCGCGCCTCTCGACTCCAATTAAAACTTTACGACTTACGGCAGCGGGATGTTAAATAACTGAAACCGCGCGTGAGTCGCAAGGTATGTCGGGGGGATGCATTCCACGATTAATTTGTGTTTCACGCATCATTATTGTCTTTACAGTAATATTTGCGCGACCGACCGAGAGAGAAGACCGGTTCCTTACTCACGCGACGACGGTAAATCTCAGGACTAATTGTATTTGAGTTCCACCGTAGTCCACGGTCGACGTTCTTCAAGATTCATTTTTTAGGCCTTTTTCCTTCTACGATTATTAATTTCAGCATGGCGACTGCTATATTTATATCTTTACGTCAATTTATTTGCTGTAAAAACGATTAAAAGGATATTTTCTATGTTTTTATCAAGAATAAACTAAGGACACGATGCATGCAAGGAAAAATAGTTTAATTGAAGTATCTAAAAATTAAGTTACACTCTAAAAAATTGGATTTAACATCATGCAATTTCTATGTATAATTCTCACTATATTGATGCTGATATTAACATGATGTGGATTTAAAATTCCTGATGTCAACATCAATGATGCTTAAAGCTCGTAATGTTAAATCCATACCAATATTTTTTAGATTATAGATACAGATCTGAAAATAGTTTCGGATCATCAAAATAATTTTGGGTTATCAAAATAATTATGTAGAATGCTCAAACTTTTGTAGCATTGCTCATCATGTTTAAATTTCCTGCATAACGATTTGGATGGATTTCCAACAAAATTATTTTCAGATTTGTATCTACCTAATTTTTAGATACCTGTACAATTTCGATAGAGACCGCAAGAAAACCGGCGGAGGATAAACATTGTTGATTTCTGGGATCAGAGACCATATCTGTAATCCGTGGTGAAGCGATCCTGGGTACAATCTAGGGAAAAGGGATCTCTGTGCGTGAATATTGTTTGTACGTAACTTACATATACAGGAACACACTGAGTACAAAGCGGCGGTTCCACGTGACCCACGACCTCGCCTCTAATGAGCGGCAAAGCTTACGGCTATTGTAAGAGAACCTTCTCCTCCCCCGTTGCCAAGGGCTTAACTCTCCGTTTTCTTCGTGCTCTGCCCTCCATCTGAATCCTTTCTTCTGCCTGATCGTGCTCTCGTACATTTAACTTGAATACAATAAAGCAGAAGAAAATTCAATTCTCCTCCTACGATTCCGCATACATTTATCATAGTTGGCGTATGCTAACTTGCGTGTGCTACAAAAGAAGATTAAGAAAATCTCTTCGTGCAAGAATTAATTTACAAAATGCGTCAAAACGTCTGTAATAGATTTTGCAATCGATTTAGTATTGAGCTTATAATATTAAATCAAGATATTAGATATTAGATTTTTAATTGAAGGGCTTGTGGATTTTAATCCACATTTTGTAAAAATAGATACAATAAGCTTTAAAGTTAAAGTAATAGAGAAAATACATTTATTTGCACATGCTATAAAAACTATCTTTTATTTTGATATTACAAATTGCATAAAATAAATAAGGAATATTATAAAAAGAGTAATATTTCTTTGCCTCCCCGATAGTTATATTACCGATTGATAAAAAAAAAATACAAATCACTGCATGATAAGTTATAACAGCGATAACAGTAATTAGCACAATATTTAGAACAAATAGAGAATTCTGTCACTCATCCATTTCTACCAGTATCTATCACATATTCGATTACGTTGTGGATTAGCTTATTGTTGCAGCAAGCCCTTTAATTTTTAGATATTTTATCTTCGATTTTAAAATCGAAATAGCCTCGCTAGATTCGCGAGTTGTAATTAATTAATAATACAGTAATCTACGATATCTATAGATATCTACAGATATCGTTGATTAGTGTGCTAGATGATAACATTTTCGATATTTCGCGCAAAGTCTCCGCGAGTCGGGATGACCGCACGGTCATCGCCAAGAGGAAGATCAGTGATTCCACGAAGCGATCGACAAAGAAAAAAAAAGGATAAGAGGCAACGGGAGAGAGACGACCCGACCCGAGCGAACCCGCGAGCTCGCCGCACCGTTCTTGTTGAGCGAATCGACAAGACGGGCGCGGCGAAGGGGAACACCCTGTACATGCCGACGACATTCCCGAAGTGCAGCGTGCAGTTTTTCGCGGCTACCAGTGCAGCGGGTAGCCTGTGACGAGCGAGCGAGTGACTCAGAAGCTTCGAGGTAGACGCAAGGGCGAAGCAAACACGCACGTGCTCTCTCGCGTATGCGTCTCTACGTGCATCCGCGTACACGTGTATACACGCGCGCGCTCCGCTCGTGCGTGCGTGCGTGCGTGCGTACGTGCGCCTACAGCCGGATCGCGGAGAGGAGAGGAAAAAGGGAGAAGGGAAGCGCGAGATTTATTTGCCCGAATTTCGATGGCCGCGGCTTTGCTGTGGCCGCGCCGCTTACGAAGAATGCATCTCGCATTCGGGATCTTTCGCGGAATATGTCTTACGGCGGATTCTCCCGAAGGGGTTCCCCTCGAATTCGATCGTTGCTTTTCCACCACCGAGTCTACTCTCGTCGCGCCGAGAGCCTTCAATGTTCGCTTTGTTTAAAGGACGAGGTCAAAACACACGACTAAATATTTCGAAGATTTTCGCGAATTATTCGAAAATTTTACGAGCTCGTACTCTGAATTCAGAATTGTGTCAATCATTTTTCATCATTACCATTTCATTGAGCTTGAGACCCATTAAAATTTTTGTTATTAGTTTTATTTTTTTTTTTTTGCCAATTTTTCAAGTTTAAAACTATGAAAATAAGATGGTAAAATATAAAATTATTCTAAATCATTGTTATTTAAAAATCAGGAAAAGTCTCAGAATCATCAGAACTTGTTCCAGTTAAGTCTTTGCTGTCCAAGTTGGACTTTAAAGTCAATATTCTAATTGTAAATTCTATATTTTAAAAACATCATACAGTGTCTATATAATTCTTATCATGTTGATATTAACATGTGTGTGTGTATTATATGAAGAATTAATTTCAACATAATATTACATCAATAATTAATATTAATAATAATAGTAATTAATATAAATTTAAAATCCATACTCATATTTGCAGAAGTGTGTTAGATAAATTTAAATCAATAAAAGCTAATTAAAATACAATCCAACTTTTATATGATAATAAAAACTGATTGTTACAGCTTTCGCAAGAATTTTTTCAGAGTTTTATATAATCCAGAAAAGTATAAAAATCTATACTGAAACTCAAAGAGATTGTTAACGAAAGTGCAAAACTCCACATGGCTGATGTAAGTTTAAATTCAATAATTAATTGTTATCAACGGACTCATAGTCGTTATTCTCAAGTTATTCTGAATCGCAACGATATCTGATAAATCAATATCGGAGTAATCAATGATCGGAGAGACATACGTCTCACCAATGATATATCGTTTTGTCGTTCTTTCGAATCGGCACACATTAGGCCATCGACATTGTCGATACTTTTTGTGGGGGAAGAAGTCACGCGAGGTGGACCTCGCGTGTCCCATGTGTCCCGTAAACGACGACTAGTACCGCGATTAACTAATGTGTCGGACCGGTTAGGAGCGTATTGATCAGAGACCGAGACTAGATTTATGTCGGCGAATGATTCACGGCACGTGATTTACAGCGGATTGTCCGGTGCGCACGCATACTGATTGAGCATTTATGCCGCTCTCCCGGCACCGTACGGCACACTAATCATTTATTGGGTTAAGGTGAAATCCTCCTTCCCTCTGCCGGAGGGTACAATCCGATTTCTTATCCCTTTCTGCTCCGGCCTTGTGCTTCGACGTTACGTGGCAAATGCGCAGATTCGAAGACTTCGTCATTACAGAAAAAAATTTTAATTATCGATTTGAAATATCACGGATTTCAAAATTATTCGATTTACAGATGAATTTCTCGCATTTAATCCTTTATTATTTGTATGAAATATCCAAAACATCCCTTATAAATCATTAAGTTACAAATGTTGTTTATATATATTATGTTTAATATAAATTCCACAATTTAAAAAATCTTTTTGTATTCATCTAGGATGTATAGAATATTATTAATCTTTATTTATAAATGTAAATCATCAAAAACAGCAATAAAAATTGAGATATAATGTGAGAATATCAGAAAACTTATGGAAATAATTACATTAAAAAATATATTGAAAAATCAAGCAAGTAATGTAAAACATTTGTTCGACTTTGCACTCTCTCTTCACGTGATATATTTAAATACTTTTGCATTTTCTGAAATTTGATAAATAATTTATTGAAATTTCTCAGAAAATCGAGTTACGGAATCGAAGTTACGTAGGTACTTGATTCGCAGTGTTTATGTAAAGTGCAGATACGGCAGTCAGCGTGGTTACGTTTTAGAAAGCGCGTTCACCCTAACGGCGTCGCAAAAATCGCGTTTCCGTCGCCGATCGGAGTATTCGAAAGTCCTTTGGGAGCAGCGCTCCTTGTTTTTCATCTCTCGCTCTCTTCGATCCTCCTTCGATTACGAAGGCAGGACACGCGTCTCATCCGTAGAATGTCGCCGTAACGAAGGGGCTTCTTCTCTTTCTCTCTCTCTCTTGTCTCTTTCCATGCGTCCTCGCGAGGATACACTGCAGCTCCTTTACTTCCTCAGCATCTTGCCGGGTGATCCTTCGGTACCGATGAACGTTTAAATTAGGCAGGGAATCTCTCGGAATGCGTGAAAGAAACGACGAGATCGACATTCCGCAAGGTTTTGATACGCCTTTGGGCGTATCGTGTTCATGGGGCATTATTAGCCCTTATGCGGCAGGAATGACTCTTAAAGGCCCGACCCGCGATCCTTCGCGCCGCGGCTTCGAAACATTTTGCACATTTTAAATCCTGCCCGCGAGAAGCGACTTGTCCACGATGACATCTTCGCTTTACTACATATGTAACTTTTTTTCTTTATATTCATATTTATTATGCTGTTATCTATTTGTACAAGTATTTAATTTAATAATAAATTATTTATTTTTATTTATTTTCGCAAATTCTTTACACTGTTTCAAGACTGCTTAAGCATCAATATCATTAAGTTGTTAATTTAATTTGTGATATTTTCCTTACAAAAATCTAATATTAGGCAATTTATTATTGCAGTAATTAATTACTTATTTGGAGTATTAAAACTACTGTACTATTTTTAATACTTAAAATAAGTAATTAATTACTTATCTTTCAATATTAAATTAGTATTAGATTTTTGTAAGAATATTATTCCAGTTTCAATTTAAGATAGGATTCCAAGAT
>NW_017259375.1:224486-241713 GCF_001594045.1 Atta colombica
CCTATTTAGTTGCGTAAGTTATGTTAATCATATATCGGACTAACATCATTTATTGTTATTTAATAATTAATATTCGATAAACCATATACTATTCAAATCAAACTAACTTTTTACACTTTTTTTGTTTTTTTTTTCTTCAGAGTCTGGCCACAGGTTGGACAGCGGCTCCCCGTTTTGGAGGATTCAACTTGACCAGGACCTTCTGGATACCATCAGCGCGATCTATCCAGAGTGGTTTAAGGTAAGGCTTATTTTACCCTTCTCTCGCCATACCAGAATCAACATATGCTCATGAACGAATGCGGGATAACGAGGTACGCTCGTACAGGATTACACTAACAGTCGAGCAGCATCGACGTCATCCCCTACATCCACAAGCGCTTCCGGCGCGCAATCCTGCAACGACAGCGCCGCCGTGGTCGTCGTCACTGGCGGTGAACACAAGGTCGCCAAAGGCGACACCAAGTCAAAGTCGAAAGCGAAAAAAGCGGACGGCCATAAGGATAAGGACCGGGACAGGAAGGACCCTAGGCGCGACGCCAAGGACGAGAGGTGAGATAATTTGCGTGCTGTATGTAAATTACACGACATGGAGAGCAAGAAGCTGAGACTCACCAAGGTGGAGAAGGCTTGAGTTATATCGACTGAATATCAAGAAAACCTTGTAAAATGAGGAGAATACCCGAGTCGCGTTATCATCTTCCACCAGCTTCGCGAGTATAACCGGTATGCACGCGTCTCACGTACAAATAGAAGTAATGGATAAAGTACGCATGTTCTCGATCGCATACTGGGCGTAAGATAGAGCGTTATCGTGATCAAGAAATAGACGCGTCGTCGCTCGGCACTTGCCTTGATTATTTTAACAAGCTCCACGAACTCCTCCCTGACGCTTTGTCGCCCATCACCCGCGTCATTATCTCAGGAGACATTATTTCTATTGACATCGCATGCACCGCGCCGATCTTGCAGAAACGCAGCAGGAAGAAGATAACTTGCTAAGTAGCTGATTACTGTACGGATTCGAAAGACACTCTCGCCGTTTTAGAATCTTGCAACTTTCACAAAGACTCTAAAACGCAGAAACCTGAATCTAATATTTTAATATTTGCTAATGATATTAATACTTTGACCAGGTATATCTGAGTGACGCATGACTTTCCGCAAGAACCTCGTTATCTATTTGTGAGTCACGATTTTATATCTACCTACCCGATTCAGAATAATTTATTATTATTATTATTATTATTTTACCTGTAAGTGTTGAAGATATTTAAATACAATCTGACAGTTAAAATGTTTTAATTTGCACTTAAATTTAACAGTCAAACATAATTCTATAACTGTAATAGCAAACAAGGACTACGCGAGATGATAAATCTGAATTAATCTTTTCATTAAAGCTTCTATTCATTCTATCATCATCATATTACTATTTCAAATCGTGATGTCAGAAGCGAGAAGTTACAATAATTCTTGCAGAATAAATTAATATGGAGAATATTTTAACAAAATAACACTTATTGCAATTTATAAACTTGTAAAATATATATAAAACTCTCTTCTTGTTTCGTTAATTAATAAATATACCATATATCGGGAAATGAATTATGCATAATAAAAAAAACGAAATAAGTTACATTCATAAAAATTGTCAAATTAATAATATATAGAAATAAATATAATTTAATTCTCCTCAAAAAATATAAAGATATCTTATAAATCTAATCTATCGATTGCAAATGCTGTTTTATTGAAAAATACTTCCATTCAAATACAATTTGCAAAAATTTTTATTGTGTTTTTCTTGCTTCTGACAGCATAATTTAAAACGAGTAACGATAATTAAACAAGAATCTTATAAATTAAATAATTCGATTATTTGAGCAATGTTTAATTTTAAATAATAATTAAGCAGTTTGATTTAAGATTTTTCTATCGTAAGTCGCTTAAATGAGAGACAGCAGGATTAGTGTTCTCTCGGACCTCCGCACACCTCAATTCACTGTTGCGAGTTGCGAGATTATATTAGGGCCGCGCCGAGCGGACGATTAACCCGCAATTTAGTATCAGTACCACGTGTAATCGTTACGCGAGAATATAAACGCTCTTAACGACCGGCTTCCTATCTCCAGCTGTGACGAGTAATCTTTTCTCGGAACTTTCTCCTCGGCGTACTTAAACTCACCGAGCCGTTGGTTCTCGACGCTTTAAAATCTTTAATCGGCTCGCTAACTTCTCTATACGTATGAATTCCACGCAAAGCGCCGTTCGTGCAATTTTCTCTGAACTTTTCGTGAAACCGAATAAGCGGATCTTCTGCGTGACATTTCGCTCGCGATACAACGTCTCGTGACCATCTGGATCCATGAAGCTCTTACGGAATTATGATCAGGTCTATCAAGATAAATGTGTTCACTCTTCGATGGCTAAAACGCTTATTCTTACCCTTTCGCTGCGGAAGAAACGCGACTCGATATTCTCTCTATTATACTAGAAGTATTCGCATTCACGCGCGTTTATTTTACAAAATTTACTTTTATTATTGCACATGATATCGCATTATCTGAAAACGAGAGTTAGAAAGAAATATATTATTTTAAAATGTATTTCTTCCTAACAATTCAATTTTAATTGAATACGATATTCAATTCTTCATTATTAAGTATTTTGAATTTCTATGATAAAAATATTGAAATTCAAAATATTTGAAGAATTGAATAATGAAAGAAAAATTCAATTTTTCTCGTAAAATAATATTATATATTAAATATTTTCTCTCGTATATACCGTTAAATTTACTTTTCATATATTTCCAAATAATATAGTTTATTATATATCTCTTCACTTTATTTAAGACTGAGCCAGTTCGTGGAAATTCTCGTCGTGGAAATGACGTATTATTTCTAGACGTTTTTAGTTTATTTAAGATCGAGTAGACTCGCTAGGATACACACTCGAGATATAAACTCTCGTAGATACAACTCGACGTCAGATATTTCTTGCTCAGTGAAGATTCGCGCTCGGAGAGAAGGAAAGACCGGCCGTTTCCGACTTCGCTTTCTGATGGAAACGTCCGATCGAGTGTCGATTGATCCGTCATTCCGTCATCCGTGGCAAAAACATGCCGCGAAGGACCCGGGATCCGATTGACACTGGAGCGTCGATCGGCAGAGCAGGCTCGATCGGTCCTCTTCTCTTCGAGCGGATGTATGAAAGATTAATTCACAAAACGGCAACGTTTTGCTCCGTTTTGGTCCGTTCTTCGGACCTGTAGGGACGCTGGAAACGGTAAGAAAGGGACGAAGCCTTCGCCGCAGCAGGATAAAGCAGCGGCGGACGCGGCAGGAAGGAAGGCCGCGAGTGCTGTTCCAGGATCGGAATCGAAGATGGCCGAGGGCAATCAGTCACCGCCGAAGGCGGAGGTCGACGATTCACCCCTCCAGCACGCCATGGATCGCAATAAGGAATGTGAGTACACACACATCTTTTCTTTCATCTTCGTTCAAAAATATTGATCTAGCGTAAGAATTTCGCAAAGAAGTAATTGCCTGTGTCGGCTAAATCTTTTGCCGAATCTTTTAAAGAAACGCGGCTTCAAACTTCAACCACATTGAAAACAAAATTTAAATGTTTTTTTATTAACTTTTTAGAGACACGAGTATATATATATGCTTAATTTTTTTTAATTATTTCTATTTCTTCGTTAGTAGTTAATCATATAAATTTAAATTAAATGTGATATAATTGAACAAAAAATGAAATTAAAAAAATTAAATTATTAAATTAAATTATTAAATCACTTTCTCCCATCTCTAAAAATTCACGAAGAAAAGTTAAACTCTCACAATTTGGTACCAATTTCCAGCAAAATTCTAATTTTAGTCGTAAATGCCATCAGATGACATGTCAATGAAAATAAATGGAAGAGATAAGAATCATCCGGACACCTTGTGTACATTAAATTCCGTTTGCCGATACTCGCTTTTCCTTCTTGCAATTCGCTCACCGTTTCTCGCAGTGCATCTACTCCCTCCCGTCGTGGAAACGGAAGCGTCGCTTTTCGACGTCCGGAATAAATGATGAAAAGACCTAACGGTCCCTGTCGCGACGATCGCTTCCGATCGAATAATCGCGCACGGGGTATTCGCTATTATTATGCGATGCAGTCTGAGCTGTTCATGCACGAACGTGTTGCATGCTCATCGTCGCAGTTACATACTCCGCAATGTTATACGAGCGTTACCGAGCACCTCCTCGGGAAGGCGCCTATAATAATCGAAGCAGGCGCGGAGATGGCTCTTTTTAACATTTGCGGGCAACTTGCCATTATATCCCACGGCGACTGTAATCATCCGCTCATTATTCGGCGCATAGCGAGCGGCCCTCGATTATCGATTCGGAATCCGGCAATTTTTTATCCAATAAAGAAACGCTCGGAGCTTTTATCGTCGTGCAAAATGCAGCTCTCCAACCCATTCGCCACTTCCGTTACTACTACTACTACTACCGGCGCCGGCAATTGGCCAATCGTTCTCAAACTTAGATCCGCGTTTTGTATTCGGAACGCAACTTCCCACGGGCAGGATAGAAGTATCAGTCACAACGACTCTTATATCTATATTATAGCTATATTCAATATTTTTTTATAAGCAACAGACACAATAACGAATTAAGTATCTAGATAGATACGTTTTAATTTTATGAATAATTAAGAATAATTTCTCTTTTATTGTTATAAATTATGATTCTTCATCTGCAATCTAGATTTTTTTTCTCCAGTTTAGTTAATCTAGGTCTTTTTTCTCCAAATTCTTTTATTGTTCGAAGCTTTAAAAAATTTACGATAATTTTGGAATATTTCTATTATATACCAAATAGTTTTTTTTTAGTTATTCAAATTAAAAAATTATTTAATAAAAATTGGAATTTGAGTAAAAATGAAGATGAAATTTGGAAGTTTAATTTCGTTTGTCCCAAAAAAGATTTTAATTGCAGATGAAGAATAATAATTTCCCCGTATATCTCTTAAGAAACTGAAAACTCGACTTAAAAATATTTACTCTTCAATTTTTAAATACAATTAATCTCCATACAAAATAAATTCGAGATCGTAAAGTCTGTAAGATGTTCTTAATATGCATTTACATTGAATAAACGAAAAATGATTTCAAAAAGATCGCACGAAGACAGGCGTGTAAATATCTCTCGATGCCGCATTGAAAACTTCGCGCGGTGGGTTTCTTCCGCGGTGAATCGAACGCGTGCCCACTTTTTTCCGTCCACAAATTCCGCGGCGTATACGTATATATGCCGATTCGTCGTGGTCGACTCCTCGTTAAAGCCACAGGCCATCGCGTGCGCAGTCTTTAGAACGCGTCATTTTGTCGCGTTTATCGATCGCCTTTTTCTGTAATTACTTGCCATCAGGCGCTCTCGAGGCATTCTCCCCATCACAGTTTGTGCGAAGGACGCTCATCGTGCAACGAGAACGCACTGAACAATGCGTACCACTTTTACGAAGAAACACAATGTCACCGTCGACGACCGTGCAAATCAATAATGATCTTTTGAAACTTTTTCAAATAAAATTTTTTTTTAATTTATTAAGAGGGACACATCGAAATAATCTAACATGAGCAACACTATAAAAAGTTGAGTTCTGCAAAAGTTTGAATAAGCGCTTTAAAATTACTTTTTCTAAAGGGGGGTTACGAATTTTAATTTTAATAATTTAAAAGTGAATTTCTTCAAAATTTATGTGTGTGTGTACCGATATTAAATCCCCAAAAAGTTTGGCGAATTT
Organism: Atta colombica; assembly: GCF_001594045.1. Lineage (NCBI taxonomy): Eukaryota > Metazoa > Arthropoda > Insecta > Hymenoptera > Formicidae > Atta > Atta colombica. The sequence continues at coordinate 230,293 of NW_017259375.1, forward strand.
CGATCAGTTGCTTGATCACCTGTACGTGTGTACGCACACTGATTGTGTGCGCGCGTGTGCGCGACTGTCTACAGGAAAGAGACAGTGCCGGGCATTCGTGTAGACAGGTAGGTGCAGATTCGCGTGTGAGGGCCGTGGTACACGCGTGTACATATATACACACAAGAAACAGGAGGCGTGCCTATTTATAACGGTGATATCATCGCCGATTACCTACGCTTTCGCGTGTACAATCGTAAATTCTCTAGCACAAGGGTGCGGGTTTGATGCCTTACCGAATATCCGTCGCTATCCTTTTTTTCTATTTCTTTTTTATTTGTTTATATCTTCATATATACTTTACATTATATAAATATATAAATAATATATTAAAAATACATGTTACTAATTATTCACAATTTTTTATGCATGTTGTATAAAAAAACATTGTAAGTAACACAGTTTATATATATGTTTTATTATATGTTATTTGTGTAAAATATGTTTTTTTCTTTGTGGTTTTTAATATTCGAATATAATTCAAATCTTACAGATATCTTGAACAATTCTAAATTCTTTAAATCTTTCATGTCTGACTAAGAATCATCCTTTTCCACTTTCAGCTTTCACGAACTAATAATATCTGATCACATTCGTAATATTTATTCTGTAGTAAAGTGAATATAGATTATGTAATAAATGGAAAATGAAAAAAAATTAATATACTTGGAAAGAATAAATTTATTATCATAAATATTATAAGTAATAATAATAATTCACAGTAATGTTAAAAAAAAGTAATAAATACCATTAATAAAACAATTTCTTAATTAGCATCCATTATTAATTGATGCTTTCTCATTGATTTTTATTGAAATGTTTTCAATTTCTCATTTACACGCTTTTTATAGTTTACGAAATTTGTTGCAAAAACATTATATCGCATATCAGACAGAATTTCGACAAGTTACGTCAATAAAATAAGAATGTGTCTGCTTTCCCGATCGTATCTATATTTCGTAGCGTTACAAAGCGACATAATGAATCTCTTAGAGTGCTCCTTCGCGGGTGTAATCGCGTGTACTTGAAACGCGAAAGTACGCAGGTTGCCGATTATACCGAGCTAATTATCATCGGCGTATCTCGCCCTAAACGACGACGATGCATACACTCGTTATACCGGCGCGCGAATTTGCGCGCTCGTTTCGTAATGGGAAATTATGTCAGAATTATGCACCGTGCACTCTCAGAGGCCTCCTTTCCATCCTGTAAAACCGATAACCTCGAGTAGCTCTGCGACCGCGCGTTTAATGAAACAACATCATTAATAAAACGCGACATACTCATTCGGTCATTACAAAAATGAATGTGTTTTTTCTTCTTTTTTTTACAACAAGTGGTAGATTTGCAAACAAATGATCGATTAAAGTCCTTGCCATTGTGAATTCTCTAAAGTGGATTTCTCTCTAATTTTATAATTACCTATTCTTTAACAATTTTTAGTCATATGGTTTTCTCCAAAATAAGAAATGCTTTATGAAATCCTTATTTTGTTTTTTCTTCTTAAAAATATCTTCTATAAATTATCTCGCATTTAAAATTTCGAAACTTCAGATATATTTGATAACAATCAATTGATTAAATTGAGCCTTCTCTAATTTCATAGCTACTGTTCTTTAAAAATTTTTAATTATGTGTTTCCAAACTCTTTCAAAGTAAAAAATGTTTTATGAATAATAAAACCTTACTTTGCATATTAAACAGCAACATAAATTATCTCGTATTTAAGAACTCCAAGATTTCAGAGTCGTTGCTTCAAGTTTAAAAAATCGAAGCTTTGAATTCACCAGTAAATGGCGACGAAAGCGAAGGCATTTTCGCTGTGAAACGAATCGCACTGAAACGAATTTTGTGCTGAGCACTAATTGTCACCAACGATAATGCGATACGAGATTCCTCTGGAATTTCATGTAATTAAAAGGAAGATTCAGCTTCCTCTTCCCCGTAAACTGGCGATGGCAAAGGCCTGCGCCGATCGTTATGCTTATCTGTTAGGTATCTGTACGAGCATCAGCGCGATACGGACGACAAATATACCTCAAGCGTGTCTTAGGAGAGTTTCATCGATGTTTCGCCTCATTTCTTACCTTTCGTACGGGTACCTCGCGACGATCTTCGTAACCGTTGCATTTATCAAGGCGGCGATACACAGTCGACGAGTACTAGTTAGCATTACCGAAGAAAAATACATTATTAAGATAAGACTCTCTCGACGATTTATGGCAACGTGTTCCTACAAAGATAGTTCCGTATTATTAATCACATATGTTTTTTCAATTTCTTTTATTTTTCTCAATCTTGTTTTTTTTTCTACGTTAACCTTAGATGAATTAGACAATTGCACCAAATAATAAATTGAATAGCTCGAATTATGAGCTGCGATACTCCGAGCATCTACTTTTTATTGATCGCTCGTTACTGACGGTGTCTCCTTGTATAAGCAAGTTAACAAGACGGATTTACGTCGATGGGGTCGTATCTTCGATTCTTGGAGGTAGGTTAAAATCTAGAAAAACTGATTCGATCAGCACGTACCCGCCATATACGCGCTTTTTCATCTAAATGTTCAAAAGCCGCGCACATTATCGCGAGTCAACCCGGTTTGCAGGTACACGGCGTGCCTTTACCGGATTTAATTATATGACCGCACTCGTTGGTGACCACTTTGAAAAGTCCACCAGTGGCCAATTACGACTGCGAAAACCGCGTTTTTCATTACATCCTGTAAGTGGTCCCTGTATGCAACACATTGTCCGATTTTCATGAATCTGCAGACAACAACAGTGGCGACAACGACAGTGACATTAATTAAATACAGGATCGTAATTTTTAACTTTTGTCGGACCGTAAAAGTGGGCCCCGCAACGCGCTTTTACGATCTCGCCGAAACGCGAAGCGAAAATACGCTCGTTGCCGAAGTTAACCCACTTCACATGCTCGCAACCCTTCCTGTAAATTATTTAGTTCACGAATTTTCACCGCATATGAATATAAGATAAGTCTTTTGAGAATTTTAATGACAAATTATCTTTCTCTCTTTGAGAAGATTTTATTTTAATAATAAATGAATTGTTAATTTTGTCTCATACTCCTTTTTATACTGAAAACATGTTTATCGCCAAAGTTAACCTACTTTATAATTGCAACCCTCTTCGTGATTATTTTGTTCACGAATTTTCGTGAACATATACATTCTCATATCCTTTTTTTTATACTGAAAAAAAAGTATTAATAATTAAGCTAATTAGATGAAAATTCTTAGAGTAATAAATTTTAGTTCAAAATAATTAAATCTCACTGTTGAACAATAGTGACAGTATTTTCAGTCTTGTGGAGTGAGATGCCACTTCAAAGAATTTAGAGAGATCTTTAACAGACTTTATAGACTTTTCGTAATGCAAAGCGATCTTATATTTTGACCATACGATTTTCCCTACGCGATTGCGTGGAAGGATCGATCTCCGGCGTCATACTTATAAATAAATCGCGCTTTATCGTTGCATATTCATACACGCACTGCGGTATTCCGGGTATTCGTGGGCGAACCGGATCGGAATATGTCGAATCGGAGCCGTTCGTGGCCAGAAAATATGCATTGAAATCGCCGAGTGTTCCATGCCGCGCCGCACGGCCGGCCCGGATCAGCAAAAATCAGCGCGAGCGTGTATGCACGCGGGAGATAAAAAGAGGCACACGCTCGGTGGTTGTGCGCACGGCCCACGCACGTAATACGCTGCCTCAGCCACGTGCCTTCAAACGGTCGAGACGATTATTTTCCTGCGGCTGTGTGCTGTGATTTTACAACTTTTCACGCACGGCTATAAAAATTGTAATATCGACAACGCGTCATGTGCGCAACGAGGGCAGGCGAAATTTTGCAATCTGCCAAATGACCGTCGTACATTACATAAGCAGGGAGTAATATTTTATTTATATATGCAGATTTCAAGGGACGTAAAGATTTAAAAAAACGAGGTTCGGGTTCAAGGTTTGTCCAGTTCTCGGCAGATATTAATTATAAATTAATCTTGAAACGCTCTCGATATTGAGTAATATAATATTGCTATTGATAAATTTTATGTAAATTTTACGTTCGAGAAAATAGGTCACTTTTAATTAACGTAACACAAGATTTTCATACATTTTACATTTTTAATGACAAAACATTTATAACCTAAACTTTTATAAACACAAATAACTCGCTTATTAACTAAAAAGAATAAGTATGGAAAGTATATATTCCAATGCTTCGATCCTCATAATACTTTAGTATACAGTTATAGATATTATTTTTTTCTATATATCAACAGTCACAACATCCCAATTAGAAATAATTGGTCAATTGATGTCAAATTGACGTTGATCGATCAATTATTTCTGGCTAGGCCAGCTTCTTCTTCGCTCACTTGCACATCACGATAATGTTCTTTATGATTAAATAAATTACAAAGAGCAATATTTTTTTAATTTTTAAATTGCGAAAAGGATACGAAATAAAATTAAATCTATCTTGTGTTGTCAGTTTCTCGTTGATCCAAAATACGAGCTACTGTCGCAGCTACGAATTGTAATCGAAAGTGCCTTCCATTGCACTTGACGCTCCCAACACTCATGGAATTATTTCATCCTTATTGTTTATCAAATGTTAAACAAGGATAAATATGCTCGCGTGTTACGAGTACCAAGTGGAACCCCGAATCGCATTCGCGAATCGAGACGCGACGGCAAAGAAGAATGCGTGCATCGAAACGGGACGATGAATTAAAATTCAACAGCCAACGGCGACGGAAAACATCGACAAGAGGAAGGAAGTGGTGATCGTTAGTATTCAAGGCTGGCCACGATCGAACGGCCGCGAGCAGGAGCATGATGGCAAGGAGGAAAAGGACGAGGAGAAGGAGGACGAAAGAGAGGGATCTCTTGAGCCAAAGAACTCCGGTGACCGAGTGTTAACGTTAACCGCCCGCCACCGCTCGGAATTGATTCTTGCTCGCGCGATGCCCACGCATAGCGAATTAAACGGGACATCTTCTCTTCCTTCCGCGAGCGATCGTGCCTGGAGACGCCTAATTCGATTGTCCGCCGACACGCCGATTAACGTACGAGTACGACGTACTCGTTGCGTTTCATCCACGTCTCATCTTACCAATTATCTCTACTCAGTGAATACATCGTGTAATAGAAGATCTATAATTTTGTTGCAAATAACGTTGATTTTTCGGAGCTAATGTCAAAATCTTAACCCAATTACTGGTGCTTGATCTGTGAAATTCATTCAATTTATGTTGACTAAAAAACATTAATTAATTTCAAGGAATCAAATGGCATAACTTATACTATTAGATGAGCGATTAATGATAATCGAATCTTTTGAGTTTAATTTTTGTTATTTTTTTATGAGTGACAAAATCATTTCTGTGGTTGAATTGTTCAGTTTTAAAGGAAACAAAAGTTCAATATTAATGAATATTCTAGTGAAGAATAAACTAAGTTTATTCTAAGTCGAATTTTGTACATTTCTTAAATTAATTGCTTAACTTTATTATCTTAGTTAAAGTAACGATATTTTGATTAAAAATATCTCAAATTGGTCTGAAATTTGACATTATAAATTTAATATATAATAATATGAATATGTATATGTTTGCGAATACAAAATTTATTTTGAATAAAAATAAATAAATTTGCAGATTCAATTGTAACATAAAGCATATGATTGAATAGATCCAGTATTCATCGTTAGCTCCGAAAAGTTAATAAAATTACATCGTAATTAGCTTTAACAATATTGCAATTTGATAATATTTATTTCATACCGATATTCTCTCTGGTTTTATAATTAAAAACAAATTCTGATAAATTATTATGTTTTCATAAATTCAAACTGCAGATAATTTTAAGATAAAAACATAAATGCAATATAATAAATTAATTTCAATTTATTGCTAACTAATTACAGGAATTTTATTGAGTTTGCAAACTGAACTCGTGTTTAACTTGTTTTTCTCTCGGCTTGAAAAATAGAATGGCGGAGTTTGACCAGATTTGTTTTTCTCGCGGCTTAAAAAATATAGGATGGCGACGTTTGACCAGAAAGATCCAGCGATAGAACGACTTCACGACGAGACCTCACGACGTTTCGTCACCGCGACGGATATAAGCGAAATAGCCCCGCGTGTCCCCGCAGGACAATTCCATTGCCCACGCGCTATTGTGGTCGCGGCAAATCGGTCGGCCACCTGGCCCGATCCCCTGGCTCGTCATCGCACAGTGGCTTTCCTCCTCTTCCGTTCACCGTCTTGTTCCCTCCTTTCTATCCGCAGAAGATAATCGCCGTGCCCCGTACATCTGAGAAGAAATCTGATGGCCAGAAGAGATTGTCTTTTGCATTATAGTTTACAGAATTATGATTACAGCATGTCCTTGTAGTATCGAGAGAGAATATGATACTCAAAATATAATGCATTTAATTTTCGTCTGCATCTTTCAATGTGGATTTTTTTTTTTGCATAAGCGAAATTTCATTCTCACTCCGAAATAAAAGAAGGTAAAAGTCGGTTTCCTCTTCTAAAATATTTTTTGTTAAAAAATGATTTTATAGTAGATGCTGAAAAGATAATCCTGAATTTTTCCATATTTTTCGAAAACTTGAAATATTAAAAAAATAGCTTTTCATTTCTTGATTTAAAATAAATGCAATTTTGAACATGGTGAACAATTTTGACGAAATAAGATTTGAATCTAATTTTGAGGTTCAAATTTGATAATCCTAATCTCATTGTAGGGAGAGAGTACTATGAATGTACTATTAAAATGAAAAAAAAAATCAAACTTGGATCATTCATTTTTATTTTATTCAGAATTGTACCATATTCGACATTTTATATCAGCTTATCCTGTCTTGATTTTATTCCAATTTGCTTCATTCAACTCGTACTTTATTCAATATGTCTTTCTGACACACAGCATCTTTGAACGAAGTCTTTCTTGAGGTATCATCGCACGGAAATTAGAGCGAGCCGCTTTCGCTCGGCTACTTAGAATTCATGTCACTTTTAAGCGCTTAAACCCGTCACGCCGATGCGGCCATGACGGCGATTTCTTTCTGCCGACCACGGCCGCGCACACAATTTCCCACATTAGCAGCGTAATGACGGCGGCAATGCGGCAACGGCGACGGTTTGTCCCCGAATCGCACAACGTAGTTATTACCATTTCATTACCTCCCGGCGAAAAGGCGGCGAACGACGCGTAAATTACGCATCGTGACATAAAGTACGACCAATTTGCTGCTCGCCCGCGCGCGTATGTACATACACGCATGCACGCGTGCTCTTATTCACGCATTCATCGGGACGGACACCTGCGAAGGACTTTTCTCGGACGTCACAATTAATTGTCGCGACCTTCGCGACGCTACGCTCGTCTTCAACACCCAGAGCCGATGTTAACCACCCACCACGCACAATCTCGATCGACGCGTCTCTCTGAAGAAGTTTCAGTTCCCGTACAGCGATAAAAAAAAGGACAACAAGGAAAATAATTACCGGCCTGCGAGTAATTATACGTGCCATGCGGGAAGGGGAAGCACACCGGGTGAAAAAATGACGCACGACACTCTCGTTTCTTTTTTTTTTTTTTTCGTTATTTTTCCGCTTAATCTCTTTTTGCAGACACTTTCACGAGTTTCGCGATTGGGATCAAGATGGTAGAGAAAAGGGGAGAGGGAGAGACTGAGGTGCGATTCGCGAGAGTGTTCCTTCGGCGCAAGAGCCTCGAGTGCGGCGTATAGCACCGTGCTGATTACGCAAAGGGAAGGGCTTTGATTGAGGCGAGATACAAATTGCTAATTATACGTAATTAGACCCAGTGACCCACAATGGGCGACCGGGCGACCACCCGCATGCCCTCGCGTGGTGCGAAACACGTTGTAGAATCATGCCTCGCCTCGCTTTACTTTCCTTGCCTTTATTCTAGCAATTTTCACGGTAATATCGCGCAGCGTTTATCACATTCTAACGGCTACAATATTTACCATTCACCTGCAACATACTCAACATAGATTACAATGTTTGATTTTGCAATTCGAATTCAGGAGAAACTATCTCACTCTATGTGTCTCTGACACGGAAAGAACGCTTTAGCTCAAGTATCTAAAAATTTTTGAAAATAATTTTGTTAGACTGTTAAACTAATTATACATAGTACGCTCAACAAACAAAACACAAAGTTGTTAAAATGTCAAAATTTTTTGCAGCATTTATCATGCTTGAGAGGCCTATATAATTATTTTAATAGTTCAACAATATTATTTTCAAATTTATGTAGCCAAATTTTTAGAGAAAACTTTAAAGATCTCTGTATGAATGAAATAAATAATAAGTAAGTAAAGAGCCAATACGACCGAGCCTTATTTGTTTAATAATAAATGATATTTTTATATGTAAATTCTAAACATATTTTTTAATTGTATAAACTGCGCATTGTTCTTTATAGGAATTCATAAAAAATGAGCTTCAATTCATGAACTGAAGCTGAAATAATATCATAATGGATTTAAATCGATTTAATGATGCCATTAGCATCTTAAAAACCTGTAAAAAACTTATTGTGAAAAATATTCTTTTTTTTAAATAATTTTATTTAAATAGTAATAATATTGTGAACATATTAATATATACTCTGAAATATTCTAGAATTTATCTTAATTTTAATATATTTGTTAATGAATTAATTTCAATTCTACGATATATAGAACATTTTAATAATTAAATGAAGCTGAAGATATTTCGTATTTGCATATTTATTTATAAGTAAATTAGCGTCGAGAGAGAGCGTCGTTCACTTCAAAAATTTTGCATTCAAGCGAATATTTTATATGTATAATATAAAAGCAAGCAAGTTATTTCAAGCATATCCCATCACGTTTCATTATAATCATCGCGTTTAAAATTATGCATCGCGTCGGACAAAGATTGCATTGCAAATTACACAGATCATTGATTTATTTCTTGCGTAATTACATATTGGGGGACCTATGTAAGAAATAGTATTCGATTCCGCGATCGATACGCAAAACCATTTAATTTAATCATAACATAGAAATATCTGATTTCTTCAATTGATGAAAATCGGTTCGAATAATCGTCGCCGCGCTCATTCGCATGCACCATTTTCTCCTTTTATGAATTGAAATTACCTTTCGCGTTTCTTCGTTGATAAGAACACAGACGCAACTTGTTCGCATTAAAATTCAGCCATAAAATTAAACCGCGCATCCTTTCTCCTCGCGCGAAAACGAATTTCGCCACCGAGTGGCGACAGATAAGCTGCGCTTCGCGCTGTGGCGTCATAAAGAGACGATTATCTTAATTAACTGGAGAATTGTTTTGACCCACGCGTTTTATAGCGCACTGCCCACGTGCACAGGCTCGTGTCAGGGTTTGTGACGTCGCCATGAGCATTGAAGTTTTCAGAAATTCTTATTAGAATCTAGCGTTTTTCAACCTTCTTCGATTCGCGGCGTTTAAATGAGCCGAATTAAAAATGTGAAAATAGCATCTAATTTCAGTTAAATTTATTATAAATGTGTCGATTTAACATAAAATTTGCTTTTAAATTGTATCGAAATATTGCGCTTCTTGTAATACTTTCCTAATTTTTACATAATATTTGTGTTACCTTTTAATATATTCATCTTTTGTTAAATTAAAAATTATAAAAATTTGGATGGACATGTGAAATTTAACATGAAATTTTTTACCGTGCAGATCTTTTCTCTCAAGCATCGCCAAAATACGACATTCAAAAATAAACAGAATTTTTTAAATGTTATTTTTTTATTATTTCAAAAGTGATTTTATTGTAACGATGATATCGTTAAGCTAGAATATTCTTTATATATCTGGACAATAATATCTGTTCGTTACGCACGTGCCATTTTATCGCAAACTCATAATTTCTCCGAAGAAATCAGAGAGTTACATTTCGTATAACGAAGTTTGAAAGCTGTTGTTGTAACGTCTCTTAATAGCCTGTGATCAACACCAGCATCACAGCAGAGGAGGTGGTGGAATTAATTATCGCCCACTTTTTACATCGCTTTACCTATCGTTGCGCAATCTAATTAAGCGTTCGATCTCTCGGATTACGGGTTACGAGTTGTGCAAATCTTCGAATAATTTCTCGCGAAATTATTGACGCGTATACTATACAAGTAGACGGTTTACGATGGTAAATAGTGGTTCCTTACGAAATTGTAAGGGGGTTACGTCGCATCGTGCGGTTAGCCTCCGCCGGGAAATATATATTTTATTCATGACTTGTTTTCGTGCGCGCAGAGAAACGGGAACGAGCGGAGGAGGATGTTTACCTCAGATGAGCTTTACGGCCCGTCGTCGCCGAGGTGCCTGCGTGTCCACGCGTTCGAGTCGCGATAATGATGGTGCCGGGAACGCTGTCCTTGAGCGGCTTAAAGGCCACGTAGGTGGTGTACGCGACACGCGGAAGATGGAAAAGCCGTTCTCCATGCGCGTGTAGGCGAAATGTATCAAGGCTAACGCAACCGCTCTGTCGACACTTGTCGACCGATCGTGACGTTTAAATAGATAAACTCCACGTGACAAACGATCGCCATGAATGAACTCTCTTGAGGCTGATTTCTCGATGTCTTTCATGCCGCGATGCCCGGTTACACGTACGGCAAATTTGACGAAACTGGGTAGTGACACAGCCGTGCGTTTCAAATCCCTGATTAAGCGAATGGGCACTTGGTACACTTGGAAAGATACTCAATGTTATACCCTTTCTTTATACAAAACGCAGAGCAATTTTGAATATGCCTTCGTCATTATATCTCTTGTAATTACGTCAGTTACATCTCGCGTATATCGTGTCTCCTTTCACATTCGTATACGCTTCGTGCACCGTAACATGTAGCAGGAAAGTAGCGTGAAGGTATACCCGAGATATTTTCGAGCGTCGTGATTGAAAGACGTTCCACCAGTACGGCGCCGGGGCTTGTACCGTGCGGCGAAACATATCTTTATTACTTCAGCTGGATATGTTAAACGCGCGGAGAGAACAGTAAATTGTCGGCGTCAGATGTCTTGTTGCTACTGGCTGCAGAGAGAACGTCTTGTATTAACGTCGCACGCTTTAACGCTCAAGTATTTCGTTACCCTTATCCAGATTCCATTACGTTAAACAGTAGTAGTGTATACACCGTCAGCCCGAATTTACTCCTCAAGAATGATGGCTCGTGCTCAGCATTCTTGACCGTTCAGAATCGCAAAGGATCCGGTACCACCTACCTCTCCCTCTCGTTCTCTCTCTCTCTCTCTCTCTCTCTCTCTCTCTCTCTCTCTCTCTCTCTCTCTCTCT
>NW_017259375.1:241813-251606 GCF_001594045.1 Atta colombica
AGAGGAGATGGGAAGATTGATGTAAAGGGGGAAACGGGAGGCAAGGGCCCATAATGACTGTACGGCGCAAAAATTCGCAATTAACTTCTGGCAGGCGCGGTGGTGTCGCGTCGGCGTAATTGGTTTTGCAGAAAACTTTTACGTGTTTTCGCGGCATTTGCATAATGTGCGAGGTGAACACGGCCGATCGATCGGTTAATTTAAATACCGAATGCAAAACGCAGCTGCCGCCACCGCGGCGCGTACCGGACGCGTGAGCATCGCCTCCATTAGCTTGTAATTATCGTTACTTATTGCTGGTAAACGTTGATCGGGAGGGGGAGAAGGGAGGACCGGTCGACTGACCAGCGATACCTGTCGATGCGTAAGCTCATAAATCCTCTATCAGACCTCGATCCGGCCGCTCTGCAGGATATGATTAGAATAGAGCACAATAACATTCCATAAGAAGACTTATTAAAAACCTGATGTGCAGGAACTAATGATGTGATTGTTTATTCGTTAAGCAAGAAGGATTCATGCATTTAAGCGAATTAGCCGAATCAGAAAAGATTTTAATTGAAAATAGGAGATAAATACACTTAGAGAAAAAGACATGTTGGTAGCAACTACAAAGATAACAACTACACAAATTTTATAAATATAATACATAATTAATTAAACCATTTGAGTTATTGCAACTCTAAAATAGTGTATTCAACTACATACATTAATTCTACAACTAAAACATATATATAAAACTTATATATAGTTGTTACTTTTTGTAATTACTATCATCATGTTTTTCTCTGATTGTAAATATAGATAAAGCATTTTCTCTAAGAATAAAGTTCTAGCAAATTAAAGATGCGTCTTTGAGTCGATTAAATTAGTTCATCGTCACTGTATTCTTAGATACTGACATGAATGCTGATTGGCTGTCTAAATCACGTGATTACAGAACTATTTTACTTGTTTACTAAGATATATAATATAATAGATCAATCAGATCATAATATTTTTTAGACTTTTTATAGATAGTCAGATATATTTTTAAAGCTAATCAGGTATACTCTTCTATGAAATTTCAGATTTTCTAGAATTCTAAAAACAAACAAAAAGGATAACATGCAAAGAAAAACAAATAAAATAAGAGAAAATAATGCAAAAGATAGAAAAGAAAAAGTAATAATAAATCGAAATGTTAAAAATATCAATGTATGAAATTTTTTATTAATTTTCTAGTTTTCTAGTTTTCTAATAATATTTTGTTATGAGTATAACTGGCACAAGCAAGTTTAGGTGCGATTTTTAATACAAAGTGTCATCAAAATTATGTCCCACAGCTCTCTCGAATATCTCGACGAGAAAAACAAAAAGGGGGGAAAGCGGCACTCTCTGTTCACCGACACGACGAATATCGCGTTCCTCGTCTGAAATTCGGTGTTGCGGTACAACATCGCACCGTTGAGTTTTGTGAGAGTAAAGCCTCCGGGGATATATCCATACCGCACTGTGTCGGCATGTTTCGCGGTTTGGGATCGGGAGACCCCAAAGGCCCGCGTCCGACTCTCGACTGGCAAACCAGCATAAAAACAGCGGGGGTCAGAGGGGTCAACACCGAGGTTCTCTGTGTTCCCCGGGGCTTCTCTTGTCATGCGATATGTTGCTCGTACGTTACGATAGTGGCGTTGGTGATCTCGAGGCTCTCTTGTTTTGTCACTGACAATGCTTCGCGCGATGCCTTTGTAGCCTCGCCTCCGACTTCTCTCTCTTTCTCACTCTTTTTGTTTCGGAAAAAGAGAGAGTACCGTTCAGAAACAAGAGATATAATAGCGAGAATTCCTCAAGACACGTTCTGTTGTCCACGCATTAGAAATCGTCCCAGTGAATATAAACGTTCATCAGTAACACGATCATTGCTCGCGCAGCATGCGTGGCGAGTGCTCGTGTATTTTTGATGGGTACCTTGGGAAAATGCCAGAAATTCCTCGCCCGACGGTCACGCGAGCAATTACTGTTATCGCTCATACGTATCGCTCGGCTTCCGGGGTTGCACGCGAGATAATCGACCATTTTGTCGCGCTAATAAAGACCCGGTTCTACGACTCGCGTACAAAGTCACGATATTAGCGCGTATCAGCGAGTGCCATCTAAATGACGTTCTATGATACTTAAGGCTATGTTCATATCTATTTACGTTAGAAGCACTATCAATCTTTCGATGCGCTTTGCATTTTGAAGCACTCGATTTTAAGAAAATATTCGAAGAGCAAGTCTTTTATTTATCAAATTTTTCACTATTAATAAACAAACTGTTTAATTTTAGCTCCAATTAAAGATTAACAAAATTACTTTCAGGAATTTAAATATTATATTTAATAATACTTTCAACACATTCCTAAAATATTCTATTAAATGAAAAACTCCAAATTTCATTCCCTTTCTGCACTTGTTAGCAAAAGAAATCAACATAAATTTAATAATTATTTTATTTTCAAACATATCAAATTTGTAGTAAATTATAATATTTCTGATGTAAAAATCATCAGGGATAAAAAAAAGTGTTACTCAACCTCATTATGAATATCAAAACACAATACGAAAACTTTGAAACTTATATCATTATTTTTCTTGAAAAGTAAAAAGTTTAATAAAAGTCTGCACTCATTGCTTTTTTAACGTCTATTTTAGGCCCTTAAAAATTTGGAACAAGTGTATTCAAAACGTATCTAATTATTTCGAAATCAGTGAAAAAGTGAGAAGAAGAAAAAACTTTCTTTTCTATTAAAACTATTTTCAAAAACAAAATTGGATTCGTGCTGCTTCTGCAGTCACCAATTCATTTCTGAATCGTTTTCTTTTTCTCTTCGTCTAGAAACTCACTTGTCAAAGAGAACATAATTTTAACAGTTAAATTGTGACATCTCGACAAAAAAGAAACAGCATGAATCTAATGGATCATGCCTGTTGCGTTTTCGCTTCGACCGACACCCCGTAGACACCTTTATATCTATCCAAATATCCTGTTCAAGCATATATATTTCTCTTGGATGCTGCGAGACGCGAGAGGAGAGATACGATGTGGTAACCGCATAAGAGACCAATGCGAGGGAGAGCCCTGGTACAAATTTATCTTTGTTCCGAACTTTCACGCACTGACAGCAACGCCGATCCCGGCGTTCTCAAATTCATTGTCAGACGTGACACTGGCGTTATCCAGACGATTTTTTTTTTGCTCTCTTTTATCTCTTCGCGATACGTCTTCTGCAGCCTTTTCTTCCACCTATATACCCGAAAGCCTAACTGTAGCGATAATCGACCTAAAACTCTTTTTCGAGTCTAAAATTGCCACCGAGAGAAATTGAAGAAATTAGTAGAAGTTTCTGGATAATTCAAAGAGATTAAAATCGAAAATTAAAATCGAATCTTATATAATAAGAATATTAAGGAAAAATGAAATAAACGAGCAAAAGCAGACAAAAAATTAATACATGATAAATTATTTTATTCACATTAATTAGTAAATCCTGATATCGAATATTATATTCAAAATATAGAAAAAAGAAAAGCGAAAGTCACTAAAATCGTGGATTATACTTTCCAATTAAATTGCTCTTCATCGAGTTATTCTGGATCATTGGAGGTTCTCGTATGGCTATTACGTATGTTTATTTCTCAAGTAAAAGGAACATTGTCTCAGATCGAGGACGGACAAACGCGTGCGCATCGGTAGAGTAAAGTATACCGGTGAATCAGCGCATGCAAAGTTCACTGCGTCGTGGACGCGGTGAACTAGCGGTCGCGCACGAAACGGCGAAAGGGCGGTCGGGGACCACGAGAGAGAGGAAGGAAATGGGATGGAGGACCACGAGAGAGAGAGGATGGGGGGGGGGGAGAGAGAAGGAGAAAGCGACCGGGGATAATAATAAAACGAGATATCTCGTACGTGGGCGGTCGTATTGTTAGCGCAACAAGGTATGCGCGGCGCTTCTGTGTCCGCGCGCGATGCACGTTCGTGCGCCGACTGCGCCCTTAATAAAGGATACGCGTGTGCGTGTCCGTTGCGCTCGCGAGCGCGTTTAATAAGAGGAAGGTGAGCGCGCGGGCACCGAGCTCTCTCGGCCTTATGTAAATCGGTCGGGCCCATCTGCGCGGGGGCCCTCTCCCGCGCTAAAGAGAAAGAGGGACATGGAAGCCGCATGATGGAAGAGAAGAAGAAGAAGAGGGAGCAGCACGAGCTGCTGGCCGGCATCAAAAGCAATGCCGCCACCGCCACCGCCGCGATAAACACGCATTTATTCCGGAGTGTGCTGCATACGCGCGAGGCGTGGGCGCAGCTCGTGCGGTAGCGCATGTGCGCCGCGATAAGGCCGCGTTCACATCACGTTCAACCTTAATCTTGCGTGTGCCCGCATGGAAAATCTTCAATCGGCACTATTCCTTTCCCCTGCGTTTTCTCTTGGAAATTGGTCCTCCGAATCGATCATTTTTAATACAACCTTGATCAAAAGTATAATAAAGCACCCTCACATTGAAAAAATGTTTTAAGAAACATTTGTTTGAAATAGTAATTACATATTTGTTAATAATTAAATATTTAATGTAAACATATATTTATCTGGCAGAATCTGGCATTCATTTGGTTTAATATTTTTTTATTGAGTAAATATTTATTTACTGCAAAGTTTAATTAGTACTGAAAAATAAGACTAAATTTTTTCCTCGGTGCCTAAATTAACGTAAATATTTTATATCAAAGAAAAGATTTATTTTTATAATAATTTTAATATTTTGTTAATTTTCTGCTTTATTTTGTTATCGCTTTTCGCAAGAAAATGTAATAAATTGAGAATGGTTTACTTGTTAGCCAAGGCTGTAATTCTTGTGATTCCTGGAACCTTGTTTGTGAAATCGCAAATAAATTGTACATTTCTGTTCTATATACAAGGAATTTTTTTACAAGGGAAAAAACCATAGAAGACGCGTACTTTTTCTTTTTCTTTTTTCTTTTCTTTTTTTTTTATGGAGTTTTATTCGGTTTTACTCCAATACATTTTGTGTGAAACAACATTAAGATCAGGGCGCTATCGCGACTTTACATTGCGTTTGCATCCTAACCGCTGTAGAAACGTGTGCTGGTGATTCTTCCACGGCCAGTAGATAAGCAGATAGTCAGATGGGTGTACATGTACACGTAGGTAACGCTCAGATAACAAACGAAGACTCGAGATGAAAGCTAAGCAGATGCTTTGACCGCCGCACGATTTTTTCGCTTGAATCGGCCGTGCTGACTTTGTCGGTTTTAAATCCGAGAAAAATCTTTGTACTAAGATCTAGTTGGTATCAATTTATCATACGATAGATAGGAAATGAATCAGCATTTAGATTTCGTGAAGTAATGATTACATTTGAATTACTGTAATTGGGAATCATCTTTCGCAATTTTTGAAGATTAGAAAGAGAGAGAAAGACAGAGAGAATTATCAAGATCCTCTTGCTTTAATATTTTATATATTAAGAAATATTGATTTTATATATAGTGATTTTATGTATAGTATAAATAGAAAGTTTATAATGAATATAATGCATATAAAATACATATACTATAATTTATATGAAAAAAAAATCATTCGAATTATACTTTTATCGAATCTTAATCCGAACGAGGCACGAATTCGTTGCATTTGCTCTTCTCTGAAAGATTAATAGGTCAGTTTCCTTGAGACGAAGCGTGACTAAATAACCACGCGTCTCATGAGTTACGCAGTGCTCTTTCTTCGATCGTAGGCAGTTGTTTGTAACAGAAAGAGAAAGGCCTTGACCCATCTAGTAAGTCGAGGAATTATCCGGAGCCCACGAAAAGTCCTTCGATCGTTTTTGTCTTTTAGCTGTTTCTCGCTCGTATTTTCCGTATTCAACTTAGCAGACTTCTATTTGCATTACTTCATAAAAAAGTTCAACTTCTAGCCATCATAGTAATTGCATGTGATTACACAGGATATTAAAAAAATATGTGAATATCTTATGACACACACACACACACACGCACACAGAGAGAGAGAGAGAGAGAGAGAGAGAGAGAGAGAGAGAGAGAGAGAGAGAGAGAGATAATATTCACTAAGCTGAATAAAAAGTTTTTAATAAACATAGATTCCAAAATCTTTTTGAAATTATAGAAAATGTAGAAGTGATTTTTTTTATATCAGAAATCATTTTCAAAAGCCACGTGCACTGTTAGATATCAAAAAAGCAAATAACCCAATCCATTGAATTAAATAACATTTTGTTATTTTTAACTTCCATCTGTGTCAAAATGTAAATCAATCCATTTTTATGATTAGTTTTAATATAATTATTTATTTGCAATAAAATTATTTAATCCTTGGTTTTAAAGTAAAAGTCTTATTGGCATCAATCTCGGACGACGCATGTCCCAGAAACCGCGGGACAAGCGGTTTCGGCGTTTCCCGTCGAGGATGTGGTGGTCACCATCGCGTCCAGTACCAGTCTGTAAAGTGACGGTATCGTAAATTGACGTTACCAGTTTATCGGGTGTCGCGCAAGATGACGGTCAACGCGTAATGGAAGCTCACGACAAAGATACCATCTCGATAAATCGCATGCAGTGGTGAAAGCGTGCAGTTTTTTGGGCGAATTTTCGCGATTACCTTCACATATATGCATGCGATAAATCACGCACGACGCTCGCTTGCCTGACACCGAGAAGGTAACTTTCGGAAGCGTAATTAAACGACACGGTGTAGGCGGTGCTCATCTCTTGCGGCGATTTCCTTTTTCCTGGTCCTCTTGTTCTTTTTAATCGTTACATAAACGCGCATCCGATTTAATATGCGGTACTAACAATTTTCATATTAAATTCCGTCGACAATCATCCTCTTGTGATCTATAAATACGGAGTAGAGCATTGAAAACAGCATAAACTAAAGTTGCGTTAAGATCGCACATTAATTTAAATTGTTTACTGGCGACTAAACCTTCTGCACGTTGAGAGATTGTTGAGTCTAAGAATATCACTCGGAAAATGCATAAATCTGTTTAGATTCTGTTACGCTTATCTTCTTTATATTGTACAATTCTTTTTTATGATATCGATTTTTTTAAATATATTACGGCGCAATTTTTAATCGCTATAACTAACATGAATTTTACATGAACTTTTCCGTCAATAATAAGGATATTCGAAAAATAGAGCAAATTTTTTTGTTCCAAATTATATAAAAATCAGAAAAAATTCTGATACTTTGTAGAGTTTTAACATCGAGTTTTTACCATAAAGTCAGATTGTATTTTATTTATTTTTACAAATTTAAATTTATGTACAAAAATTTACAATCAAATTATTGATGGTGTTTTTAAAGTTTAAAAATCTTAATTGGTAGCGAAGAATTAAAAAAAGACAATAAAATATTACTATTTCTACCGACGATTAAACCTTCTATACATTGAAGGCACAAACACAATAAAAAGAACAAGGAATAACAGATTTCAATCTACCAGAAATCGGATACATCGATTTCGAAACATAGTTTCTGGTTGAAATCTGTTCTTATCTTCTGTATACAATTTTGTGATATCGAGATTTGCGATGGCAAACCGATTTTTGAAATAAGTATATTACGATGCAAGAAAGGACAATGTAGGAACGAAATCGCTATTTCATACCATCTGACATACCACACAACAGCTTGTTCAGCAAGCCTTCGCGGTGGGCATGCGTTCTTCTCGCAATATCCGATTCGCAACGGTGAGATAGGCGCATTCGACCCCTTCGACAATGTATCGGCGGTAGTTGTTGCCATTGGCAGCTGGCCAATTGCCCCAACGCCAGCTGCCAGCTACGGTCTTATCGCGATAGCGAAGAATTAATGCCGCGGTTCGTAGCCGCGGTAAATAACCCGTTCATTAACGTCGCACGCGTTTCCTTCCCGTCGGGCAGGAAAAATCAACAAAAAAAAACAATGCCGCGCATGGCATGCCAGACGCATTCTGATCGGTCTGAGAATGCGCCCGTTCGCGAGGAGTTACTCGTTAATTAGGTCACATTGGCTATTGACACTTCTAATTAAACAAAATGCGATCAACCGTCTACGTGAATTGTCAACGAATAACATACGAAACTCGGTCACTTGTCACGATCTAGGAAGTCGCCTTATATCAATAATATTGGAACAGGGACAATTGAGATGTTATTTCGTGGAAATAGACAAGACAGAACGAATTCTGTGAAGTGGAAATATTTATTCTGCAGTTGAGATTAAGTGAAGGTGAAATGAAAGGAAATATCGAGATTTTTTTTCTGTTAATTAAACGTTGTTAATTAAATGTCTTTAATTAAACGTTCACAGTAAAAAATATTTTATATTGTATTAAAATTGATCTTGTTAAAATTTTTGTGTTGAATTTTTATATTTAATATATTCAAGTTTATTTAACATAATGTGATTATGTTATTTGTATAGTTTGTGTTAAAATGGTATTCAACAATTTTTAGTGTTAAAATAACACAATTTATGAATAAGTAAATAATATAAAAATATTACATTTTGAAACGTAAATTCTAAAATAAATGAATAAAATATAAAATTTACATTCATAATATGTTAAATTAATTAACATATTATGAATGTAAATTTTATTGAAACATATTAATTTAACATATATAAATATTAACTATCAATATATGTGTTTCAAGTTTCCTCGATAAAGCTCCTATTAAGATCAATTAATTAATGAAACATCATATTTCGCATACCTGCGCTAACGTAGGAACTCGCGGAATGCTGACTGGATTTTATTCAATTATCGTTGCGGTATCGATTACGTGACCGATGGAATTTTCTCTGGCGATGAAGATCCACCGGTTTCCTACTTCGCTTAGAAAAAGCGGAAATGTAATGGAACGAAAATTAGAAGTGCAGAAAGAAGATATGTGTTTTTTTTTTCCATGAATATACATGAAGACACATTTAGAAGAAAGTATCTATATAAATTAGGATATTTTTCCTTCAATCAAAATGATACTACAAAATACCGTGAAATTCGTACATTCTTAGCCTAACCTGCACATTTTTGTTACATTTAATTACCTAGCTAATTTATTCTTTATAAAAATTCAGATCTTAATCGTCAGGTCGCTCGAGACACGTGTGGAATCGATGCTTAACATCTTTCGATCGTGCGAAAGAAAGTGGGAAGAATAAAGGAAGACGTCGATAATAAGTTCGTTCGACACGCCGTCGAATTAACGATCGACAAGGCGGTGATTCCTTTGGGATCGCGTTACTTCACGAAAAAGCCCGCGTCGCACCGCAGCTGTCCGCCCGTCTGTCTGTCCGCGATGCTGCTTTATACCTTGTCCCGCTTATTCTCGTATTCCTCCTCGCTTCTCAGCACTCCACTGCGAGAGTTCCCTTAATCACTGCCCTCTCATTAGTAGGCGTCAAAGGCACCGACGACGCGGCGTTCAAGAGAAAGGAAGCTCAAGTCGCCTTTCTTCGCGATTCCCTTTAAACTTCGATTCTGCCTTTTTCTGTTGGCGATCGGGGCCCCGTGAAACCGTGAGGCGGGCAGACACCGGGCTGAAAGAATGATCTCTTCAAACTTAATGAAGCGTAGGAGCCGCGCGAAAAGTCCTGAGCGGAGTGCAAAAGTGCACGCGATAAAAAGGTGTACGGCTGTAACATTGTGCTTCACAGTTTCGTACCGCCATCCTCGACTAAGCGAAGTGTAAACCGGAAGTCTTCAAACAGATGGACTAATTTGTTTTTACGAAATATAAAGTATATATATA
>NW_017259375.1:252015-284814 GCF_001594045.1 Atta colombica
TATATATATATAAAATTCCGAAATATATTTAGAAATAGAAATTGCGTGAAATATTTAATAATGCGTAACGCACTTTCGAGATTGCTATATTGCGTATGATTTACGTATGGTGCATAATATTAAACGCGTTTCCGGAGATTTGTCACAATAGCGCCGCTATTTTCCTCTCGGTCGCCCACGCGGTTACGCCCCGCTTTACGATTTGGCTCGTCCCGAGTCAGGCGAGTTCGCGAATTCTGGGTTGGGACGAGTAGCGTCTTCGAATAGTCACAAAGAGAAAATAAACTTCCGTCACTCTCTTCCCTCCCTCTTGCCTCACCCTACTCTCCCTACTCTCGTAGATTATGTGGCCTACTGTACGGAGTTAGGAATCTATTCCGAGAGCTATCCCAAGTCCGTCTACGCGATGCGCGCGCGAACGCCGCCGTCTTATTAATGCAGCGGCGCTTCTCTCCGCTCTTCCGTGAGTATATAGTACACTTTTGACGATCAACGGAGCTAACAGCTGCGCCCCGCAAAGACTATTCCATAATAGAAGGTCCATATAAACTCAGAAAACCGTCTCGATCTTCCTCGTCTTCGAATTTTCCTGAAGATGACAAAAATAAACGTTTAACATTATTATGCGTTTATCATTTCCTATAGAAATAAAAAATAAAATAAATAATTAAAAATATAATAAAAAAAAATTGAAAAAGTTAGAAACAAAAATTTTTGCGTAGTATATATTGTCTTTTGAATACAATTCTGTTTACAATTCTTGTTTAATTTTTGTTAGATTTAAGAGTTTTATTTGAGCAGAAAACCTATCGCGTAAATTTAGATTGCCTCTTAGAATGAAAAATCATCGAGATCATTATACCGAGAATTGTGAGAGTGATCTCGAGCGAACCAGGAAAGAATTGCAGGCTTTCGTAGTCAGTGGTGAGAGCAAGAATGAGAGAATCTCGAAGGCAGCGAAAGAAGGAGAAGGAAAGGGTCGACCGGAATAGCCAGTAACAAACAACTCGCAAATCCTCGCCGTCAATTTAATCTCGCTGCGAATCCCAGAGAAAATGTTAATAAGGACTGGCTACCACCTCCGCCACCCTCTTGCGCTCGGCAGCATCTCGCGGTACGCGTGTGCTAGCACGCGCAACGACACTTTATTTTCGCGCAAAGATACCGCCGCCGGTCAGTCCCGACCACGTGGAAATTGTGTGCAAAGCAAGCTGCGTCCGCTGTCCATTTCTCTTTTCCCGTCTCCCGCCGCTTCTTCTATCTCTTCTCTTCTGCTACCCCTTTCGGCCTTCCACCCTTGTAATTTATCGCGGTTATGCGGCGGACACGCACGGCGGAATCTGTACCACGGGAAATAAGAAGAAGAAGAAGAAGAAGAAGAAGAAGCAGAAGAAGAAACAGAAGGAGAAGAAGAGCAGTTGCCCGAAGGATTCGCAATACTATCGTTTCGCCTCGATCATCCGGCCTCCACCTTCGCTACTCCATGAGCAGAAGAAGTGATGCGATGAAGAGATCGCATGGTTCGATGCAAAGGAAGTGCACTTCGCACAATACATCGATTTTCGCACTCGCCGTTCTAATGGCTTTCAGAGGGCTCGCAGAGTGGCTGAAATGGAAATAATCTGATTCGGTGAAATGTGTATGTGAGAAAAAGCACACGGAAAGGCAAAAGAAGAGAGGAGTAAACAAGTGAGAGAAGTAAGACAAACTTGGTTATTTTCTTTTAAATAATACGTAAATATATGTATATTTAATTTTTAATATATTACTCTCCAAATCTGAATCAGTGAATAATCACTAATTACCAAGTGACATATTTTGCACTGATAATCAGTGAAGTTCAACTAAAGGAAGAATGTTTGAGCATTATATAACTAAAGTACTGATATTTGCACGTTAATTTCAATACCATATTTAGTGAATTTCAGCACTAAAACAAGATTAGTTAGATCACATCATAAAGATTAGTTAGGTTAGGGATCTCACATTTCATTCACTGATTACTAGTGGCATACTTGACTCTGATATCAGAATCAGTGATTATCCACTGATTCTGATTTAAAGACTATATATCAAATAAATATATCTTGTATAGAGATCCGTAAACAAAAATTTAGGAAATTATATGGACTTGTTTTACTGAAAGTAACAAAATATACGGCTAATAGGATAGTAGAATAATAGGAAAATTTATTTGAATAAAAATGTTAGTCTCTTAAAAATAATTCTATTTGGTAACGATTAAGTTGGATTGCTTGATTCTGATATAACATTTTTATACACGTAAGAGTTAAATAATTATTTTGTGCGAGTGTGCCTAGTCGACGCATTAAAAGTAATATAACATCCTCTCTAAAATCTTTAGAATGGAATTTAACTCTAAAGAGTGAAATCTCACTCTTAAAAATTGACGATTGAGCCACTCTTTTTCAACACTGACTCAATTGTTATTCTTTGTCATTCTTTAGAATTAGACTCCACTTAAAGATTTTAGAGAATCAATATTATAACTTCGCACTGAATAGTGTAATATAATACATGACATTACATAACATGATGTTACATTGTTGAGTGTGAAATTCCCACATTGCTGTGTTATATTACTTTTAGTTGATGTTGACCGAATAAATAAGTGTTGGAGCTGTCTTGCGCACGAGCGAATCATACGACACGCGACAATAAATCCGACGGATAAATTTATTAACTGCCGCACCGAACGCATTGTAGCAAAGATTATTTCGTCCAATTATCAAAGACTCGCTAAGTCCTGTGTAGGCGAATGTAATGTAATTGGTTCGCGCAACATTACAGCGCGCGTTTTACGTCATGACAACTTCCCGAGAGCTTTTAGCGCGACGGATAATGCAGTAGCGTTATAATATTGCGATGCCCGTTCGCAACCCGGTAAAATTTAATTGCCTAATAAAAAGATCGTCGATGCAGGTTTATTGGTAACATTAGGTATAGAGCAAGCTTTTATTGCACTACTGTTACTCTCCGCGCGATCAGCACTTGCTTATCTCGCTCATTCAATGCCGAAATATATTGGCGGTAAATACGTTTTTTATCATGGCGGTATTTTAAGTGCCCTCTCCTCATAACATATTTCCACCGCGAGCCTCGCGATGAGATCATTTTCTCTAGAGACCCTAATCAGAGTTTGAATATAAGATAGCAGCCTATAATCGTCCAACATTACCAAAAATTTACGTTAATTTTCTAAATTTATTTTTGTTAAATATACATAATAAATTAATTGACACTTAAAGAATTTATTAAAATTTTATTTTTGTTTAATTTATGTTAATATTATCAAATGTGTGATATAATTTTTCTTAATGTTTATACACTCTAAAAAATCGATGTGGATTTAACATGTTGTGGCTATACAATTCTCACTGTGTTGATGTTAATTAAAACCACACTGATATTTTTTGGAATGTATACATATAAACGTGTTCAACACTTGCATTTAAATTACAAAATTACATCATAGCGAAATAGCGCATATCTTTCCTTCTAGAAACGAGGTAGCTCTCTCTCTCTCTCTCTCTCTCTCTCTCTCTCTCTCTCTCTCTCATGATTTTGACGAAAAATATCGAACTTCTTGTTATGACCAGACCATGATTAGAAGATCTTTAGTTTTCTTTTTCATCACGATCGAAGCGTTGTTCCTAGCATCACGCGGCTTCTTCTACGGCTTCGTCATTTCATGACGGCGTCACCCGTTTTAATTAGAGGAAATTTTTACAAGCTCGTACATTACGAGACTCTCCAAATTGTGGCTGTCTGGCGAAGACGTGCTGCGTTACATCCACAATTAACTGGTACTATGTACCAACCCTCGCTGTTTACAAGCCTCTTCACGCCGTTTCCACGCAGTACGACGTACGGCCATCGATTCTTATCGCGGCATAGAAATCTGGCTCTGGATATCGGTCAAGTGCCATCAAAAATACACAGTTGGTGCGTGAGAAAAGATTTTATTCAATCTTCTCCATTGCGCAACTTTAACTGATCCACTCCGTTTGTTAAACAATATATGAAATGGCACGTAAGAGAGAAAGTTTGCTTGCGTCTTGAAATAATCTGCAGGAAAGTCGCGTTACTTATTTGTGAAATAATTTTACTACAACGAATGAAGAGACGGTGTTATTGCCGTTTGACTTGACTCATTAAATATAAATATAATATTCAAATGTAAAGGAAACATTACGCGAAATAAAAATGACTATATAATTGGTATTGCATTGCTGATGGAAACACACGAGCATTAATATTAACGCTGTCACATCGTATAATTAGAATTCGTAAATTAAATATATATACAAAACGCGATCATTAAATCTCGCGTCTTATTTTCAGAATATGGTGGTTTAATGCTTCATCACAGAATTTATCTCGCTTAACGATGTCTGCGAATTTACGATCGCTGTCCGGATCGCTTCTTCGGACATCGCAGATGATTCAGATAAACCTGTGAAAAATGCCGAATCACGATGTTTACCAAAAGTAACAAAAAATATTTTACTATCTGATATTATTCCAGCTTCAGGGTTACGTTTTCTGATCGGTTATTTTCAAGATTCGCGCATGGTTTGAACAACTGGAAATTGTATTGAATGAAATTTTATTTAACTCTCTCTGGAGTTATATGTATGTGGCGTCTATTGAACTTACTATGTAGCGATTGTTTATATAATAAAGATCCTGATAAGTAAAAATAATTTAACTTTCACTATATTAAGTTTAATTTGTTTTTATATTAAACATATATTTTTACGTCAATATGTGTACGACAGCTTTAATGTGCATTGAGTGGTCCACTTGAATTCGTTGATAAAAATATTAATAGGCATCAAGATTTAGCCTCAATCGTATTTGACTTTTTCACTTATTTGATGGAAAAGATTGTTTTAATAGTTCGCGATACCGGATATTCACTACAATTTGGCCTTTAGCGTTCCAGGTTCCAAGTTTCAACGATTGCCGCTAATACAAACGAATGATCATCGATCATTGTTGTCTACGGAACTCCTACATGAAATCGCACCGGGGGTACATAACTATATTTATGTAACATCAGCGCGCACAACGTTACTCGCGTGATAATGAAGCAGGAAGCGGTTTAGGGAGACGTGCGTGGGCTTTCGTTGATCAAGTTGCGCGCGAGCGCGCGCAAGCGAAATGTTATTCCGGCTGAAATTTGCGAGCATGTAGTCTTTCAACGAGTGTCTCTTGAGGTGACATCAAGATTTCAGCGAGTGGCACTTAAGAATCGAAGCCGGACGCCGGATTAAAATCGGACGACGAAACGAGGAGAACGTGCGACGCGCATCATTAGACATTTGTCACGGCATGGTGTATATGTTGATGGGCACCCCAAGCCCTAATATCCATTGATAGAAAGATACGATACGGTCAATCCGAGCGATTTGTCACCTCAACTCATCACAAGTCCTATTTTTTTAATCCGGCGAAGTCCGATCGCGGCAGCTTGACGTGGCTTTTTGATTTGCAAACTGAGATTAGCTTGAACGATCAGAACGTGCATATACATTAAGTACTTACGATGATTTTTAATAAAAGAAAAATCGGCTGCTTTATGCATATCGATATGCAGAAGAAGTACATAATCGATTATTGATAGGATATTGAAGACAGTCGAATATTTAACGCATAACGCATTCTAAGAAATATCGATATGGATTTAATATCATGTATTTTAAATTCATGATTGATATAAATTTCACTTGGGGGGTTGTGAGTCCACATCATGTTGATGTTAACATCGGCACAGTGAGAGTTATATAAATATCGAATGCACTGAGAAAAATATTTGATTAAATATCGGAAATTCTGATTCGATCCATCAGAATTCCGATTATCTCGAATTAGGATTTAATAAATTTCATCAGAAAATTCTGATTTGTCCATTTAAATCAGAATTCCAATTAATCCAACCAGACATTTCTCTCAGAGCGTAGTGTTAAGTTCATATATTTCCTATATTTTTTAGAGTGCGGAGATACATATATAGTCCATCTCGCGTTCGCGGAGATTCAATAAACATAAAAATCTAGCGTTTTATTGCGAAAGGACAAATGAGATATCGCCACCGGCCATCGAAATTAATAGGCGAGGTAAACATCTTTATGAATATTCAGTATGCCGCAATAATTTCGGAAATGCTAGATGTACCGCATATAGGGCCCTGACCGCGAAATCGTCCCCCACAGAATATCGCTAGTCACGCGTGGCCCTCTGCCTGCGAGGCTCATGGGATCAAACGTGGGCGAAATTCAGAGAGACGTTGTTTCGGCAACCGTCGCGTCGGATCCCAATTCGCTGCGTGGGCATTCCGTTCAGAAACAACAACGGAGCGATTCCGAAACCAACTTTCCGATTTACAAAATACACATCAGTGGGCGAAGTTGGAGCCAATCGCAAATGGGAAGGGACGGGGAAGCGCAATGTATATTTTGCTAGCATATCCGTGTATTCAGAATCCTACTTTAATTCTGCAACGATCGCACAAGCGATTGTTTTCGATTACACCGCAACTCGAATATTTTTTTTTTAAGCGTAGTCACATTGAAGTTCGTGGAGCTGCGTATAATTAATCAATCATCCTCCCTAACGGAAGTATCTATTTTATGCAGCCATTTTTCTTTAGTATGGGAATGTAGAATTTCAATCATTTAGGTAGAATAAAAATAATGGGATACAAATAATTTAAAAATAGATTAGAGAGACAAATTATATTTATTTGTCATAATTGTGTTTAGAACTATATACTTAATAATAAATAATTGTATATGTACATGTATATGCAGTTTTACATGCGTATGTATAATAGAAAAATCGCAAGTATATATATATATTAGCTCGAAGAAAAAAAAGCTAATGCTATAAAAAGAAATGTTTTTAATTTATCAAAATTCATAATATGATCTATATTTTCTGTTATACATACTCATGTACCAAACTACACTGAAAAAAAATATAATCAATTTTAATAAATATTTAGTTGAACTGCCAACTAAATATTTATTAAAATTAACTATATTTTTTTCTCAGTGTACATACATAATTATGTACTGCAATTATTTAATACTAAGTATGTAGTTCTAAATAGAATTATGGCAAATAAATATAATTTTAAGTATTTATTATTAATGTAGCGTACATATTAGTACGCTTTAATCTTTCATCGTCATGTATCTACAATTGTTTCGACATCGCGAATCAGATTTATTGTTTTAACATTTGTCTTTATTATCTTTAAGATCGATTCTTTCCCAGTTGCAACGGCAACTGCATTTCTGATCGCAGCAAGATACTAATGAATGCAGAAGCGAGGCGTATTCATCATTTAAGTACCCATCCTCATCACTCGCGCAACGACACGTTTAACCTTTTCGTCGGCAAACCGTTTGCATCGCTAACACGTGGAAACTATGTAAATATGACTTTTTCATTGACTTTCTGCCAAGAACTCGCTACTGACACGCGTACACAAAACAAGAATCACCACTTAAACGCTTCTCGCAATAGAAGGGTTATTATATTAATACTTAACGGGTTTCCCATACTACATTGTATAGTACATAATTTATTCAGCACTCGATTGAATACTGTTCTCAAGAAACCCTTAGTCGAGGAAGCGATATCGATAGATGATGAATTATGATGAATGGAATATATACAGTATTTTTCATTTCTGTATATTTCGTTCTATTTAATCAAATTCTGTTTAATTGTTTGAACTTGTTTCTTTCTGAAAATTAAAGAATTTCTTTGTATTGTTCTTTATATAAGAAAAGAGTTCATTTAGAAATTACGTATAATTAAAACGTATATAATTAAAAAGAATTACATTGTAATCTTATGCAAGTAGTTTTAAAAGTCGCAATATTTAAATAAGTCACAAAAATCCATTCATAATTTATAATTAAAAAATGATTATCTCAACACTTTTTATTACAATATTATATAGTCAAATAACCTGTCCTTAAAATACATATTAATTGCTACGATGTGATCGGACTGGTGACCGGAGCTATTAAAATTTTTCTTGTGAGCGCTCGTAAAAAATAAGCGTTATCTGAAATAAACTTTATTAATATAATACAAATATTTAGATAATAATATAAAATAAATACTGCGCTATTCAACATATGAAAATATTAAGTTTTAATGATAATTAAAATTCTATTAGCATATATGCAAAATTGCGGGGCAAACAACGCATAAAAATATGAAATAATTTTGTAGCACTCTGCGCAGCAGAGCTTTTTATCGAATTCTTGAAGCTGACTTTTCACGCTTTCAGTCAAATAACTGTCCATTTAAGATTCCATCCGGCTTCCACGGAAATTTCGACTTCCTCAAGCGGCACCCGATCATCAGGGCCGATCAGGCAATCACGTCACGTGCTGTGTACTCCTTGCTTATCGTGTACCTTTTTTACCTCCGCCAACGAATAATTACGTTATGGCCGACGTCGTTGTGCTGGCGCGATGAGTTGCCGCGGATGACACTCATATTTACGGGCTTCGTTTACGAGCCGCTTTTAAAGCACCTGAGGCTTTTGCTTCCGGTTAAAAACTCTAGTAAGAGGTACTATTTATACAACCATTAGCGTACAATCTCCGTCTATGTTTCTATAAATACGCGGCATCGCACGGTGCAGTAGACTCATTTCGTCATCACTCGTCGACGCGCGACGATTCTCGTAAAATCCTCCTGACAGTAAAACCTGGCTCTCGTCTCAACAGTGTCTTCCTATCCATTCTCTGTCGTGTTGTCGCGGGAAAGTCCATAACGCCGCGAACGACTTAAAATTTCATTGGCGCATTTTTAATTCCACGCCAATCACACGGAGACCAAGACAGAGGTCATGAAGGTTAAAGACGTGTCTTCGTTATACAAGCAAATCCCAATCATGGAAGTCTTTAATAAAAATATTGCAGCTATAGAGGGAGACTTAACATTTTTTGATTATTGAAATAAAAAAGAAACAATTATATAAGAGTGCGCCTAAAATTGTTTCTGGTTAATTTATTCAAATTTAATTCTTTTTTTTTTTTTAATTTATCACACTTTTTATTTTATTTTATTTTAATGAACAATAAAAATGAACAATTAAATTAAAATAAATACAGAATTAAAATATAAATCTTTATACACATATTTATTCATACGCGATATTAAAGATGGCTCAATTCGAGCCGAAACATTTAACTTTCTGCATTAATTGTTTATTATTTTATCAAATATAACAGCATATAATCGTCTGTGCTAGACTGTTATTATTATCATATCCCAATTTTGTATTTATATTATTCTCATAAGAGAAAAATTGATATCTCTTACATCTCTTCATAAATTTAAAGTAACGTTTAGCCCAGATGTTTTTGAAAAGGAATGTTTTGAGCTTTATCTTCTTATGAGGAATGTGGATATATGCCGAAGAGTATTAATAAGACATAAGCTTCGTAATGCAGTGATCATCTGCTGTAGTCATCCCGCGCCCGAATGGCTAAGGGCGCGTGCCCGGTTTCCTTTAAGTCGACTCTTCCACGAAAACTTGCACGGGACCATTAGTTCCGCGTCCCCGGTTATAGTTGCGTCACAGGAAACTAGAAAAGAATTATTTCGGAGAGCGGATCTCGCGCGCGACCGTCGTTAATCGCGGTTTACAGCCGGCCGGGATCCAGTTCCGTGGTTCCGTACGTGCGGTATTCTCGTGCGACATTAATCGCTGCGACATCTCTCGTCGCACTAATATCTACCATCTCTTATCTAACAGTTGTATCTACGTATTCCGTGTACCGTTACTCTCTTGCTCTTAACGCTATTAACACCCACGCATCATCATGCATTTCCCTTAGCTTTTTCGCGTATCGGCGCACTTTCTAATAGCTCTGTATCTCTCTAGCTTCATCTGATAGGATTTTTTTAAAGCTTTTTTTAAATTTTTTTAAATTTATCAAAAAAAAAATTAAAAAATTAAATTAATTGAAATCTTTATTTTTTGGAAGAAATAATTTCTTTGTTGTATAAAAATTTTATGATTACGATTAATACGTATTGAATTGTTGCGAAACTAAAGAAGATTGTTAAAAATAGGAAAATTTTAAAAGACAAAAAGTTTCAAAACGCTGACTAGTTTTATAAATTATTGTAACATGGCACTCTGAATGAATATTCTACAAATGTTCAATGATTGCAGACTTGGCAGCCCGTGTCGGTTAATAATAGCATTCATGATCGATTTGAACACCTCGATATACTTTCTCCACGTTCAAAGTGCTAAGATCAACCTGCACAATTGATCCGCCTATGTGCCATACAAATAGCTCGCATAAAAATCAACGACTGTAAAGCACTGCGATGCCAACCATGGGCTCGTTATCAATCGTGCGCGGTAGACCGTGCGAGCTGACTCGAGGCACGCGCCTGGCGGGGTCGTAGGCCGCCCTACCTCCTCGTCTCGGGGTCTTGTGCCCCTCATTTTCCTGCTTCTCTTCGAGTAACATTCACAAGAGAGAATGAGAAGAAGTAAAGACCGAGGGAGGTGACCCCACTTCCATTCGGTGCCCGTAGCGGGGCCCGTGGACCCAGTCCTCCCACTCGATCGCTTTTACTCCCTTCCTCGCAACGTTCTCCTGTTCCCTCTCTCGCAAACAATTCCACCACTCTGACCCACGATCAGCGACGGTCCCCCTTGGCCCGCCTACGTCCCCCTTGCGCCGCTACGGTCCCTTTGCACGGGATGCGACGGCAGGCCGACTGCATTCGCGATCTCTCTTTCTCTCTCACTCGCTCAATTTATCCATCCTCGTTCGCTTACTCCTTCGCTCTCTTCTTGCGCTTTTTCTCTCATTCAGTCTAATTTTCTTCTCATTGTCTTCGTTGTTTCTCTTCATCCTTCTCATTTGCTTGCCTCCTACTCTTCCCCCCCCCCTCTCCCTCCTCTCTCTCTCTCTTTCTCTTCCTCTTCCAACACCCATGCGGCCCACACGCGCACGCGAGAGTCCCGCGTGCGCTACACAACACACATGGCTGGTCCGGCCACTCTTACTCGCGGAGTGTGCGGTCCTACCTCCTGCAGGGGACCGTGTCACGTGGCCCCCAGGCCGCAACGGCACGCAGCGCGCAGCACGGGCTGTGCTCTCTCGTGAGCCGCGCACACGACACCAGTCAGAGACGAACCGAGAGACCGGATCGACAGATAGCATTCTCACTCCCAGGAAGCGCGTGTGGTGCTTTTTCCCTCCCTCTCTCTCTCCGATTCTTTCTTTCTCTCTCTCTCTCTCTCCCTTTCTATCTCTTTTTCTCTTGCACTCTCTCCCTGAACTACTACTCTGTCCTCTCTTCCTCCCTTTCCATCCTTCACAGTTCTTCATTACGTGCGCGACGTATCAGCCCCCTGGGACCGCTTGTGTGCGCCCCCGCGTTGTCTCTTCCATCTGACGTTTCCACAGCCACGTGCCAATTCTCCCAGTGTTGTGTGTTTACGCACCGCCGCTAGTGTCGTGAGGCCCGTGGCGAGGGATCGTTGGAGCACTAGGATATTTTTGTGGCACCTCAACAGGTGAATACTCTAATAGAGCGAGGATTCGTAAACCAGTCGTGAGAAGTGCGCAAAACACGTTGTCGCGTCTGCCTCTCGGCATCATGCCGAGATGAGAATGAACGGTAGTGTGAATCGGCCGTGCCGATGGTACAGTGCATCGTCGTTGTGGGATGTGCAATCGGTGCTGTGTGTCAGCGTGTTACCGGCGACGTTATCATTGCACGAGGAACAATGCAACAGAGATCGCGACGAGGTTCTTTCGTTAGGACGACCGACGCTCCGACTGGTCTTCACGGATGAAAATGAATGGTGTGCATTTTCTGCTTCACTCTATTACGAGATCAATCAACACAGCGGGATCGATCGTCGTCGGCCTCTGTGAATGCGTCGCGCTCATACGTTAACGCGTTAAATGTCCCTTTCAAGTGAGGCTTAATGAAGATCGACGATGGCGGTATTGAGATCTACCTCAACATTTGAAATTGTGCTGATGATGACAGTTGTCGATATGTTCAATTATTAAAAACGTCATTTGACGTAACGTAGATTGATGTTAATTTTTAATAAATAATATTCTTAGGTAATTGAGAGATACAGAGATCATTTATCGCTGCTGTAAAAAGTGCCCGCGACTAATTAATGTACACTGAATAAAGAATCCGACTGCATTAATTGGAATCCTGGAAAATGACAAATCAGAATTTTCTAATTGACTCTATTCTAATTCTAGTTGAGATAACTAGAATTTTGATTGATTAGAATTTTCTGATCTTGTCCATTTTCAATCAGAAACTTTTCAATGGATTGACCAATCACACTTAAAAGTAACATAACATCAATGTTATAATTTCGTGCTCAATAATATACTGTTATGTAACATCATGTGTTAATACATTTAATTGTTGAGTATGAAATTAATAAACCGATGTTACTTTTAGTTAGTTTGTGTCGATTAGGATGTCGTTAACGGCGAGGAATGTTATTATTAACTATAGTCACGCCACGCTCTCGTTATGAATGAAAAAAAGAACGGCGCCTGGCAGATCGCGAAGTGCAAATCGAGCGTGCCATTGCGCCTCGCCTCGCCGCGTCCAGCTCATTGAGAATTATAGACTTGCCAAGATCGTTGATGGCTTTGGTCTTTGTGAGGATGACAGCGGTGGCAAAGTGCCGTCGGACGTCGAACACGCCAGGTGTGCTAATTGTATCTGATCAGTGATCTCTTCTCGCTAGCGTCTCTATAATCCGGAAGAGAATATCATTCGTGGGGAAATCGATTTTCATCGTGATAAATTATTTATCGCAACAGCGCATAATAAAATATCGGGGGAAGCCTACCGTCGAGACGTGGCCGCGTTTAAAACCGGCGAACATTTTTACGGCGTCAACCTCGTTGGCTGTAGCGCCAAAAAGGTGCCAGCAATAAAAAGCGCGTATTAAAGCTTAGCCCGTGTCCGCATTTGAGACTCGTTAAAGAGGCACGAAGCGTAAACTCTTCCCACCTCGACGATCAACACAGGCCAGATAAAATCGGGCCAGAGCGTAGTGGACCCGCGTGGACTTGGCAGTGCCAGGCGCTCGTACTTTGGATTTGCGGGGACCAACGATGAATTAATGGGCCGCGATAATTACACGGTGTTCATGTCGACACACGACATTTTCGATGATGTTTCTCTCTTTTTTTCTTTCCTCCCATTTTTGCTTTCTTTCTCATTGGACAGTCGCATTCTGACTGAAAACATGGCGCGCATTAATGAAGCGATTCCTATCGGCACTGGTCGAATCTGATAATTAAATCAAGCATCGGTCAGATATTAATTGAATCGCGATCCCTCGGATTCAATCTACCTCGTTTCGCAAACACGTCCGACAGGCCGGAGCTCGTTCGCGACGGCTCATGACGATCCGGTGCATGCGCATTTCACCGTCGCGAGATCGCACCGTCGATTGCAGTCGATTTGGTCACTCGTACCTTACTTCGCCGCGATATTGTTCCGACCCTTCAGCAAGCGGCCCGTCTTTCGATCTGCGCCGGAGCGTATTAACGGTCTTGTTCAGATAATGGACAGATTCAATAGTCTCCATGACCGTCTGTTCTTCATTCAGTAAATTAATAGCAGAGATATGATCGTGCCAGTCGTCGTATTTGGGATTGTCAGTCATTCACGAAAGCAGGAGTACCGGGGAAAGTAAGAAATATAATGCACCATCAAGATGAAAATATTACGTTTTTGTGTTTAATATTTAATATGATCTCATATCTTTTTTATTTTTTTTTTTTAATTAAGTTTTTTTACACATTATTCTCTGCATTAATTTTTATTTATGTTGCTGGATGTTTTTATTATATATTAATTACGTCTAAAGTCCCTTCAATTCTTCTTATCATGCTTTATTATCTTATTATGTTGTGATACTTTTTTATCAAACTAATGAAAACCAAGTATAGAGTCGAAACATTTTGGTTAATAAATTAATTTATTAATTCTTATTGCGTAACATCTATTGTTGCTCATTTTTGTCGTTATTCTTCTTATCTGGTTATAAAAATATTTTGTATCAAGTTAATGAATTAGAGAATTTCGGAAATATTTTTGAATAAAATTGATTAGAGATTCGTGTCGTTAACATTTTATTTTGTTGTTCGCTACGTTAGATATTGATTAGATCGTTACGGAATATTTATAATATTAAAACGTTAGGAACTCGCTGATTTTTAACTTCACCACTAACGTTACTTATAATTCGAATGGATTCAATTAATTACTCATACGCCAATGTACGGTGTCACGTCTGATGTTTCGATGACATTTTTTGAATTTCAATCATTAATTAGCAAGTAGTAAAGAAGTATAAGAGATAAACCACGATAAACATTGGAATTATTTAACACTGTACATTTTGCTTAACGCTTACCGATCGTTTGAAGGAAATGTTTTATTGCAATTTGACTTTAGATAATGTATCTATTAAAAATCGGAAAGATTAGGATGACTTACTATTAGGATAGATTAGGATAAATTTTATTGAATAATATGTAATAATTAATCAGTTAATAGCGCAAATGCGTAAACAATTGTACAGTAAAAGTTAAATAGCAAAAGTTTATTTTGCACTTTGCAAAAGCACTCATTACTTTATGTCTACATTAAAAATATTTAGGGAAATATTAGATCTATATATGAAAAAAAATTTTTGTTGATGTATGTAAAAATTTATGTAGACATAGATGTGAAAATTATTTTGTCAGTCCAATAAAAATATTTTCAAATCTATTTCTAGCTGAATTTTTACTTTGATAGAATGGTTTTTTCCGTATTTCTGCGCAATTTTTAATTTTTTTAGCAGAGAAACCGGAACTTTTCACGTATTTTGGTTTCGTGAGAATTATTATGCAAATATCAATCGTTTCAAAAACAAAAATATATAAAAGACAAAGATGTGACGAAAGGAACGCTTCATGCAATAAACAAATATTCAGGAATGTCTTATAATTAATTCGGAGCATTACGTCGTTTATCGGAAAAGCCTGGGACGTGTATTAATCGGCAATTAAAGTCGTCCTGTCGTAAAAAGATATTACGGCCATGGTTATGCGATATCGATATAAAATCGACGTCAATATCGACAGTTAAAAATATCACAAATCGTGATTCGGTTTCACTGGCTCATTCAGATCCTCGTCTCTCGTCTCATGCGAATAAATTCGTGCGAGAGGGGCCGTATAGTGAAAGATCATGAAGATCGGCGCGACCAGATAAGAATCGACGGTACTCCGGGGGCTGATGGGTCCGTGACGACGAAAAGACTCTTTGGAAATGCGTGTCGAGGTCGCCGCCTCGTGGGAGGGGCTCCGACTATTTCTCTCTCCGGTGCAGGGGGTCCGTTCCCTGATTTCTCTTTCGCAACCCTCTTCATGGGGCCGTAACCAACATACCACGGCCTCTTGTTTATCGGAAAGCACTCGAGTCGTCATACAATAAAAACGTCTCGTAAATTAGCGCCCGGTGATTGTCACGCTTGAAAGCCGCCTTCGTCTTACGGTTGAAATTAATGCGCACGAATAACACTAAAGATATTGACGATTTAATATTACTATTATCTGTACTCACTCGACGTCGATCTGACGTATCTTCTTAATTTAGATTGGCAATAACCATTTGAAAGTTGGCAAATTTTATTGCAATCACGCATTATGCTCACTTGCTTTTCTTCTTATACATCGCTTGAACATTCCTCTATCATTAATTTGTTTTCTTATAATCTTCAGATCTTATTCATGTTTATTTATTTTTATTTAAGTTGCATTATTTTTTCTTCTTAATTTAGATTAATGATAACGGTTTAAAATTGGCAAATTTCACATTATATTTATAATTGTGCTTTACACTTGTTTGCTTCATTTATATCTTTATTTCAAGTTCTTTCTTTATTATTAATTTGCTTTTTACCATTTTATTATTCATTTTGGCTTATTTTATTTGAGCTATATTTTTCCGTTAATTACGTTTATGTTACCTTTTACTACAAATGGAAAGCGTTATTTTTCCATTATTGAAATTAGTAAAGAAACGGTACTTCTCTCTCAGTATTCGTATTTTCCTCACTAGGTACTCAGCTAAATATCCGGCGATGGCATAAAAACGAAAAATAATAGAACGCGCGAGGTTAAACGAGGTTCACCATGGCGGCAAGGTACGCTCCTCATCTAGATCTGCCACGTTAATTTTGTAACTTGATACGTCATTAAAATAACAAATTGCGCTATTAACCTGGCCACGGTTAATTAGGAGAGGCGTTATAAATGGCAGAAAAGCTCCGTGAATTAATCAATGCTCGATCGAGTGCGATCGCGCATAGCTTCCGCCCCATCGTTCTCTTCTTCTTTTTCTTCGTTTGCCTCCATCCATCCCTTAATAACCATAAGCGCAATAAGTAGGTTGAAAATGGAGATGAAATAATTTTGTGGATCAACCCGCGGGAGTGTAACATTAACGAATGGCCGGCAGCAACGAGCGCATTATGATAGTAATTACGCTAATTACACGGCGTGTACCGCCTGGCTAAAGTAAAGGTAGCCCGATAAACTTGATTATAATGACATAAGTTCTAGAATGAGTTAATTCGACGACATTATCACGATTTTGACAATTACGTACAAAAAAAGCTCGAGGAAATTCGGTAATATTTTACACATGATATTACAGAAAACAATAACTATAATATTAATTTATACATGAAAAAGACGGTTTTGTTAAAGTATCTAAAAATATAGTTAAGTACAGATCTGAAAATAAATTTATTGAATCATCAAAATAATTATCTAGGATGATTCAACTTGTTTTGCAGCATTGAGATTTCTACAAAATTCCAACAAAATTATTTTTAGATTTATATCTAAATTTTTAAACATTAAAATCATTCTTTCTGTATATCTTAAAAGAAATCAACAAAGCTGTCGACGAAAAAAAAACTGTTTCGACCAATTTTTTCTAAATATCAAGTGTAATTTTTTCAATTACAACCAAGTATTTTTTTCGAAAATATTACATCAGTTCCGTGTATGATGACCTTTTTTCCGAATATTAAATCTTTTTTTTTTTTTCCTTTTTTAAAGCGGTCATTCGAATTAATTACTGGTACCGTAATTAAGAAGAACTTTACATAATGATCGAATAGTATGGGTGTAACGGTGCACAGAGGAATATTACGCGTGGGCGGTTATTTAGTGTGTGGACAGTACGGAGCCGTCTTTAATAATTTCGGCGTTAATTAAATGCCAATGCGTGGGTGCCGGACCAGTCCGCCGGAGGATCCGACTTGGTTTTGTCAACTTTCACTGCGGCTCTTCCATCACCGATCGTCTACCGGATGCGTCTTTATGACCTTCTCCGTTACACTAGTACATTAAATGACATCGCGACGATCATCGTGTGCATACAGTGGCAAATTAAATTTCACCTCGCGCATCAGTACCGTGTTAATCGCTTAATAATTCCTCGTGCCGGTCCGATATCAATTTGTTGACCGGGAATTACATCGAAGGTTCAGTACTTACCAATTACACGATACAATTACAATTTTGCAATTTACCGATCGATAAATGTATATGTACCTTCACGGCAGAGATTTCACTTATCAGAGGACCGTTTCATGATTGCGCGTCGCAACCATGTTTAAAACCGGCAATGAACGACCAACGCGACCGGACAGAAATATTCAAAAACTTATTCACCGGCGGTGAAATATTTTTTGTCTCGCTTTCACCTCTCTCAATTTTTCTCAATGAGAAGCCGTGCGGAGAACGCTCTGCCTCTCACGTTTTCGAAAGTTACGCGACGCTCGCCCGCCTGTCCGCCTCGCCGGTCCGCTCGGCTCTTTTCACGTTGTCGGTAATTTTACCGTAATTTACGACGGCGGAATGAATCCTCGCCCACGCGCCGAGTAAGAAGTGAACACAAGAACGAGTTCGCGGTTCAACTCCGTCGCCTCGATTCTATTAATTTGATACGATTAGACTGCCCACGATTCTTCGCGCTAATTGCCCCGAGGAGGGCTGACC
Organism: Atta colombica; assembly: GCF_001594045.1. NCBI lineage: Eukaryota > Metazoa > Arthropoda > Insecta > Hymenoptera > Formicidae > Atta > Atta colombica. The sequence continues at coordinate 270,162 of NW_017259375.1, forward strand.
CCGATGAAGAGCGGTAAGGAGTTATCAAGGGGATTAATTAAATTGAATCAAGCTTAATTAGCCGTGACCGCTCGTGACTCCTCGAGGTGCGATGCGGTTCGCCTAGGGCGCAGTAAAATGACAAACGGGACGACAAGTTCAACGATAAATTGAATATTTGCCACGCCTGCCATTAATCCTCCCGCGTGAGGAGAAACATGCTTAAGTTGAGAGGAAAGTAGTATCCGAATAATTCGTGTAAACTAAAGGAATTTTTTGCATAGAAAATATTAAAATTCAGCTGAGATAAATATTGCTTTGAAATTACTGCAGTCAACTTTATGTAGTTGTCTAATTAAAGTTATTTAATTAAATATATGTAAAGCATTGCTGGATAATTGTACTTTTGTATAACAACTCTTACAGAAATCAAATACTCTGAAAGAAATTATTAATTACTTATTTTGAGAGAGAATATTAAACGCATTGTTGTTCAATATATGTACACAGTACTCCAAATCAGAGTAATTAATTACACTGAGAAAGATGGTCTAGTTAGATTAAATAATAATTCTGATGAAAAATGATCGAATCACAATTTTCTGGTTAAGTCTAGGATAACCGGAATTCTGATTGATACATTTCTGATAAGATCTACTAGAATTTATATTTTTATCAGAATAATTATATTAATTTAGTTATCTCAACTAGAATCCCAATAAATTTAACCAGAAATTTCTGATTCGTTCATTTTCAACCAGAATTTTTTTTCAGTTTACTGTCTTTCAGCAATAAATTAGTCGATATTTTCTATAAGCACTCATAACGACCAGATAATACATGTAAATTGAGGGAACTTTTTGCTTTGAAATATACACTACAATTCATGTAGGACGAGATAAATCTTGTTTTAAAATTAGCATAGGTAATCTTACGAAATACTGATTGACTCCTGCATAATCACAGTAAACAATCTTTTTTAACTGACTTATTCGCGCTCGTCATCGTACACGAGGATACAGATCTCTCAACTGTGATTCATATAAATTATGAAAGAACATAATGCTCGCGTAACAAGCAATCCAAGGAGTTAACAAACGCGCGACGTGTCATTCAGTTATCGTGACATTATAGGTGGGACGCGTGTCTCGAGTCGAGAATTATCCATTAAAAATGTCATCAGGGCATAGCAACATATATTGTAACCATAATTCATTTCCCCGAACCGTAATACCGAAGCGATATGCAAATGAAGATGATCTAACTAATAAAAAAAAAATAATAAATGTCACGCCACGTCAATGTTGCGGTCAGAAAGACTCGCGTGCGCGCACGTATGACTGCTGACACATTAAACGGCGATCAACAGATCGAACGTGAAATCATGTCCTCGAGAGTATTGTATATCTGAGCCTCTTGTCGCAGAGAAAACGGGCGTGAAATTCGGACCGCGCGCGGTGCAAAGAGCAATTGAGACAAGAACATGGGTGAAAGTGTTATGTCACGAGAGACGATTGTTTAAAAATGTGCGTGATTAAGGATTAACTAAACTGTTGTATAAATCTCGATGTCGCAGTAAGTTTCAAAGCGCAGCGTGCGATTTCATAGAGGCTGGATCGATCATGTAAAAGTTAATGGGCGTTGCGAGGTGTTGAACTGAGATTATCCCTTCGAAGCTGACATTATTTGTAATACAATTATTACTGACAATGAGATCTGTGCGACTCGTTTAATTTATGTTGAGACTCTTATTAATTTCAAGAAGATTTATTAATTTCAAAATGACGTAACTCGTATGAAAAAGAATAAAAAATTAAATTTATTTTAAAAGCAATAATTTAAAGAATCTCCATACTAATATTTATATGAAAAATAATCGGGTCTCAGAAAAAAATAAACTAGGTTTTTAAATTTATATAATGTAATCTTACAATATGATGAACAAAGATATGATAAACATAAGATTTCAATAATAATATTATATTATTTTTGAGCTATAGTGTCAAAGATGTAAAACTTGTGTTCGTAGAGCACATTTGAGTACATCACAATTTCATTATTAAGCCTTGTATCAATAACATTTTTTGTTTGCCATATTATAGCTACATTATATGTGAAAACTAATTCATTTCATCGAGATTCAATTTTTCATACAATTAATGGGAGATCGTTTGGAGATGTGACCACAAAAAATATAATTAGATCCATTAGACTCACCGTCAGTTCCGCAGGGATATAATTGAGTGGATCTAATAGATCCAACCGTCAGCTGCGAAGAATTAACTCTTAGTACATATGATTGGATCATTCATGTCCGGCGCATTTCTTTTCTTTGAAATACGAAGAGCACCTGGCTAAATAATGATCTCTATCCTTTTCTTCCTTTTTACATACATAACAAATACTATCTAATGATGTTAAAGTATATGTACAATAAGACTTAAAGTATATATAACACTTAATGATTTGTTACTACTTGTACACTGAGAAAATAAACGAACCGATGTCCGATTGAAAATATACGAACCAGAAGATTCTGATTATATCAATCAGAATTCATCATCTGATTATCTTAACTAGAATTCTGATAGATTTAATCAAAAAAAATTCTGATTCATCCATTTTTAACCAGAATTTCGATTAATCTAATCAGACATTTTTCTTAATGTAGAAGTAATGAAAATTAACCCGAATGACCCATCATAAAATGGATAAAATCATCATGTGTACTAAGACTTAAGAGGCAACACTTCTTTTATATGAAAATCGTATTTATAAATTTGAAGATTACGTGTTATCGCTTCGTCAAACACCTCGCGATGCTCGGCACATAGAGTGCACTCGATCGTGAACGAGTTAGCGATTCCTTCTCATTACAATCGATTCTCAACCGGCATGAATCGTCGACTTGCAGGAACCGATAAATGCAGGAGCATCGTTCATCGTTTCGAGGGATGGACCAAGAATAATCATTTCTCATCAGCCATAACGAAACAATCGCTGTTCGACGATCAATCCGCGAGTTCCGTGATAAACGCGCGACTCAGGTAAAAAAGAGAGTCAACCCGTCTCTGTGCACGCATTATTTGTCCTCGTCTTGTTTCTTCTGAAGAATTGTGTTTCGTGAAAAATGTGGGATGAGGATGTTTCACAGAATGACTCGCACGGGCAGCGCGTGAGGTGTTGAACGCCGCAATATACGTCCTGCCGCGTATGATAAGACGGAAATATAATTTATCGTACGTGCAGCATCACGTATACAAGCACTATGGTTACCCTGGACACTGAGCAGAAGCCCGAGAGGCAGCACTGCGGCCGACGTATGTGCGCCATTTGCAGACGCATCAAACGAGATAAAGGTAATGAATGACACGATTTTTATCTTAATGCTGCATCATGTCGCGAGCGTTTAGTGCGGCGGTTTCACCATACGAAGTGATATCTCTCTGGAGGCGCATTTCACGCCTTTCCTCGTCTCTCTTTTTGTCCATCTTTCGTGTGCAACGTGCATAATTGGGATCCGCGAGGATGACCCGTGAGACGGGAAATAAAAACCAGACGATAAGGTCGCTTTAAAAACGGCCCTCGTTATCCACCTGACCTGTTACCATCGACAATAACTCGGCAGACAATTCCGCACTTGTTCCGCACGGAATTTTAAGAGCCGTTATTAAAGCGGTTAATTATTTTTTTCCTTGCGCAATAATTCATAGCGTGCATTGCATAAAGGCGGGCAGCACCAGCCAGGAACAGGGAATGAAACGCGTGACAGAATTGCGTTTCGCGCAATTTATATAACGAAGGAGACCCGAGTATTGTAGAGGGAGGAGGGAAAGAGAGAGAGAGAGAGAGATTCCCTTCTCCTCTCTCTCTCTCTCTTCTTTCCTTCCGATCTTCGGTTATTACTTTTCGAGTTGAATTGTGCGTTCACCTGTCACCGCTCGCGGTATAATTGCGCGCGACGAACGCGTTCCATGAAATATGATCGGCAAAAATAACACAGGACCGGACAGCATTCGAGGAATCCACGGATGACAGCATCTGACAACGTCCTTGCGACGTCCTGCTTTATTTTTACGTGGCAAAAAAAATCTGCCGTTTTACATTAACAGTCTGCGTGAAAAGGTAATGCCGTTATTACGTAAAAATGTAAAGTGTATTGATGGCCAAAGGAATTAATTAGGTTCTGTCGGAGCAACTGTTATTATCATTGTTATTATTATTATTATTATTATTATTATTATTATCATGTTTAATTGCGTTCACTGTTTCTCTCTCTCTCTCTCTCTATCTATCTCTCTCTCTCTCTCTCTCTCTCTCTCTCTCTCTCTGTCTCTCTCTCTCTCTCTCTCTCTCTCTCACACACACACACTCACTTCGTCATTTCCAAAGGGGAAATCGGGAAGAGGAGATGACAGGACGCTTACGTCGACTTGCACGCATTACAGTTACGAATATGTATCGACGCAATTCGAAACTGGTTCGTCCTCCTTCGTTGTCTTCTCTTTGCCGTTGCGTACGTCCTCGTTTCATGCAAATCGCTAATTAGTCGAAACACCTGAAATTCCCGTGTGGGATGCGTACATTCTCTCTCTCTCTCTCTCTCCCTCCCTCCCTCTCTCTCCCTCCCTCCCTTCCTCCCTCTCCCTCTCCCTCTCCCTCTCTTTCGGTGCGCATTTCGATCCCCATGGATTATTCATCCCCGTGGCGTATTCGTGTTAAGGTGACAGACTGACTGACGGACTGACGGAGGAAGGAAGCGAAGGTACGAAGGGAGGTATCTCTTGCGCCTCAGGGTAATGGCTGTCCGTCTTGTTCGATCTGTCAGTACGAGAGAATCTCCCGGCGGATAAATGGCGTGAACATTGAAAACTCGATCCTGTAGTTATAATTATTTTCCATCTGAGAGAAATAAATTCTATTTCTAGAAGGCGAGTTAACAGAGTTAATCATTTTACAATTTTTTTATGCTCATTTTCTATATATTCTAAAAATTGATTCACCCCGAAATAATCAATTAAATGTTTTTTAAGTAAACAATCACATACATCTAGGATATTTTTAAATTCCAAACGAAAATCAGTATTATTATTTATGTAATCAGTGTTGTATGTAATTAATGTATTATTGATCGTTCTACATTGGCATTTGAGATTATTATATATAGATATAGATTTTCTAGATATTTTCTGAAATATATAAAAAGAATAAATAGAAAATAGGTAAGAGTTTCTTAGTAAAAAAAAATTACTATTTGGTTGACTTTATTTTCTTGTTGCTAGGGTGTAAAAATCATCCCAGGTAACTCTATTCCCGGATTAAATATTATATTAAAAAGTTATTGTGTGATTAAGGATGTATCAGATGTTCATTCTTTCCAAAAAATGATTGGAATTGAAAATTTATACTTTCCATATAAATATGAGTACTGTATACATATGAAACAATAAGGTTCAATAAGGTTCAATATTCATATTTAACAATACAATTTTATAGTTTAAATAAACATTTTCTCAATTTTATCTTAATTATTTTTTAAAACTAAGTCTTTTTTTTAATAATTTTTTATTCAGGTTCTAAATTACCGTCAAATTTTTTGTATTATACTTTCAAATATAGAAAAATCTGTAATTTCTTAATTTGATCAAAAATACATGCAATACATCCTTAAATTTATCAACACTGATCGTTGAATTGTTCAGTCATAATTGCAATAGAACAGAAATAGTCGCGAGTCAAGTCATCTGAAATCTTCTCGCAACATTCGCGCCGAGGAAGGATCCCTCGAAGGCGTGAAAGGGCGCTTACGAAATCGCGCGAGCATGAATGAAGAAACGAACGGCTGCGCGGTTTCATTCATCCGCGACGCGCACGCAACCAGCGTAATCGTAGTCGAATGGGCGAGCAAAACGCGTTCGATTTCACGAGCAACCTTGCTCTATGCTTGGGCAGTTATGGCAGGCGCGACTAGGCCGGGAGGTCTCGATTATGATAAAGCGCGTGGGCTCGCCTACGCTCGCCCTTCGCTCGTTCATTCATAAAGTCAACTCTCACCGCGCGCGAATGTGTCTTTCGGTGGCTCTCGTGGTTATATCTTGTTGCTCGATGAGGCGTGTCGTCCGCCGAGCGATACTATTTCATCAAAATCCAGTTGAAATTCATCTAGAAAAATAGAAGCGCGTCGAATAAAAAGAACTAGACAAGATAATTTTCCTTTGAAAATTCCCTTCGACAACTAATTACCCTTCAATGCTACTCTCTCTGGTACAATCAACTTTTTAAAGAATTGTTTTAATCAAAATTTCTGATTACTTTATTGCTTCCTATTAAAAATACATATATTTTCTTGATACCATTGTATTTCTTAGCATTTCGAGTGAAATTGTTTTACAATACGTTCATTTTATGCAAGTTATAAGCAATGGAAAGTTGGATTGGATATACCATACATAATGTGTTGCGTCAGCATCAAAACGATAGTGGCATTTTTTGAAAGGTTGAAAGTTTTTGAATGAATACAGTGAATTCTATGAAAATTCTATAATATACTGCGAGCTTTCTCTATATTAAACTACAGAAAACTCTGTAGTCCGATAAAAAAAGAAGGCACTAATACTTGTTTTTTTTTTATTCTTTCCTTTTTGTGATCATAAATTGATATTAATCAGCGAATCTCTAACAAAAAACATTACAGAAGAATATTATTGTCTAACAATAAGAATTGGAACAACCATTCCATTCGGATGGCTTATTATGATATATTATATAAAGCTCATTGGTTAAATATCGTCCAATATTTGCGAGATTTCGATAAAAATGTGTCTAATCTAAAAGTCTATCATGTTGACGTAATAAACAGACAATAATCCATGTTGATCTGGTAGAATTGAATTTCGCTCCTCCCTCGCGGCTCGCTCGATATCTCAAAAGGAGGCGCCGTCTTTGAGAAATATTCTTCGGGATGAAGCAAGCGACCGATCGCGTTAACGTATAACGTATAAGTTCCTTCGCACATGGGCCCCACGGCAGCGTTACACTCCAAGTCGATTGTAGATTTCCAAATAGATCTCGGAATCGGTGCGCGATTATGCGACCAGTATTTCTAGAAACGAGCCGACATATGTACTAATTATTTTTTATCATATCGTTTGTGCCGTTTGTCTTTGGCGAAGCGGCTGAAATAAGAAGTCAGATAATACAAAAGAAGTATCTCGAACTCTCAAAGATATCGCAACCGGGTCTCTCTATGAGAGAGAGGGGGGGGGGAGGAGAGGGAGGGAGAAATACGAAAGAGAAGGAGATAGAAACGAGGATCGTAAGGAGAATAGGGTATACGATACCTATACCATCCGAGTATTGCAATCGAGTTTTCAGCGAGCAAGAAGGGGCGGAACAAGAGGAAAGCAACGGGGATCATCATCGGGGATGCGAGGAGGAGAAGGAGGAACGAAGAGGACGGCGCGAAACGGAGAGAACCAGCTCAGCGTGTCCTGATATCGCGAACGCGAGCGAAGTATCTACGGAGAGGCGGAGAAACAATTGGCATTCTGCACGCACGTTCGATCGAGGGACGAAGGGACGAAGACATGGTGGCAACGATGACGCGAGAGGGGGTTGCGGGGTGGATGCACGGTGGCATGCACCTGTGCATTGCCGCCATATACGACACGGAGTTATGGCGTTTTTCTCCACGTACGGTCGCCGTACGATATGTGCGCTACGTACATACGTACGTATACGATCGTATCTCAACCGGCGAAGCCAACTCCATTTCTGGAACGGTTCGTGTCCGTCCGTTCATCCGTCCGTTCGTTCGTACGTCTGCAGAGCCTGAGCGCGAGCGCGATCTCAAACCGCCCCGAGAGATAAATTAATTGTCCGCAAAGTGTGTGCGTAACCGCGTGCTCGCGCTCACGCATGCACGCACGCGAAGAAAAACGCTAAGACGGAAGATGCTCGTGTTTATTAGACACGCTAGATGAGCTTGCTCGACGCCGTTTTTCCGCGGAAACGAGGTCTTCCTCCTCTCTCCGTAAAAACTGCCACTTTTTCATGAGAAATGGCACAGACACATTGTTGATCCTCGTTAATGCGCCTTCAACACGAAAAAAGACGGAATGTACATTGGAAATTTGTTGTAAAGAGTGCGAAACAAACTTGGGCCGTGTTTCGATATATTTTGTACTGAAAATCTAAGGTTTACTCTCTAAGTTCTTCGAAGTGGAATTTTATTCTAAAGAATAAAAACTGAGCCAGTTTTGAAAAAGTATGGCTCAATTTTCAATTTGTAAGAGTGAGAGTCCACTCCAGAGATTTTAGAGAGTAGAATATATACTTCAGTACTGACAGTATTGGCAGTATATATAATTTGGCCGAGATGTATTAGGGAGATCTAATTTGCGAGTCATCTGAATTCATCAAATCCTAAAGAATTCCTAAAGAATGATTTATTAGATTATTGTTTCCAAAGTTTTCATCAATTTAACGTATGTCTATTTTTCTTAATTATTGTGAAGGAAAATGAAAATAGACTTGATACTTTGCCTATTAACATAAATTATAATGCCATCATTATTGAGGTCGAATCAATCTCTCCACAGCGATCGCGACTCTCAAATCTGACATAATTCTTGAGAAATATATACGAAAATATGTAAAAAACCAACATCGTATTAGTTCGAAGAAAACAAATTAATATTCCCTGTCACGATGTTGTCACATATTTTTGAATGTTGGAAAATTGGTGCCAACGAATCGATTAAAAAGATAGTTTTATCAGAGATAGAGAGACGGCCACGTGTCCACTGCTTACCAAAATATCAGTCAGCCGGTGTGCTCGAGCAAAGTGTGTATGTATCTCTACCTGGCGTGTGCCTCTTCTCTTCGCGGCATAAAGTCGGAAAGTAGTTGTGGGTGTAACCAGTTTCCTGTGGGCTTAGCTGTCAAGCCCACGTGGGCCGCCCACGCGAGTCAGATATATTACTACGCCGCAAGAGAAAGAAGACGGCGCACGCGAGCGCGAGCGAGGCTATGAGGGGGGGAGTTGAGGAGGAGGAGAGAGAGAGAGAGAGAGAGAGAGAGAGTGGCAAACCCTTCAGGAATGAGAGATGCGGCTTGCGACACAGGAAACAGTTTCACCTGGAGGGGCATGCGAGCCCCGCGCAGCATCCAGCACGCCAGCAAACGTGAAACTAAACGCGCGCGGACGGACACGTGGGTGGGCGCGCGCGCGAGTTTGCGATGCATGCATATCGCTTTCTTGACGATCCGCGCTTTCCACGGCTTCAACGAGAGGCTCGGTCGATGATCAGCAAAAGGCAACGTTTTACAGCGACCACTGGGAAAACTACAGTGCAGCACTAATGCACACTGATATCCGTTTTTACCAATGTAGATTAATTTTAATCTCAATTCAACTAACTCTTCATCTTTTTCTAATTCCTAGAATTAAAAAAAGATGGACAGTTAGTTGAACCGAGATTAAAATTAAATTACATTGATATAGAAAAGAACAGTGAGTACATTTTTTTTAATACAAATCAATTCACATTTTAACTTTTTTAATTACATATTCTTTATTATCATGATAATCTTGTAATCTTAAAAGGATTAAGTTCATTAAGTATTCATTAACACTGAAAGTATATAAACTGATTTGCATTCAATTGTATCAATGTTGCAATATAGTTTTCTCAGTGGAAAACACTATTAAACTCCTGACACGCGAGCAGAACGTCGCTTTGCGAAATTCTACGACGTAATCCATTTGTTTGGAGAAGATGCAAAATTGCACTGCGATATATTCATAACATCACGAGAATGATAGGAATAACAAGATAATGATATGAATAACAAGATAATGAAATGAATAACAAGAAAATGATACGAATAACAAGTTTTTAATCTTTAATCGACCAAGTTGGATTTTAAAAACACAATCATTTTGATATATTGTGAATTCTGGTAGATAAAAATTTATAAAAATGTATAAAATCTATAAAAAATAGGTAAACTACAATCCAATTTTTGTTATAGTAAAAACTCATCGCTAAAAGTTTCACAAGAATTTTTCCAAATTTTTAAATAATCTAGAACAATATAAAAATCTACAGTGAAACTGAAAGATTCACGTTGCTATCGGTGCAAATGACCGACGTTAAACATTCTTACTAGAAAAAAAAAAAAATTAATTGCAGAGCGTTTGAAAATTAGGAATTTTTTCCCTTATTATATCCCTTTACCTTTAATATTCGTAGTTTTGTGTATTCTGAAATGTAACAGGATTATCCCACCTTTTAAGGGATAATGACGATTGCCCGCGATTGACTCTCTCTTTCCGATCGCGCGCATGTTCCTGTAATAATACTTTGCGAAATCGCGCAAGACAAAAACATTACATACATCGTGATCGAGCTCGCGATGTGATACAGAATAATGTTTGCCTGGCAATTCGTTTCTTGCAATTACTAATTAATATGCCTCAAGGGCCAACTTTCGCCCGTAGAAATACATCGCGTCTCTCGCTTTTGAATGGTGGCAGGTGTTTATCACGCAAAAACGATTGATTTACCAGTATGAATAGTCGAAATGCAACGGACGAACGCTTGAAACAATACCGATACTAACACCCATCTTGTTGTCAGTATAGGCATTGTCGGCCCACACGTAATAATTATCGTAACACAAATGTCGAACGATTTCTCTCAGTAATTTCTGAACTCCTCCTTCAACCGATTTGTCGTCCTAAATCTAACCGCAGTTGAAATCACTAGAGTTAATATAATTCTCTTCTAACATTTGAGCGATATTATTTGAAGCTCTTGATTAGGAAAGACTTAAAAATCATATAAAAAAAAAATTAAGCACTCAGTACTTCTAATTTGTTTCCCAATTCTAATAAAATTTCACTATATATTCAATATTGGAAAAACGTCTCTTTATATCTCGGAAATCAGATTTGATGGAAATATTTTGATGACAAATTTGAGTTGGCAGCCTAAAAACAGACTTCATGCTTTTGTACAAAAACTTTATAAATTAGGATAATATGTCCCAAGATACAGCCTCTCCTACTTACGTTCATGAAAAATTACTATAATTACAAATTACAAGAAACAGCTTATTAATAAACATTTATTTTGCATCTGCAATGTTATTTAAAATTTCTCAAAAACATGTCTCGCGCTTATGATATTAATTGTGCGATGAAGATGACAATCATGAAATATCGGGAGTAATGGCGAAGCTTTACAAGCTTTACAAGCTTGAAGTACGACGCGCCAGACGTCCATTCGGCACCTCGTGTCATCGTTGTTTTCCAAGCAGAGCGAAAAAAAGGAATACGATATCAAAGAAGAAGAATAAAAAGATTCAAACAAGAAAAAAGAAACATCACAAGCTCAACACATTTATGTTGAAAACGTTTTAATCTACATATATAATGTAAAATGTATGGGATCTAATTTATTTAAAGAGATTTTTTTGACGCTGCAATTTTTATAAGATTTTTTTTTTAAACAAACTTACGTCATTTTCTAGACAAATGTTCTATGCAGAAAAGTGCGAAATAACGGCTTATCGTTAAAGTAGTTATCGTAACTTTTTCGTCAAATGCAACGCAAATCTTCACGGCATCCGCTCTGCAAAAAAAAAACAAAACGAGAACATCGAGAAATGCGGCCGTTGAAGAAAAACAGCGGAAGAGGAGAAAAAAAAGGTAGAAGATGTTGTGGGAGGAGATTGCGAACAGGATGGGAAAAATGCGAAAGAGGAAAAAGGGATGCGACCTTCTTGTCGATTGATATAACGCCACGATTTGCGTAATATACTCCGCCATAAAACTCCTGGTGATTTATCCCGGTAAATAAATAGATTTCAGTGTTGTTAACCCTGTTTTTAGGAGGAACATCGCGCGCACGCGTGCCATACACGCGCACACACGCGTGCCATACACGCGCACACACGCGTCTCTCTCATCCTGCGTCCTCCTGGCTTGCGTGGCCCATCGCAAGCGTGTGGTGCAACGTTCGATGCGTGGGTCGTGGGAGGTGAAGAAGTCGCGGGAAGAAACGCGCTCGCGCGCGATTAAAAATACTGGTTTCCTCTCCTCTGAGACGACAGGGGACGAAGAGGCGAGAAATAGAGAGGGAATCGTGATATTTAAGAATTTCGAGCAGAATTTACGAGCGCCAGACGGTCGACTCGGTATACTTCTCTCTTTCTTTCTCTCGGTTTTTCTCTCTTTCTTTCGGAACGAGCGACATAGTAAATGGTACAGATACGGCGAGATGTCGGATGAACCGATCGTTTCTAGCGAGCTGACTCCGGAATTTTTTACACGCCCTTCGCTCGATCCGGGACTCACGCACTCCCATATTAAACATGGAATATGAAGATAAACCAAAGGCTCGTGGAACTACCTGAGACCAGAGAAGTTACATTTCAAAATAAATTAAATCTATTCTTTAGAATATTTCTGAAATAGTTTTGAGCAACATGCGATGCACATATCATGTGTGTAGTATAGAAGCACAGATAGCAGATCTTGAAAGAATTTTTGTGATAATTACTTTATTTCGCCTGCTAACATCAAAATCTGTAACATAGTTATTGGTGCTGAGTCTGCAAGATTTATTTAATTTATATTAACCTTTACAGGACGGGAAGCCATTATAATGGCGCTGAAACAGTATCATATTTCGAGATAAGAAATATTATAAAAATAATGAATTATAACAAATCTATACTCAAAAAAGAATAAGATTTTTAAAATAAATCCGTTTCCCTAAGTGTTAATTAAAGGCATTATATTTAATAAATTTTTTCTTAATATAATCTTAATTTCAAAGAATCGAAATAGCATAATTTGTAATAAATAAAAATAGCATAATAAATTAATAAGTAGATTTTAATAAGAAATTTAATAAGAATCTAAATTTGCAGATGTAACACACAAATAAAGAAAATTCAATTGTGACATTTTTGAGAAAGAGATTTAAATGATAATTAATTGTAAGAATTCAATAGATCCACCATCCAGCTCCGGAAAGTTAAGTAGTTTAGAATTGCAGGAAATTATTTCAAATATTATAGTACAATTATTTGTTACCATACGATTGTATCGAAATACACGACACATGATTATAAGTGAAAAATTAAGCCGACAAACAATAAATTAAATAACGGAAAGAATCCTATTTTCGTTATTCGAAACAAATCGGGCTCGATAATATTTATATTTAAATTTGCAAATAGATTTTCCAGTTCTATAAGAAAAATTACGCGCTGAATTTGTCGGATTTGAAACGCAATCGTAAACTGAAAAAGCTGAAAATAACATTAAATTACACAATAACGCAAATTACATCGATAATCAATTTAATAATGATGCTAATAAGCATCATAAAACACTGCAAAGAACTTATTACGAAAAATATCATCTCAGTATTAATACGTAATATGCGATATAAATATTAATACCTGTGCAAAGAAATAATTGCTCTATTTTAAATTCTTCCATGCATTTCTAAACTACATATCAAAATAATTCCTATAATATTTTCTACAAAGTGTTTCATTGTATTTCCAAAAAAAAAAAAAATTAAAAAATCGGTACATCTCATATTTTTTTAAAAGAAACGATACATTTACTTGCGATAGGCACGATGCTGATGACCAACAAAGATAAAGCCGTTTACACATCAAGGATAAATCGATCGTTAATGCGCATAGAAGTGCAACATGTCGCGCTCAACGCGCCCGGATCTCGTAACAATAAACACAAGGGAAAAATGTAAATACGCGCGTCATTATTGCTCCTCGAGGGGGACATTACGAAAGAAACAAGTGCGCACGTCGATTAGAAGGCGTAGCCGGTAGGCGGAGCATGCCGAAGCCGTGTTAAACTTACATAGAGCGCTAATATACACGCGAAGCGGACGCACGCGAGTTCTATAAGTCACTTATAAGTACATACATGCGTGCGTTTGTATGCGTATCGCACGATCGGCGCATTAAACGGCGTCCCTCCCGGCTACCGCGCGCCGCGAAACGATCCATGGCCGCGCGGTTGGAACAGCTGGAGGAACGTAGGCGCTGCTTCCCGACGTGAAAACGAAATAAATAGCACACTGATTATCCCATTAAGCGAATTAACTAGCGGGGTAATTATAAGCATATTACACGCCTCTCCTCCCTCTCATTACGATTGCGAAGATATATGAGTTTGCGCTGGGCGTTCGTAATTTGTCAAGGACAGAATAATTGCCGTGTGCGTTAATTTGTTTGTTGCGTGTATTTTTGCTGATATGAATTTTAGATGATTAATAATTAATTCACTGCGATAATGTTTGTTGCAATGGATATAATATAATTGGATGTGAAATATATTTGTTAGTAATATCACACAATTACAGTATTATGTCATATCATATTTCTGCCTGTTTCTTTCGTCCTTTATCATTAGTTTCAATTCTTTCCGTTTAACACTATTACTTTAATATTTTGCTATAGAATTTTATTTGTTTCCAAAGAAACTTATTTTAATTATTTTTATGTTATTATAATTTTATTATATAATATTTCATATTATCATATTACATTTCTTCGTTTTTTCTTTTTTTATTTCATTATTTAATTAAATTTTAATTCTTTTCACATTTAACATATTTTATCT